>NW_024879238.1:2640899-2954840 GCF_018340385.1 Cyprinus carpio | reverse complement strand
TTGACGAGACTAGGGGGTGTTTCTTCTCATCGTGGCTAAGTAGCAGGCGTGCAGGCCGAAGCACGCTGGAACAGCGCTCAAAGAATGCAAAAAGTGATGACTAAAAGCAAAGGCTAAGAGCAGGCATGACTAAAAACGAAAGCTAAGAGCAGGCATGACTAAAAACGAAAGCTAAGAGCAGGCATGACTAAGAGCAAAAGCTAAGAGCAAAATTTGATGGTGTCCTGAGAATTTAAACTGGCCTTTCGGCCACACCTCAAATGTTGTCTTGACCAATTAGATATTGTCTTTGCTCGGAGTGTCATAAATCAAATGTGATCTTATCAATCACATGGTCCAAATTTTCCCGCTCTTGCATGGTATAATTTTGGACATGATTCCTATGATAAGAATATGATACATTTGACAAATAACTGATAAATAATGTCTATGACAGCGTACTGCGTATTCTACAATCAGAAAATATAGGAACTAATTCACATGAGCAAAAATGGTAACACTTTAGATTACAACCCGCAAAGAACTATGTAAGTATACTGAATTTACGGTGTACGTTTCTGTAATTATAGTGTACCTATAAAGAACATATGTGTAGGTATAAGGGAACTATGTTTGGGTAATAAGGGGGTAACGACCAGATATGCAACCTGCAAAGAACTGCGTAAGTAAACTGAAGTTACAGCGTAACTTTTTTGTAATTATAGTGTACCTATTCAGTACCTCTGTGTAGGTGTAGAGGAATAATATGCAACGTTTGCAGAATAAATGGGTAACAAACTGTAATATTACTAATCTTTTATACTGTAAGCATTTTGAAACCTATTCTAATATTATGTATGTGGTATATATGGCATAAACAACAATCATGATTATGATTTAGAAAGATGATATACTTTTTATAATTTTATATTGGTATTTTATTATAGGCCTATAGGTTTTTTTTAACCATTCTATTATTAAAGGAAACATAAAAGAGATTACTGAACAACAAAACTGGACATCTAGTGAAATGAGTTAATGAGTTTCTGCTATGATTTATAATTCACAATCTACTTATATGAAAGCTTATTCGTTGATCTCAGCAACTTCACACCAGCAACTTCTCAACACCACTATCACCAAATAACTTTGCATGATATACCATCAAGGTTCAATGCCATTTAAAACAAGCTCTTTCCAGCTGTTCGCAGAAAAAAAATACATGATACAACATTTGTATTTCAGGGGATGTATACTGTGGTGTTTTTATAGCAAAAAAAAAAAAAAGTAGAGGGTTTAATTTGGCCATCGAACAATTAAATTAAAATTAGTGCTATATTTTTCTCTGTAATTATAAAAGATTAAAATTTATTACACCAGTTCAGAAGAAAAACCAAAGCAACTCCATACTTTTAGAGCTTATATAGTTAAACCAAATTCTTTTGAAAAGCTTGTTTAAGAACAAATGTTTTTCACCCACTGACGAAGTTAACCTATTATGGCCAAACCATCACACCAATAAACACACAGTAAAACACACTGTCTAGCGTCAAGATTAAACTGTATTATAGCGAACTGACAAGATTTTACCATTTTGATCCACGTCCTCAAGCACCATTTTGAACCGTAGTAAAGATAGCGGTTTGATATTCAGATTTCTTTTGGCTATAAATACGCAGTGCGCTGTCATAGACATGCAAATAATACTGAATATCATTCTCCATGATTTGTGAATTCAGATGAAGCTGTCCTTTCCGAAATCAGGTTTTTTTTTTTCGTAGCGACTCTTAATTTTATAATGCCTATAGCTCCAGAAGTTGGACACTTAAGAGGAATGAAACCGGTGTCATCTTCACCAGCTTGATCTGTGATTTTTTTTTTCACAGCAAAGCTCTTGTCAGTAAACCCCTTGGTGGTAAACCCCATAAGTCCGCTAGTATGGAATGTGAAAGAAAGGCGTTCTTCATGTAAACCCCATAACACGCAGACTGCTGGAATACAAGAACATTGTTTTAGGTCGAGCTCGATTTGTGAGAACTTTCACAATAGCATTTTATCGCGTGGCCGTGTTTCTCTTTGCTCTGCCCCCCGTTTTTTGTCTAATATTGTCATACGGTTGCTGTTCCAATGAATAACGGTTTCCAATTTTTAGGTAAATGAACGTATATACACTTATACAATGAACTAATATATATATACTTGAACATTTTGTTTGACAATAAAGGTTTGGTTGTTGTGCCTTTGCTTGAGTACTTGGCTTTGATATGCTGATTTGCCAAAGGTTCACAGTTTAGCTTTTGTCAGTTAACCCCTTTCTTGATCCCTTAACTATTCTGATCTTAAAAATTTGGTCAGTTAACCATTCCCTGATTCATTTACATCACTATTTCGATTCATGAGAATGTTCACAGTGCAGTTATGGTCAGATAACGATTCCCTGAGTCAGTAACATCACTATTCGGATCTGTGAAAACCTTCACAGCTCAGTATGGGTCAGCTGACCCTTCCCTGGGTCACTTACATCGCTATTTTGATCTGTGAAAACTTTTCACAGTTCAGTACGGGTCAGCAATATGTGTTTACCATGAAAGATCAAAACCTGTTTTAAGTTTCAAACCATTTCACACTCTATGTAAGTGACGTAATGTTATCCGATGTACCGTAACCTATCCGATTAACTGTACAGTGCATACTTTTAGGTTGAATTAATTAGCTTACTTTCATCTGTTGACAAATTGCAAGCAAAATCTATCTATCTATCTACCTATCTCTCTCTATAAAGCGCTACACATAAGATGACATTAAAAGCCAAAACTTTAATAAACAAGACCTCAAGTTACTTCTTATAGTTAGCATTAATATAGCATCAATCACTGCTCAATGAAAACATACTCGGCAAAACCCTCCAGTTTTAAAAGAACACATTCCAAACAGTTTCAAAGTTGTCTCTCCACGCTTCGATTAGTTTTCTCCTATTTACCACACGTTCACATGTTCGCAGACACAGATTTTGTTGCACACAGAACCGTTCATGTTTGAACTTGTGTGACTTGCTGCATGCTCTCTTTCAAATCCTCCACATTCCTAACCCAGCACCATCGGGTTACTTATTACTGATATCAACCCAAATTGGGTCAAATCAAGCCAGCTTCCCAACACAACGAGCGTTTGGATTGAAACAATTACCATCGTGTTTTATATGTGTAGGTTATAAAAAAAAAGTAGCTATATCGCTTGCAAATATAAAATTGTTGTTAGGTCATACATACCACGTAATATAAGAATATCAAAATACTTACAGTAGAAATAATTAGCAA
This sequence comes from Cyprinus carpio, assembly GCF_018340385.1. Taxonomy (NCBI): domain Eukaryota; kingdom Metazoa; phylum Chordata; class Actinopteri; order Cypriniformes; family Cyprinidae; genus Cyprinus; species Cyprinus carpio. The sequence goes on along the minus strand of NW_024879238.1, from coordinate 2,951,544 downwards.
TTTTACAGGTTATTACCCCTTTATTCCCAAAACATATTATTTCCTTATACCTACATACAGGTATACTATAATTACAAAAAAATATATGCTGTAAATCCTGTTTAATTATGCAGTACGTTGCGGGTTGTAATCTAAAGTGTTACCATGAAAGTACTAATAGCTTTATGCAGAAATATTAAAAGCGCAAAAGTTTAATTTGTTCTTTTAAGTTTTTTGTAATCATGGGGTATAAAAAGGGAAAATTTCACTTTCTTTCTGCAATGTCAGGTGATTTTTATGTATGCAAAACTTTTCCACTTCTTATAAATAGACGTTTATCAGAGAACTCACATTTTCAGCATATAACTGAACTGATGACAGAGAGAGGGAAGCTTTCCATATGCAGGTTTGTCTTTGACTTAAAAACATTTTGGTTTTCATTTATAATTAGTTACATATAAAACAGTAGAAGTTGATGCAATGTCCCCATTTAGAGTGTGGATTTTCTAATTGTACATGCCATGTTCAGTGAATAGTTCATTTATGAATCTTAGGGCAGGGGTCACTGATGATTAATCTTAAATGTAATCTTAAACAAAATTAAGAACTACTTACTAACACATCTTACTTTACACCTTGTTTAAAACTTGATTTTACATGTAGACCATTTTTTGATGTTGTAGTAAAGTTGTAAAGTATTCCTAACTGGGTCATTCCATGTCAAATCAACGAAATATCTAAAACTTACCCGGCTCAAATTTTTGATTTTGCTAATATCTGAATAAAGATAAACATGTATAGTGAGGAAAGCCAAAATATAAAATTTCATGGGATGAATGTTTACTGAGTAATCCACTGTTTTGTAGAGGCAATTTTGTAAATAACAATTTTCACATTACACTCACAGCTAAATTACAGGGGGGTCAAAATTATTTCAGAAAGATGACAGTATCATAATGTTACTTTTACACAGAGATTGGTAGGTGTGTTAATAAAATCTGTTAGCCTTTAGCCATCTTTCTTGCATTATGTGCCCATGGTGACCATTCATAAATGGGGAAACAACACTTTTTAAGTTTTTATTCCAAAGTTTGCATGCATGAAACTCAAGAAGTATTTAAGATATCTTAATGACCTTTTAGATATTGGATCTTAACAAACTTTCCTTTTGGCATCATCATTTCTAAGGCCCTATATGTTTCGGATCCAGATATATTGGATTTTCAATATGGCTCCAGAAGTAAATCGTAAAAATTTACACATTTTCAGTGGTGAAAAACCAAATTGTGGGTCACTTTCAAAAAAGATGACTTCTGAAGAAAGTCTGAAGAACAAATAATGTTGAAACTAGAGATGTGTCTCTTTTCCTTCGGTCAGAACAACTGCACTGAACATGTCTAAGTGCAATATTTTTTTTTTCCAAAGTTTGCATGCCTATAATTCGAGAAGTATTAAAGATTACATTTACATTTTTCATTTAGTCATTTAGCAGATACTTTTATCCAAAGCGACTTACAAATGAGGACAATGGAAGAAATCAAAATCAACAAAAGAGCAATAATATACAAGTGCTATTACAAGTTTCAGTTAGCTTATCATATTACACATAGCAATATATTTTTTAATTATATAATAAATAAAAAGAAAACAGATAGAATTGAAAAATTTTGCAAGCTAGTGTTAGAGGCATTTTTTGTTTTTGTTAATTGTATAATAAGTAAAAAGAAAAGGAATAGATAAAACAAAAAAAGAATAGAAAAGCTAGTGTTGTTTTTTAAGAAAACGAGCAGTAAGTAAATGAATAGAGTGTAAGTCTAAAAAGGGCAAGCTTTATTTTTTTAAGAATAGAATTAGAATAGAGAGGGCTAGAGTTAGAGGGTCCATTAAAGATGGAAGAGATGTGTTTTTAGTTTAGTTTCTTGAAGATGGCTAAGGACTGCTCGGATTGATTTGGGCAGGTTATTCCAGCAGGAGGGAACATTTAATTTAAAAGTCTATGAAAGTGATTTTGTGCTTGTTTGAAATGGCACAATAAAGCGATGTTCACTTGCAAAATGATATCATAATATGATTTTAGATTCTAGTTCTTAATAAATTTTTCTTTTGGAATGTTCATTTTCAAGGCCTTACATCATTCAGTCCCAGATATATGGGGATCTCAATGAGTCTCCATGTCCATATTGTTGAACTATGATCTCACTTTGTAGGAAAAAAACTGGAAGTGAGTTAGCATTTTAGCACTTCCGGTTCCATCGTTCCAGAGTCAATGGGTTTTTTGAATGTGAGTTTGGTTAAATCCCCTAAAATAAGGTTCATGGTTCACACATGCTCAAGATACTTTCAGATTTTATTCTACGACATAAAACACCAGTTACACCCCACTTGTGATTTTTTAAAATAGTTACGTTTCTTAAAAAAGATGGTTGCTAACAAGTTGCTAAATGGGACTACAGGCACTGTCAGAGACATTCAACGTCATCATGCTGAAGAGTTGATCAATTTACAGTATTTTCCAATCGTAGTATATTTTATAGTACAATTAATTGTAGAATAATCAATTAATTGTTTTTACGCATTTTATATTGCTGTTTTTTGCCCTGAAATGCAACAATAGTCTTTGGATGGAAGATGATCATTTTATCACTTTCCTACTGATTCGGAGACTGGGTTTGTATCATAAGGTAACCTTATATTATTAATTATATTAATTATTTCATGTAAACACCACATTTACCCGCTTAGTCATGGGGGAAAGTGAAACTTTAAGGATGCATAGTGTTTAAAGGCATATTAAATTTAAATGTTTACGGCCACATGAAGCTGTTAGAAAGCATATAGATTGAGCATTTTCTGGAAGCAAGGATAAAATAACATTTTGTGTACCCATCCTAACAAAACAATAGCTGAAATGTGGTACTTTATTCACTAAAATAAGTTTAATCTTACCATATCGAGAAACTTGCTCACTCTGCTGTTATTTAATAGATAGCACTAGAATTTTATTTAATAGTATGTGGAGACACATTTTTAATTAAAATATTCATATTAATCAAGGATTTATTTCGAAATGTACAGAAATATGTGCTTTCATATGTCCTTTAGTTATGATTATTTCATTTATTCACTATACTATTTCTTAAAGGAAAACGCCATATTCCATATTCCACTATGTTCTTCCATTAAATAAGACAAGTTGATACATACCTCTCCCGTGTCAGTGCGTGCACTTAATCACTGTAGCGCGCGGTGCCACTATGCTAGCGTTTAGCTTAGCACCATTCATTCCTTAGGATCCAAACAGGGATGAATTTAGAAGCCAGCAAACACTTCCATGTTTTCCCTATTTAAAGACAGTTACATGAGTAGTTACACAAGTAAGTACAGTACGTGGCCAAACAAAATGAGCTTTCTGCCGCCGCCGTGTCTGTAAAGTGCATTTGCAGCTTTTGACCGGTGAGTGGCACTTTAACCACAAGTTATCAAACAAGCGCATCAAAGCACATTTTCGCAAAACAATCGCAAATAGCCGTCAGCTTTGCCTAGCCGATGTGTTACATTTGACAGCTGCAATCAGGGAAATGTAAGGGAAACAGGTCAATTTAGCTCAAAGGGAATCATTTAAGATTTTAAAGGGAATTTGAACAGAATCACTGTTTCACGGCTGATCACTGAAACGGCCAGCGATTCACTGAACGAGCCGTTTGACATCAAATCTGCGCTGGATATTAATATCCAAAGTATAGTGAAAAACACTATTAATTAGCACAGTAACAAAAGATCGGCAGTTTAAGACATTAACTTGTGAGCACAAAACACAAGATACTTCTCTTTTCAAGATAAATAAGGCTTTATTAGATAAATCTAAGACATATAAACTAATCTAACACATAAGCACACGCACCTCACACATTCACACAAGTTGCAGGAGGATAGAACGTTAGGAAAGAGTGAGTTTTAAGAGAATGAAAATGTGAAATCCCAAGTTTACAGCAATACGTGAAATTGCATAGACATGAACAACCATTTAATCACTTAATAACCCCTCGCACTGAGTTCCTCAATGAGGTTAAATTATATTAGATAACACCAGTACAGATGTGAGTCTGGAGGTTACTTGCGTTGCCTGTTTAAGGGGGTTCCCTTTTGTTGTCGCTGAAAAGGGGGTTTCCCGAGGTTGCTGATTGGCTGGAAGTTCAGTAGTCGTTGAAGTGACGTCTTGGGAAGCCCGTGGTTGGGCGTTGGCTGAAGATGCAGAGTTGTGGGCTGGTTCGTAGTTTCAGACGGGCACGCGAGGTCAGACTCGGAGACACGGCGTTACAAAACTTAACTCAGAACACGAAACTCTCAAACGGAAAAGAAAAAAGTACAAAGTTTTGACGAGACTAGGTGGTGTTTCTTCTCATCGTGGGCTAAGTAGCAGCAGGCGTGCAGGCCGAAGCACGCTGGAACGGCACTCGAAGAACGCTAAAAGTGATGACAAAGCATGACTAAAAGCTAAAGCTAAAAGCTAAAGCTAGGAGCAGGCTAAAAGGCGGCATGACTGATAGCAAAAGCTAAACGAAAGCTAAAAGCTAAAAGTATGACTAAAAGCTTAAACTACAAGCAAAGCTAAAATCATAATTTGATGGTGTCCTGAGTATTTAAACTGGCCTTTTGGCCACACCTCAAATGTTGTCTTGACCAATTAGATATTGTCTTTTCTCAGGGTGTTCCGATGTTTGTCCCACCCATTCATAAATCATATGTTATCTTATCAAGCTCGTGGTCCGAATTTTCCCGCTCTTGCAGGGTATAATTTGGACATGATTCCTATAACAAGGAATATGATACATTTGACAAATAACTGATTGTCAGAAAACATTTCAAGCAAGAATATTCTAACACACACATACTAAACATGAATATGATCCCTTAAGCTATTCAAGAGTTATTTAAAAAGACATACACAATAAGTGATTAGAAACATTAAAGTCAAATGTGTGGGTTACAGGTATAAAATGGAGTTAAGCAATGGACTGATATCCATTTAGAAGTCTTTTTGGAGTTCATTTTGGGTGCATATATGCATTGGAAGGCATTCTCTGTGCCATTCTGGGGAGTAAGGATACGTCCTGTGAAGACCAGAGGGGTTAACAGGTCTCCTTAGGAATTTCAGTCTGGTTCTGCTAGGTGGGGGGAAGGCATCCAACGATCTTGTTTACTCTCATGGCTTTACATGTGAGGCTCAGACTGTCCATCTCTTCGATTTACTTGCCCCAAATTAGACAATCTCTTCTTCGAATTGAAATTGTCATAATTGTTTCTAATGGTGTTAATGTTGAAAGCTGTTCTGTGAAAGAGTCGGTTATCAGACTGTGGTGCTGGGAGTTGATTTACAACATCCTGCCTTTCTGTGGAATTCGGCTCATGTTTCAACCAGGCTCCCGATCGAATCTTTAATTTGTCTGGTTCACGCTACAGAAAATTAAAGAAAAACACTGTAGTTAAAATATTTAATATGCACAAATAAAAATGTAGTACTTATGAAGTTTTGTGTGGTTCTTAGAATTAATTCAAGCAGGATAAATGTCAATCACCTGTGCTTATATTTTCTCTAAGCTACACAGTATTACACCATATTTTAGATTTGACACATTTAATAGGTGTGCAGTATTATTTATATAATATGAATTATGTGTTATATTATTCTAAAGAAATTGTGGTTTACTTTGCATCGGAGCATTAAAAGTGGTAGCCAATTTTAGTGAGCTAGGCTACATGGATTTATATCAAAAAAGGCAATATTCTCACATATTAGGCCTATATTTTAATTTATATTTTAAAATTCCTTTAATAAAACAACATGCATTTTTGTCACACACTACTTTGTTATTCGTTACCTGTCCTTTATTTTGACAGATAACTTCTTGGGAAATAGATATATGTCTGTACACTGATTAAGAAATTATTGCGTGTTTTATAAATTATTTTCTTTATTTTAGTAAAACGTGAGGCACTGTATATAGTTCGCTACCATTATTTAGGCCTAATTAAAACAAGAAACGAATAAATTAAACCTGCACGATTTCGCTAAATCATTGAAACTCTAAAGAATTGACTGATTAATAAAACTTCCGCACGTTTAAACTCAAGTTCTCTCATTATAATCAACAAAATGCACACAAAGTAAAAAAAGAGCTTCATTAATTGACAACTTTTAGTGATTTTAAAGGAGCCTTTTTACTTGCTTTCATATAATTTAAGTTAAAAAATAAATAAATAAATAAATTGCAGCCGCATTTAAATGCAGGTGTGTATCATTTTCCTTAAAATATCAGAGTGCAAGATTTGCGCATAGCGCATGTTGCTGAGGGCACCGCGCGGCATTTATTCTTATTTGTCTACATAATTTATCTTCATTACAAACATTCACTTGTTTGTTTTTATTTTGGATAATTGCATGTAAAAAAATTATTTACTTTGTAATGCATATCAAAATGTGAATTATTATTCATATTCAAGTGTGTGCAAATTATTAATGCGCTTGCATGACAGGGAGGCACCCTCTCGATCACTTAATGAAATAACTTAAAATTGGGGTGTCTCACATACATGAGAAATATATCTATAGAAAGCTTGAAATGTCTACTTTTAAACGAATCAATCAAAATGAAAGCATTATGTAATCTGTGAAGGTTGCATTTCTCTTTTAAAGGCGTGTCCATGTGAAGAGAGTGCCAGCACTGTGAATTTAATCTTGCAGCCGACAAGAAAACATTTGTTTATTAATAAATAATTAAAATGTCTCCTTTTTCACAATTATTAGGCTACTTCTGCCTGTGTTTTGTGGCAAACTTAATGCATGTGCTTGAGAACGGAATATATTAAGGCTGGATTATAGAAATAAATTTACCTGCGATTAATTGAATATGTTAAAATGTCGTATTGTAAATAGAAAAGTCTTGTGTGTGGGAAAGTCTTATTTGGTGGCATATATATTAAATACCCTCTAGACATCTCTTTTAAAGTTTTTAAAGCTTTTTATACGTGTTTGCATAAAATCTGCTTTCAAAACGGTCTGTAATAGAGAGATACCTTAACACCGATTTTTCCTCTGAAACACAAAAACGAAAATTTAAATAAAATTTATATTTTATGTTTTGAGAATGGCCAACCCTTCTCTGCAGAAATGCTGCTGCTTTGTCTGGTTTGTGCATTGTATAATCACAGAAAGTCTACAAAATATATGTCTCCCAAATACTTTTGTCACCCCCTGGTCCTGTAACGCATGTGTATTTCCCAAATATAAAATAGCCTATAAAAGATGTTCATAGATGGATACTTTGCTGATGTCTGGACTCTGTTTGGGATTTAGAAAAACATAAAGAGATGGTTCAATATATTGGTAATGAATAGGCTACATTCTGTGAGAATTTATATTTCACACTCTAAAAAATATTGTATGGATGTAACAAAATAAAATTAATGCAACAGTTTGCATCATTTATTTTTTTTATCTTTATTGAGTTAAGGCAACTTCCTCTGAAACTAAGTTATAATAACTAATAAACTTTATTGCGCTATAAAGTAGTCAACATTTATAGTGGATCAATTCTTCACCATTAGACAACTTTCTTCAAAGTTGTCCTAAAACCAAAATGATGAGGCATTTGTCCTACTTTTTGCCTAAACCTGCTCAAGTTTGAAAACCTCATAAGACACTGTAAGGGAAACAGGTCAATTTTGCTCAAAGGGAATCATTTAAGATTTTAAAGGGAATTTGAACAGAATCACTGTTTCACGGCTGATCACTGAAACGGCCAGCGATTCACTGAACGAGCCGTTTTACATCAAATCTGTGCTGGATATTAATATCCAAAAGTATAGTGAAAAACACTATTAATTAGCACAGTAACAAGATCGGCAGTTTAAACCTCTAAGCGCCAAAGTCGCAAAATTGCGACAAGACGTCATACTTAATAAAATAGACTGTAGTTCCTAATATGTGTGTAATATCTCATGTGTATTCCCTACCAATAGATGGCAGACATGTAGTACTTCGATTCTAGACCATCATTACGTCATGTTCCTATTCAAAGTGTTCGAGGAAATAGAAGAGCAAGTGAGCTCTCGGTGTCATTGATGCGGAAGCAGTTCAGTTCATAGCGTGCGAGTAAATGGTGAGATGTATGATGAGAAAATCGGCAAATGGTAATACAAATTTGTACCGTGAGGATGTATTGCAAATGTTATTCGCTGATTCTGACTCTGAAGGGGAATATTTGCCTTTTTGGAAATGACGATCGGTCATCTAATGGTCGCGCTTCTCCCGGTACATCTTTGCAGCGCAATGGTGCCGCCGTACAAAGGCGAGGTGTTCACGAAAGCACAAACAAATGATCATCTCGACCCTTTGCCCACGGGGGGATGAGGGTGGCGGGGTGAACGTGGTCATAGTGTCCATAGGAGAGCTGTTGCTGATCGCGGAGCGCTCTAAAGGAGCCGCTGGCAGACAGTACAGGTGCGGTCAGTGAGTAGGTGCGCTCTGCGCTGTGCCCTGCAATGAGGAACCATACTCTCAATAACTATAAACTGTGTCCGCCTAGATACCTGATTGGTTAGATAGCTGGTCAAAACTGATAAAAAAAAAAATAGGGACATGCATTTTACCATCGGCACAGTAATATAGTATAATTTACTACTTTTTCCGTTCTTTTTTCTTTTTTTTTTTCCTGATCATTTGGAATGAGAATTAAAAAGACAAAAAACAAACAAACAAACAAAAAAAAAAAAAAACTTGCAAATATTTCAAACATCCATTCAATATCTATTATTTCCTGAATATTACTGATGAAACTGATAAAAGTAGGCTACTGGTCACATGCGTTTTACTACTATATAGTGGTAGTAATATAGTAATAATTTAGTTCTTTTTTTTTCCTGTTTTTATTGTTGGGATTCCTCTTTACTGATAATTTGGAATGAGGGTAAAAAGGCACACACACAAAAAAACATGCAAATAAGTTCAAACATCAGTTCAATATCTAATATTTCCAGAATATTATGAAATTCGAGATGGCCCGCCCCCGTGGACGTCATAATATGCAAATTAGATGAGTAATTTACACCCCACATAAACTTTCGGCCATGCCCAACATTTTTCTAATTCACAGTAGATTTCTATCTTTAAGCCCTTTCAAGCCACAAGCTTTTGAAATCTTGATGTAAAAATACAGCATTTTTTCCAAAAAACCCTGGCGCCTAAAGGTTTAAGACATTAACTTGTAAGCACAAAACACAAGATACTTTCTCTTTTCAATATGAATAAGGCTTTATTAGATAAATCTAAGACATATAAACTAATCTAACACATAAGCACACGCACTCACACATTCACACAAGTTGCAGGAAGATAGAACATTAGGAAAGAATGAGTTTAAGAGAATGAAAATGTGAAATCCCAAGTTTACAGCAATACGTGAAATTGCATAGACATGAACAACCATCAGTCACTTAATTAACCCTCGCAGTGAGTTCATCAATGAGGTTAAAATTATATTAGATAACACCAGTACAGATCAGAGTCTGGAGGTACGTTACTTGTGATGCCTGCGTAACGGGGTTCCCTTTGCTGTCGCTGAAAGTGGGGTTTCCCGAGGTTGCTGATTGGCTGGAAGTTCAGTAGTCGTTGAAGTGATGTCTTTGGGAAGCCCTTGGTTGGGCGTTGGCTGACGATGCGGAGTGTGGGACTGGCTGACGTTGAACGGGCACTCGAGGTCAGACTCGGAGACACGGCGTTACAAAACTTAACTCAGAACACAAAACTCTCAAATGGAAAAGAATAGAAACTAAAGTAAAAGAATAGAAGTAAAGTTTGACGAGACTAGGTGGTGTTTCTTCGCACGCTGGAACAGCGCTCGAAGAACGCTAAAAGTGATGACTAAAAGCATGACTAAAAGCTTAAACTACAAGCAAAAGCTAAAAGCAAAAAGCAGGCTAAAAGCCGGCATGACTGATAGCAAAAGCTAAAAGCAAAGGCTAAAAGCAAAATTTGATGGTGTCCTGAGTATTTAAACTGGCCTTTTGGCCACACCTGAAATGTTGTCTTGACCAATTAGATATTGTCTTTCTCAGTGTGTTGCGATGTTTGTCCCACCCATTCATAAATCATGTGTTATCTTATCAAGCACGTGGTCCGAATTTTCCCGCTCTTGCAGGGTATAATTTGGACATGATTCCTATAACTGATGGTCAGAAACGTTCAAGCAAGAAGATTCGAACACACACACATACTAAAACATAAATATGATCCCTAAGCTATTCAAGAGTTATTTTAAAAAGACATTACACAATAATTGTGATTAGAAACATTAAAGTCAAATGTGTGGGTTAGATGTATGATATGGAGTTAAGCAATGGATGATATCCATTTAGAAGTCTTTTTTGAGTTCATTTTGGTGCATATATGCATGTGGAAGGCATTCTCTGTGATGCCATTCTGGGGAGTAAGGATATGTCCTGTGAAGACCAGAGAGGTTAACAGGTCTCCTTAGAATTTCAGTCTGGTTTCCTTCGAGGGTGGGGGAAGTCAATACGAAGAGCTTGTGATCATGATTTACTATCATGGGTTACATGTGATGGTAACGTCTGTGCATCTCTTTGATTACTTGCCCCAAATTTGATAATCTCTTCTACGAATTGAAATTGTCAATAATTGTTCTAATGGTGTTAATGTTGAAAGCTGTTCTGTGAAAGAGCTGGTTGGTTATCTAGCTTCAGACTGTGGTGCTAGGAGTTGATTTACAACATCCTGTTGCCTTTCCGAGGAATTCGGCTTCTCTTGTTTCAACCATGCTCACGATCGAATCTTTAATTTGTCTGGTTCAGGCCTGATACGCTACAACACTGTCCATATGAAAGAGCATGAGGTTCACACCTTTATTTCAACCCCCACAAGCTATAAAGAACTACCCCCAAACCCCAACCCCCTCCAGCTGAACTGAATTTGGTCTGTTTTTTGGCCGTGAGGAACGGTGTGTTGTCATGTTCCTGGGTTGAAATGCTGTCTGCACTCACAGCAGCCCTACTCTTTCTATTCATTATTTTTTGCATCCCATATTATTATTTTCACCAGACCATAATAATAACAAATTATTATCATTGTTATTTGTGAATGTAGGCGTTTGAGGAAGGCTTTAAGACCAAGCGGAATCCTCTGCCAGCTTCTCCCGCTTCACAGCGCGCGTCTCGCGCTAACTGACTCAGCTTCACCGTCCGCAAGGTTTGATTTAACAAAATCAGTTTGAGGTGAATACAACTTTTTGATCATGAGCCCAACATTTAGCAAGACAGGAAAACATTCAGTCTACCTGAAGGAAGACGTTTTTCATTGTAAGTTAATGCTGTTGAATGGAGAGTTAAAAAAAAAAAAAAAACTAGTGTAGGCTATTCTTAAACTTGAACTTGGACCTCATTATATTGAAGTACAAATCCAAACACCAGAAGCAACCTACACTCTCTAAAGTGTTATTTCATTGAAAAGTATGGCATTTTGTTTATTCACAGGCTATATGGGTTGAAATAATATTTTGCCATTGTTTAAAAAAAAAAGCTTTATAGACTAGCGTTTCATAGACCTTCAGTTGTTATGCTTTAAAATTCCATCCCATTTGTAATTTCATAGTATTTTCACCTCCTAAATTACTACACCAATTCTATAATGGTTAAAATTTACTCAGGCCGATGGCATTTTTTTGTGTGTGTGTGACATTAGTATTTATTTATTTATTATTATTTTATTTTTTTAAGAATAATTGTAGCCAACATAAATGGGTGAAGCAAAACAAATATGATAACTTTTTAACTGCAGGCAGATGTAGGCCTATATTATTATACATTACAAATATTTGGATAGTCCCTTATTCTTTCCCTTATTTTCTTAAAGAATAAACACTTTTTTCTACAAGAATAAACATTAGAAATAAAGAATAAAAGAAAGAATCTCAATTAGCCCTTATTCTCCATTTCTGAAGTTAATTTGCAACTCTAATGCTACTCACATTTCACTGCTGGTTATATATGCTCTATATAATCATATGTGTGACAAATAAAAATCTTGAATCTAATGATGATGTAATTATATTTTGACTCCCCTGACAATGGCACCTTCCTCAAAAAAAAAAAAAAAAAAAAAAACAAGTTGTAGGAGATATGTGAGCAAATAATAGATTTAAAAAATACAAAAAAGTGTGTGCTTGGTTTCCGAAATGGAAAACGAATACAGCTTAAACTGATATGATGAAAAAGTCATGATAACATATTATTAATTCATAGAAATAATTTAAGCAATTAAAACCTTTTTTTTAATACAAGATTCAACTTGAATTTCAATACTATTAAACTGACTTTATAATCTCAAGGAGTTTATAAGTTGAAACGGGTGAAAATGTCACAGTGCATGTTAAATAGCCTAAATGAACTTGTTTCTTATAGTATCCGAAGGACCTTGATTGCATGAAAGCATAAAACTAATATAATATAATTTGAATTTTTTTTTTAAAGAACAATTCCTGTATAAAATGGGACAGCAACCTTTATATCAAACATTCTGAAATCTTCCACAGCTGAGCAACACAGGAGGCAGGTTCTGCGCCAGAGCGTGAAGTGAATGTGTAGGCACAAAATAATTTTCAGATGCAATGAAAAAAAATACCTGGATAAAAACATACACGAAACATGTAAATAGTTAACAACATAGCCTAGATTAGGCCCAGATTCTGTTCCTAAGTATATAATGTAAATTTGTTAACCCACAGTAACAAATTTTAACCGATTATTCACCTATTTTCGTTTCCTGCATGTTATTTTTAAAAACACACTAAAAAATGAATTAAGTTTGTGAGAGGAAAAAAAATATAAGTCATGTATAAGTTGCATTTTATTACATTCAGAAATAATAACGGCAGGCCTAATAATGCTATAGGCTAATGTACCAACAGGATATTTTTAGTTCCCTTCACTTTACAACAAATCCTTTAAATTTAACACTTAACAGAACAAGAATTAAAAATATATAAATTCTAATGGATAAATATAATTGCAGTATATATTAATATAGGCTTAGCTATAAAAAAAAAAAATAATAATAATTAATTAATAATAATTTAAAGCAAAACATAAGGTAAGTAAATTTACCTTGAGTAATGAGTAAATTGAGTAAATTTCTCATTTGGGAGAAATCCAAATGTTTCCATATTCATGATGTTGCCCATTTGAAGCTTAACTATTATTCATTAGGTAAAATAGGCTTTGTAGTTCACGCGTGTTTCAGTATTGATGGAAAATAAAATCATATTGAGCAAAAATATCCCAAAGTGGACCGCTGCTCACACCGAATGTCACGGTGAATGGCTGCTGTTTCCAATGAATATGTGCGTGTGAGGCACCAGCGCGATCAAACAGCTGAAACAGATAATTCTCCATTTTTGTTCACACAGTAAAGGCATAATTCGAAAATGCAAAGTGTTAGCAGTTTTGAAAAATCAAGAATAATAACAGAGTTAATAAGAATTATTTCTAAATTCTGGACCTTTCTCATTTCACTCTGCATATGGAACCTGAAGATTTTATTTTATTTTAAACCAAGAATGAAAACATTTAGCTTTTAATTCGTGTATATATATATATATATAGATATATATATATATATATATTATATATAGGCCTAAATATGTAATGACTGTTTAATAACAATACCATGCATAAGATCCTGTGTAAAGGTCTTTCTTTAAATTTTTGATGCGTAGACTGTAGCCTAAGAATATCCCACGTTTTGAAATTAACTCACTGTACATTTTCTAATGGGTTTTAAGGATGTTACAGTGTTATATTATAATGTTATTGTTGTTTTACTTCGTCCTTTCATCTCCGTTTACAAACCAACAATTATTATGTTTTTGTTTTTTTTTGTTCTTCCTTTCTTTTCCCTTCTTGGAGGAATTTTCACAGTTTTTTTAAAAGTTGCTTACTTGCAGTTAACGTCGCAGCCCTGCAGCGGCGGTACATGCGGCGGTATTACCCATTCTGGTTGTCCACCTACTGTATGGTGACACAAAATAAAATGTTACTGTTACTGTTACAGTTACTGCGCCAATGTCGAAGTGCTGTGAAGTGCTCTTCCGTCATACATTATAGTTATCATTTTTTTATCCGCTTAGAAAATTACCACATTTTATTTTGTGTCACCATACTTACTCGTGTAACTACTCATGTAACCGTCTTTAAAAACATGGAAGTGTTTGGTGGCTTCTAAATTCATCCCTGTTTGGATCCTAAGGAATGAATGGTGCTAAGCTAAACGCTAGCATAGTGGCGCCGCATGCTACAGTGATTATGTGCACACACTGAGATGGGAGTGGTACGTATCAACTCATCTAAGTTGAGGAAAGAACATAGTGGAATATGGAAAAACGGTGGCGTTTCCCTTTAATAATGTATCATTTCAGTTTTAGTTTGGCTGTAGTTTTGTATTTATTCTAGTTTATATGAACAGGTTCATGCAGCATTAGGGATGTGCCGATATTAGTTTCGGTACCGAACGGTTCCCGGGCAAATTCCAAATGGAAGAGATCATCCCTATCCCCTTGAAGTGGGGACTTTGGAGTGAGCAGGGCACATGCACTTTACAAAAGGAGCGACAAATTTTCCTCATTATCTTCAGCTGGGATGTTCCCGTGACAATGCGTCTGTCAGCAAATGTCGCTGTTTTACTGTCATAAATGTCTTTTTATTGTTGTTTGAATAACTGTCACAAATAAACATACATTTTATATTTTAAAAAAGTTTTTAAAATACGCTATATAATATCAGCGTCCATCAGCGATTCTGGTGACGAACACGTGCTGCGTTGTCACGGGAACATCCCAGCTGAAGATAATGAGGAAATAAATGTCGCTCCATTTGCCAAGTGCATTCCTAACCATTACATAATGACACGCACATGCTCTGCTAACTCCAAAGTCCCCACTCCAAGGGGATAAGATTGGAATTTGCCAGGGAACCGTTCGGTACCGAAACTAATACCGGCACATCCCTATGCAGCATGGATTAAAATTAATATACAGATTAAATCCTTTTCACTGAACATGTTAAAAATTAGTTTGACAAAGTTGTTGGAAGCATGGTGGTGGTGACGTCGAAGGCAAGCGACTGTGGGTTTCAATAACAATATACACTACTATACCATTCAAAAGGCTTGATGTAAATAATATAAATGTAACAAATAAATGTAACTGTAACAAATGTAACAAACAATGCTGTTCTTTCAATTTATCCCCCCCTAAAAAACCTGAAAAAAAACAAATATTCTCAGCTCTTTTCAACATTAATAATAATAATAATAATAATAATAACAATAAATGTTTTTTTTGTAGAAAATAAGATTGTTAAAAGGATTTCTGAAGGATTGTGTGACTGGAGTAATGATGCAAAAAATTCAGTTTGAAAGTCAGCTTTGATTGTTCCTAATAAACTGTTTAACTGCACTCACAAGTGAATATTAAATTACGTTGTGGGATAATTAAATATATTCTAAATAAAACTACAAACATAAAATTATATACATTTATTTTGTCCTCACATTCTTTCTTGTAACTCTTCCCTCTCAGTGACACAGTGACTGACTGAATGGCTCATTATGCAGCTCATTATGCGGGTCTTTGTCTTCTCAGGTGTGAATTCATGATAGTTGACGCCTACTCGCATATGACTTTTACCAACAAAAAGTGTCTTAGAAAATTTAAATCAATATATTGTTTTCTGTAAGTGAGTAAACAAGATGATTTTCACATCATTTAGAAAGAAAAATTCTAGGCTACAAGCTCCAGTTTTCAAAAGTCCTGGGAACCAATGTTCTGTATGTGTTTTATTTGCCTTATTCAAGTGATTTAACATTTTTAGTTTTTCACTAACCACGCATAACATTTTTTTTCTCAAAAACACAATCATGTACATACATGCTGCTCACATATTATTATAGCCCAGTTTGTGCTGATTACAGTGAGATTAGCCATTTAGATATTTATAAGAAACTGAAAAAAGCAAAAATGTCAGGGCATGACAAAACTTCTCCAGGCCCCAAAAACACCCTTAGACTCCAGAGGGTAAATTAATTGTTCTAAATTAATATCACATTTGCCCTGTTCAGGCCCTTAGAATGTATGTTGAGCACTCTGGTCTGTTCAGATACTCAGAGCAGCTCTTTGTATGCTATGCAGCAGAGACCTCGCTGATCTTGCTGGATAGTGAATGGTATAGCCTTAGCTTACAACTCAGTAGGCTTGCAGTGCCCTATAGGTGTGAGGAGGAAGCTTCATCACGCAGTTGCTTATAGCACGTTGCTAATGGAATGCGTTCCCTATAGCATTAAGCAACACAAAGGGAGGGACCGTTCAATAGGGAACGATCTGGTTACATAACCTCGGTTACCTGAGATAAGTTAATGAGCATTGCATAAGTTGCAGTGCTATAAGTCTGCATGCAAATTGATGACTGTTGCTTCAGTCGAAAGATTCTGATGACATGGCGACATTTGACATTTGAGCCGACTTGTATAGCGAACAGCTCCTCCCCTTTTGGTGGGTTACAGCGCCATTGGTTTGTGCAACTACACAAACGTGAACAAATCAGGCTTCAGTAACAGAGTAAACAGGAGTTTCACCATAGTGTCAAGCAACACAACACTCGTTCCCTCTCAGGGAATCAACGTTACGAGGTTGTGCTTTCCTTGTAGTTATTTTTATAGTTATCATCTTTGGTGTGAATGGGCCTTAAAGGGCATATTCCAGGTTAGAGACCCCAGTGAGTCAATGTATAGAAAAATAATGTAGGAACTAGATTTTCTTTCAAATATACTTTAAAATACGCTATTAAGGCTTTTGGAGTCATTTTTGTGAGAGAATTTTACTTCAGCATCTGAAAACTGCTAAAACCGGAAGTGACACATGAGAGGGAGATTGGTCAGTGTAAACAATAGAAAAACAATGGATTGCAGTGACAGTTCGGAAGCTGAGGAAATTTTTAATGATTTTTACACTCGTATGATGGACCACAGATACAATTATGAGCCTGTTATGCGGCCAAGAGAGCAGGGACAGGCCAGGATTAGACAGAACAACGGTCAGAGGAGACAAATTAAGTTTTGTGAGGAGAACAAGGCAGGTGTCTTGCTGAGAGACCAGTGTTAGCTTACAGATGTATGCACATTAGCTAACGATATGTAATCAGGCAATAGCAAAGCTAGCATTGGTCATCTATGAGTACTGGTGATAACAGAATCTAATAGGCGTGTCACACTCATTAATATCCGACGCTAATGTTACATGATGCAGGGTTCCTCAAATCTTGCCCTGGAGGGCCAATACGCTACAGAGTTTAGCTCCAACCCTGATCAAACTCACCTAACTGTGATTTTTCTAATGATCCTGAAGACACTGATTAGCATGCTCAGGTGTGTTTGATTAGGGTTAGAGCTAAACTCTGCAGGAAAGTGGATCTCGTGGTCCAGATCTGAGGATCCCTGATATAGAGGTTTCTCATCACCGCAGGAGAGAGAGAGAGAGATAAACACGTTTTTGTTTCATTATGTGCTTGTGTGGGAAAAGCGAGGCCATGATCACAACTGAGGAAAATCAGTGCTGCAGGGAGTTAGATACTGGGTCTCAGTGGAGAATGTGACCCCCACACTTGATGTGCAGCATCTGACTCTGCACCCAGGCTTTGAGGCATGCCACTGTAAAAAAAATAATTGTTTCAAATTAAAATAATTTGTTACCTCCCTGACTAACAATGTTTAGTTTAGTCAACTAAAATATCCCAGTTGTAACTTAACATTAAAATAACGTAAAAATTTTTAGTCAGTGAGATAACAAATTATTTTATGTTGAAACAGTTATTTTTTTTACAAGATGTTTGTGCTACAGCCTAAATGCACTTCAGACAGGCGCATGGACCTCTCCAGGCCAGCAGACACATGTATGTTTAGGGAAGAGATAATTTATTATTCTGAGCTAAATACTTGTATGTATAAATTCAAATAAAAGATTCGAATATTGAAAAAAAACTAATTATTCAGATGTTTTTAATAACAAGTTGCCTATATTTAGGTCACAACAAGTAACACTTTTTGATGCCATTGGTATGACAATCAATATTGACAGCATACAGGCAAGTTGTCTGCTGGGCCTTTGGCATTCTGGGCAGCCTTTACCTGCATGTGATGTGTCAGCCATTAGAAGACAGTTTACAAAGAAAGGAGGACTTTATAAGGGTTTTGAATGGCCCCATTTTGGTGATAATCAGTAAAAATCACAATCACAAATTGTCTTACTGTATAAAAACTTGTTTATGAAGTTTACATTAGATAAATATCAAGTAGATCTGCATTTATAGTTAATTCAATTAAGTTTTGTTTATGCAGCACTAAATCACAACAAATATTATTTCATAGCACTGAAACACAAAACAACATTGCAACTGTTAACATATACTACAGAAAGAAAAATATACCATCTGTCTGTCAAAATATACAGTCTTTCAGTCTGGGTATCACACTAATGTGTTGTTAACGTGTTAAATCATGAATGCTGCGCTAAATACACAACAACAGCCTGGTCTGGAATTCATGGCAGCTTTCCTTGGCCAAGTCCTGCCCATGAGGCCTTTTGACCGACATGTCAAACAACCAATCACAGTTCGTTTTGTTCTAACAAAAGCTAACACTCACTGCCTTCTCTAGTGCAGCTCAACCAGGTCTCATCCCATTCGTCGATCTTTGTGATATCACAAATCCCGGAAAATATTCGTTGTAGTCCAAACGAGTCGTTCTTTGTAGTTTTTGAAAAGTGATTTCTGTTAAATAAAATATCTTCTTTAGAAGTTGACTTTCTGCTTTGTAACTTTGCAGATATTTTTTATGCTCAAACAGCAACATTACAGACTAACTAAAGTTGAAAAAGTGAAAAAGCATAATAGCACCCCTTTAAATGCACTGAGGCTCGGAAGATACCATACTTTTTCTTGTTAGGAAACCTGTGGACTCAATGTCCTGACAGGCTGGAGTTTGTGCAACCTCCACAAACACAATTTACCATGACGATGTTAAATTGAAACTACCGAAAACACACTGACTCATGCCTGCTCCTACTGAATACCAACAGAGCGGGGCACACAACTCCCTTTCATGATGTCATATGACGCGATGTTGAAAACAATAGGTTTTTGAGAACTGTTAAGGAAACCATAATTCCTCTTCAGGAACTCGAACTGCGTCGAACGCTTTGGGGAACGCGTCTAGCGTGAGCGACTTTGAATATCGTGTGTAATCAGTCCAATGGAAGAGCATGACGTCACGGGCGGGGTGACGTAAGCGACCAGGAAGCTATAAAAGCACGTGCCGCACAGCTGTCATCGGCTTCACGTCTTCAGCAAGCGCTCTGTGTGTACATGACCTCAGTTTGTCTTGTGAGTCTTATTTACTGTTGTCTGTCCAGTAGAGCTTCAAGTCATGTCAAAGAGCAAGGCGAAAAACCAAGCATACTAAGGGCGAATCCGGTTTGCGTTTTAGGATGTGTTTTACTATGTGCAAGAGATATGTGAAAGTTAAGCATTCTGGCGATTCGTGCGTGGTCTGCCTGGGTTCGAAGCACGCCGAGTCGGCTCTCGAGGGGGCCGACTGTCTGCAGTGCGAGAGAATGTCGGTGCGGCTGCTCGTTCCCGGAGGGCTCTTCTTCGAGGAGGGAGCCTTCGCCAGCGTTCCCCGTGGTGCCGGCCCCCGCTTCTGCTGAGGGCAGAACGGCAAGCTGCACTCGTGGGGTTCGCAAGTGGATCTGACAGAGGGAATGGAGATGGGCGAGTCCCATCTCCTTCCACTTCTGCCAGATCCGGCGCCCAATCTCTGGAGTCAGAAGCAACGCTCTGCGGTTCCTTCCACCCAGGGAGAGGGATCGACACTCCGCCTCTCTTCCTCCGAGGAGGTTGATGTGGAATCTGTTGACGGGGATTCGCCACCCCACTCGCCTAGGTATGAGGAGCTCTTGGAGGTGGTGACTCGCGCGGTGGCCAAATTAAGCATTGATTGGCCCGCCGAGAAGACAACTGAACCGCAGAAAAGCAAGCTTGAAGGAATGACGCTTTCTGCGGGCGAGTCAACCACCTCCTTGCCGGGGCCTTCCGTTTTTTTTTCCCGATCTGCACGAAAGATCGCTAGACGTCGTGGAAACGCCCGTTTTCAGCCCGCCTCTACATCCCCTCCTCAGATCACTACGGCAACGTAGTGGGGATGGCAGAGCGCGGCTACAGAGCGATGCCCTGGGTGGAACAGACGCGAGCTATCTGTCCCCCGGTACTGCATCTTCTCTGAAGGCCCCGGCGTTGTCCTCCAAGCCGCTCAGAACAACATCGGCTTTGGTGGGCAAAGGGTATGCGGCAGCAGGTCAGGCTGGTAGGTGTCTGCACACCATGGCGGTGTTACAGGTGTACCAGGCCGACCTGCTTAAAGAGCTAGACGAGGGAGAGGAGATCAAGTCCCATGACATCTCTGAGTTAAGAAGGACCGCTGATCTCTCCCTCCGTGCCACCAAAGAGACCACCCGAGTGATTGGGCGGTCCATGGCAGCTATGGTGGCCGCGGAGAGACACTTATGGCTGACCCTGTCTGAAATGAAAGAGCGGGACAGGGTCTGCCTTATGGACGCCCCAATCCAGCCTTCTGGCCTGTTCGGAGCGAGGCAGTCAGCACTGTCGTCGACAGGTTTCAGGAGGCCCGCAAAACAGGCGGCGGCGTTCCATAAGTTCCTCCCTCGTCGCTCTCTCGGGGCATCTGGGCGGGAGGTGCCCCAGCCGCACCCTAGCTCCTCGTACCGCGAGGCCCAAAAACAGAGCAGGAACGAGAGTCCCAGTGACGCTCTCGGCCGAGGTCTTCTAAGCCCAAACAATATCTGAGGGCGGTCATCGAAGCTAAGAAGGCCTCGGCCAAGAAGCCCTGACGCCAAAAAGCCAAGGCTTCAGAGGGCAGCCTCTGCTGGGGTAGAGCGGTGCACACCGCAGTACACGGTGCCCGTCTTGCCTCAGCGCCCTCTGGGGGCCGGTCTGCCAAGCATGTTGTAGCTCAGATCAGGTCCAAGGACTGGTTTGTCACAATAGATCTCAAAGATGCATACTTCCACATATCCATCCTTCCACAACACAGGAAGTTTCTGAGGTTCGCTTTCGGGGGCGAAGCCTACCAATATCGAGTACTTCCCTTTGGACTTGCGCTCTCACCCCGCACGTTCACAAAAATGTGTAGATGCGGCTCTGGTCCCCCTGCGCATGCAGGGCATCCGCATTCTCAAACTACATCGATGATTGGTTGATTTTAGCTCAGTCAGAGCAGGTTGCGGCTCGGCATCGAGATGTCGTTCTCGCACATATGGGAGAGCTGGGTTTGAGACTGAACGGCAAGAAGAGTGTACTTTCTCCAGTTCAGAGAACCACCTATCTAGGCGTAGTATGGGATTCGACCGCGATGCAGGCACGATTGTCCCCTGCTCATATCGAGTCGATCCTCATCTCAGTCGAGAGAGTCAAAGAAGGCCAGTCACTCACTGTCAAACAATTTCAGAGATTGTTGGGTGTGATGGTAGCTGCGTCCAACGTGATACCTTTTGGCCTACTGTACATGAGAACCCTACAGTGGTGGCTCAAGACCAAGGGATTTTCCTTGGTCTTGAATCAGGGCCCCGTGCTGGGAGCTCCTGGTCGCCGTGTAACACTAGCGACGGATGCTTCCCTCACTGGCTGGGGTGCGGTCATGAGTGGCCACCCTGCCCGCGGTCTGTGGAGCTGTCGCCATCTGACATGGCATATCAATTGTGTGCTAAAAATGCTAGCAGTTTATCGTGCACTGAAGCACTTCCTCCCAGACCTAAGGGGTCACCATGTGTTGGTGCGCACCGACAACACATCGGTGGTCTCTTACATCAACCACCAGGGAGGTCTGCGTTCGCACCCCTTGTACAAGCTGGCGCACCAGATCCTTGTGTGGTCCCAGGACAAACTCCTCTCACTCAGAGCAGTGTATATTCCTGGGAATCTGAATGTGGGAGCAGACATACTGTCGAGGCAGGGGCCGAGGCCCGGGGAATGGAAGCTTCACCCCGAGGTGGTGGAGCAGATATGGAGAGTATTTGGCAGAGCTCAAGTAGACCTCTTTGCGACTCAAGAGACATCACAATGTCCCCTTTGGTTCTCTCTAGTTCATCCAGCTCCTCTGGGACTGGACGCTATGGTACAGACCTGGCCGAGGCTTCGTCTGTACGCCTTTCCCCCTATTTCTATGCTCCCGGGAGTTCTGGTGAGAGTACGCCGGGACGGGGTCCGTCTGTTATTAGTAGCCCCGTTCTGGCCGGGCCGAGTATGGTTCGCAGATTTGGTCTTGCTCCTCGACGGCTCTCCGTGGGAGATACTGATCAGGGCAGACCTACTCTCACAGGCGCAGGGCACGATAATTCACCCTCGCCCGGAGTTGTGGAAGCTGTGGGTGTGGCCCCTGAGGGGGCACAGCTCATAGCATCCGGTCTCTCAACCAAGGTTGTTGAGACCCTCCTCCAATCCAGAGCTCCCTCAACGAGGAAATTGTATGCCCTGAGGTGGAAACTCTTCACCTCATGGTGCAGAGACCGCCAGCTAGACCCAGCAAACTGCCCGGTTGGTACAGTTCTGGAGTTTCTACAGGCTAGGCTCTCTGCAGGGTTGACCCACTCCACGCTGAAGGTCTACGTGGCGGCCATTGCGGCCTACCACGCCCTTCTCGATGGTCAGTCTTTGGGAAGACACCCCTTAGTTACACGTTTCCTCCGCGGTGCGCTGAGGCTGAGACCTCCAGTACGGTCCCGTATTCCCCCTTGGGACTTGGTTGTGGTGTTAGAGGCATTGTGCAGACCTCCGTTTGAGCCTATTCAAGATATTTCAGACAGCGCCTGACGCTTAAAACCGCCTTTCTGTTGGCCATTATCTCTCTGAGGAGAGTAGGAGATTTGCAGGCCCTCTCAGTGGCTCCTACCTATCTGGATTTTGCACCTGGCATTACCAAAGCGTTCATATACCCTCGAGCAGGATATGTTCCTAAGCTCCCCTCTGTCACACCACAACCTGTAGTGCTGCAGGCTTTCTGTCCTCCTCCCTAGGCCCTCTCAGTGGCCCCTACCTATCTGGATTTTGCACCTGGCATGACCAAAGCGTTTTATATACCCTCGAGCAGGATATGTTCCTAAGGTCCCCTCTGTCACACCACAACCTGTAGTGCTGCAGGCTTTCTGTCCTCCTCCATTTCGGGGAGCCCGACCAAGAGAAGCTAAATTGTATGTGTCCAGTTCGAGCACTGGACGCATAAGCCCACAGAGCTGCCCTGTGGAGAAAAACAGACCAATTGCTTGTATGCTACGGTCCCCCCAAGAGGGGTTCTCCTGCTTCTAAGCAGACTATTAGACATGAGGGCACAAATTTAGAAGAAAAATGTCTCTAGGTTACGCATCTAACCCTAGTTCCTCGAGGGAACGAGACGCTGCGTCTCGGAACCATACCCCCGGCACCCCTGCCGGTGCTTGCTGGTACTCGAAGCTGATGCCAGCTGCGCGGCACGTGCTTTTATAGCTTCCTGGTCGCTTACATCACCCCGCCCGTGACGCCACGCTCTTCCATTGGACTGATTACACACGATATTCAGAGTCGCTCACGCTAGACGCGTTCCCCAAAGCATTCGACACAGCGTCTCATTCCCTTGAGGAACTAGGGTTACATGCGTAACCTAGAGACATTTTTCTTCTAAATTTGTGCCCTCATGTCTTGTAAAACATTTTCAAATCCTGTTTATATGCTATTTTCATACAAGGTTATATATTCATTTGAAAAAAAAAAAGTTTTAATCTGAAATATGCACTTTAACTGTCCGTCTCTAACAGCTCTAACAGTAGTAGGTCTGGGAGTTGGCCATTTCCAGAGCTGTATTATTTCCCTGTGTATTGAACTTTGGTTCCCTAAAAAATGCATATAATGCACTATAAAAACTTAGAGGAACTATTCCTATGGGTTTTTTTTTATTATTCAATTTTGAACTAACAAAACAGGGTAAAAATGACAACTTTGTGACCGTTACAATAGGCAAGGCAAGTTTATTTATAAAGCACATTTCGTACACAATGGTAATTCAAAGTGCTTTACATAAAAGAGAGTAAAATCAAAAATAAAACAAGGAACTTTGAAAATGATTTAAAAATTTACTTAAAAAGAATTTAAGATAGTTAAAAATAGAATGATTTTACACAAAATACAGTGAATACATTAAATACAAAGCAATCAGTTCGGACATCGCACAGTGCTCATTCAATAAATGCACAGCTAAACAGATGAGTTTTGAGTCTAGATTTAAAAGTGGCTATTGTTTTAGCACATCTGATCTCTTCTGGAAGCTGGTTCCAACTGCAGGCGGCATTATAACTAAAAGCGGATTCCCCTTGTTTTGTGTGAACCCTTGGTATTTCTAACTTACTCAATCCTAATGATCTGAGTGGTCTGTTAGGTTTATATTCAGTGAGCATATCTGCAATATATTTTGGTTCTAGGTCATTGAGTGATTTATAAACAAGTAAAAGTACTTTAAAATCAATCCTAAATGTTACTGGAAGCCAGTGTAAGGACCTGAGGACTGGTGTGATATCCTCAGATTTTCTGGTTCTAGTCAGAATCCTGGCTGCAGTGTTCTGGATGAGCTGCAGCTGTCTAATGGTCTTTAAACGCCAGTGAGGAGACCATTACAATAGTCCACCCTGCTGGTGATAAAGGCATGAACAAGTTTCTACAAGAAATGCATAATAAACAGTGCATAATCTCCAATAGAGATGCATAATAAACAGTAAGGACATAAAAAAAAAAAAGTTTGGTTCCAAAACGCAATAAATCTATTTTTATTAATTTGAGTAAAAATGTGTTTTCTTTACCAAGAAAGGGGCAAGATGAAAACCACTATTTTCTGTTTCAAACTTTCACATAGCATCTTTAGGTTATAATAACATTAAAAATTCAAATCCATATTTTGAAACTGATGAAAATACACAAAGTAAGTTGATCCACATATGACAGGCTCTGAATTTGGTCAATACTAATCTTATATACAGGCACTGGACTAAAAATACATTCATTAGTCATCGCTCCCAAAAGAATTCAACGGGTCATCTTGTTAATGCTATAAATTAATTACAGCAATAAAAGAAAATTTCACCATTAACATACATGAACAACATCACATTAAACCACAGAAATTCCAAAATGATATTTCCCTTACATTCAGCTAGCTACCAAAAGTGCATTCGTCTTTGCCATGTTACATTCATTTAGTTGACTAGTGATATACGCTGTATTAACAAAAGCATTATTGGCATTATTAAAAACACTTACACTGACAAGCCACGCAATATCACATTCATAATCGAATGCAACTCGTCTGCGATTAAGGACCTGATATTGCATAACTTGTCAGTGATGTACAGCTCTGTGTATTAAATGCCGCTCCATCTGAAAGCACGCGATGGAGATTTATCACAGAACTGGTTTTACTGACGAGATGCGCATGAAAATCACATGCGATTTATCATGCAGCCCTTGTTTAATGATCACAAAGTACAAAGTAGATGAGGAAAACTAGGATGCTCGGTGTATTCAGAGTGCCACCATTACTGTCTATAGTGCATGGAATGGTGCGCTGTGATTGGTTGTTACTTTTTACAGTGCGTGGAATGGTGCACTGTGATTGGTTGAGCAGATATATCGTATTCTGCAGAAAAAGGAGACTGGCGTTTGACGCGGTTTGGGAAAAAAGGGAGAAAATATGACCGAATAACTCGGTGGATATCGTATTTTGCGTGAAATTAAAAATTGACTTTTCAATACTTTCCAGATACTATACTGATTTTGGCAGAAACTCAATTTTTTTTAAATGACGTTTATCGCGTTTTGGAACCAAACTCTTCATATAATTTATGTAGACTGTAACAGCTGAAAAAAATCTTTATTTTTCATCAGGGAAAATAAAGGACATTGGAACCACAGGAATCAGTACAGATTAACTCCTACAGAAGAATAAAGACTTAAAAATGAATAATATATTCCATAAACTCCATGCTGAAGGCAAGCACCTCAATAAACTCGGAGCTGCAGATGTTCTTCAGATAACTGAACATTCATTACAGTCCCATGAGTTTTATTCTGAAGAGGAGCTGATTCAGACTTTCATACAAAAACTACTGATGATGAACTACAGAGCAAGATACATTAAAACTAAAGAGTCCAACGAACAGGATCAAACACAACAAACAGACAATGACTCATCTGAAGAAGAGAGTGATATTTTTGATGATATTTTCGGAAACATCTCTCTGTCAGACAAAGCATCAAGTCAGTCTGATCCTGTTCACCCAATGGATGTTCAGATGGCTGTTTCATTGTGCTGATAGTTTCCTGAAGCAGCTGATGGTGACTAAACTGTCCCAATGTCAGTACGCTCTGCCTCTGCTTGTTCCTGATCCATTCACTCAACAGATTGAGTTTCCTCTCTGGACATTCAGACAAATCAGCAAGAGCTGGAAGATGAGAAACACAGACAATGAAATCATCAGTCAAAACCAGCCAGTCTACAATGCAGAAACTCCAATGGTGTTTTTCTTCAGGTTTGGCTCTGTGTCTTCATCCAAGTCTCAGCTGATGAACAGTCTGATAAATGAGAAACACAACACGTTCTTCCACAGGAACTGCCCAGGCAGCAGCAGAACCAGAGTCCTGATGGATGGAGTGGTGGAGATCGCCTGGTACTGTCCATCTGGATCAAATGATGATAAATTCACTGACTGTGTTGCATTCTGTAATCTACATGGTGATGCAGGAAAACATGAGAAACAGCTTCAGATCCTCACTGAAATGGCCTCAGTAAACGTTGTTCTTCTACCACAAATGGACAGGAATGACAAACATGCAGCAAAGATCCAAAACCTGTACAAAGACAGAAAGCCACTCATTAGTCTTTTAGATGATAATGAGTCTTCTGTAATTAAGACAAAGAAAGGGAAATTCAAAATTGGTCTGAAAGACAGAAATCAGTCAGATGTATCTGAAGAACTCAGAAAAGCTATAAATGCTTGTCTCTTAGAATCGTCTTCCGCTTTCAGACTTCAAGATGTGTCCAAACACTCAGATATCAGAGTAGATGAAGAAGATGATGATGACTGCAGTAGAGGAAGAGAAGCAGCAGAGCAGATGATGAGTTTGCTAATGAAAAAAGAAAAGCTGAGAAACAACAAAGACTCATTTCTGCCTCATCAGGGGAAACTGTGGCATCAGTGGTGTCAGAAGAACAAAGAACTACATCGACCTCAAGGAGAAAAGATTGAAATGGAAATAAGTAGAAAAAAAACACAAATGAATAAAATCCGTGACCAGCAGCATGAATTTGACACCAATGATTTCATCATGTGCTTAATTAAACAAATGTGCTCACATGATAAACTTGAGAAGATGTTTTTTCTCAAATGGCTCAGATTTCTCCTGGATGAACATACATCAGCTGATCTTTCTGCTCTACACCACAAGTATCATGAAAAGTGGTCAACAGTCTTACAACTGAAAGAGAAACATGATAAGTCAGAACAACTTCAAACAGAACAAACAGAACTTGAGACAATATCTGAGGAACTTCAGGCTGCAACCTTTGGTTTGGAACACATCATGAGGGAGATCGGTCAGATCTATGAATCATGTTCATCTGTGAAGAAGAACAAGAAAGACCTGCAGGTTCACTTCTCTTCTCTCCCGAGTCTCGCAGCAGAGATGATAATCACTGGATTTCCACTGGAGCTGATGGATGGAGATGCTGGTCATGTTCCTGTGATCTGGATCTCTGCTGTTCTAGATCAACTCGTCCAGAAACTGGGAGACCAGAGAGTCTTTGTGCTGTCAGTTTTAGGGATCCAGAGCTCTGGGAAATCCACCATGCTGAACGCCATGTTTGGACTCCAGTTTGCCGTCAGTGCTGGCAGGTGCACCAGAGGAGCTTTCATGCAGCTGGTCAGAGTCTCAGACGAGATGACAACACAGATGAACTTTGACTATATTCTGGTTGTTGATACTGAGGGTCTTCGTGCTTCAGAACTGGCTGGAAGATCGACAAGACATCATGACAATGAATTTGCCACATTTGTTGTTGGTCTTGCAAATCTGACGCTGATCAACATTTTTGGAGAAAACACAGCTGAGATGCAGGACATTCTTCAGATTGTTGTTCAGGCCTTCATGAGGATGAAGAAGGTCAGACTGAATCCCAGCTGTGTGTTTGTGCATCAGAATGTTTCAGATGTCGCAGCTAGAGAAAAAACCATGGAGGCAAGAAGACAACTGCTGGAGAAATTAGATGAGATGACAAAACTCGCTGCTAAAGAGGAAGGGTGTGATGCAGAAAGTTTCAGTGATGTCATTAAATTTGATGTTCAGAATGATGTGAAGTATTTTGCTCAGCTCTGGGAGGGAAACCCACCAATGGCACCACCAAACCCAAACTACTGTGAGAATATTCAAGAACTAAAAAAAACTATTATATCTCATGCCTCAAAATCACATAGAATGCTGCTAAAAGACTTCAAAATTCATATTAAAGATCTCTGGGAGGCTTTACTTAATGAAACATTTGTCTTCAGCTTCAGAAACTCTCTGGAGATTTCAGTCTACAGGAAATTGGAGACTGAATACAGCAAGTGGTCCTGGAGTCTTCAAAATGCCATGCTAAAAGTTGAGAATAAACTACACAACAAAATACAAAATGAAGCAATTCATGAAGTTGAGGAAACTTATCTTCAAAGAGAACTGAAGAATACAAGAGAAGAAGTGGAAAAATCAATGTCAAAGTTCTTTGAGAAAGACACATATGCAGAAATACTGATTCAGTGGAAAACATCCTTTGAAACCAAAATCAAAGAGCTTGAGAAACAAATTGTGAGGCAAACAAAGAAAAAAATGAATGAGATTATTCATCAACAAGTCCTTAAGAAAAACAATGATAAGATGACACATCATGAAAACACTCTCTTTGAGAAGAGCAAAGAACTTGCCTTAAAGCTCAAAGACAAAGCAAATGATGAAGAAACACTTAAGAAAGAGTTTGATTTGTTTTGGAAAATTAACATGAAGATCATCAGTGACACTCCAGCAATCAGAGACACTGACATAATGAACATGAAAGAAATCCTCAGTGACAAAAAAGATGAGTACTATAGTATTTTCCAGAAATACTGTCATGGAGGAACATCAGCTGCTATTTTTGGTGAGATCATCTGTCAGAAACTTAAAGAGCCTATTGAGCAGAGTGTCTACAAGAACACAGCTAGAGATCTGACAGATGAAATGAGATCAAACTGTGAATCACTGAATGGAAACAGATCAAATCTGGAACAACACATCCTGAAGAGACTGGCAGAAGAGGAGGATTTTGACAAATACATTAAGTACATTAATAAACCCAGAGATCACTTCAAGAGATTTATCAGAGATGAAGTCAGTCGGTACATTACTGATCAGTTCAGTGTCAGTGTTTTACCCAAGATGGAGGAGAACATTAAACGCCTGCAGCAGAAGATCATGAAAGCAGCTCATGAATCTACTGGACATGTTCAACTCAGCAGTGGAGATGTTAGTTTGTGGCTGAAAAGTTTCACACAGCAGCTTTCAGATCAGTTGATCTTTTCTGTAAAAGACCTCAGTGGAGTCAATCAAGTTTATGTTGATGATATCAACCTTCTAGAAGATGTGATCAGGAAAGAACTTCCTGCTATAATGTCTGACATCAGAAGCAGATTCAACACAGAGACATTTCCAGTAAAGCTGGACTTTAAATTCAGACCAGATGAGCTTCTGATAGATCACCTCTGTCAGTGCTGTTGGGTTCAGTGTCCGTTCTGTAAAGCTATCTGCACCAACACCATAAAAAACCATGATGGAGATCACAGTGTTGCTATTCATCGTAATATTGGACTGAATGGGTGGTTTTACAGAAAAACAACAAACTTGAGTATTAACATCTGCACATCATCAGTTGCAGGTGACGGACATTTTTATCCCAGTCACATTGATGATAAAGTCCCTTGGAGAGATTACAGAAGAGCAGGAGGAGTTTATGCAGACTGGAGCATCATCCCTGACCTCTCCGAACTGCCCTACTGGAAGTGGTTTGTGTGCAGATTCCAGAAAGATCTGGAAGAATACTACAAAAAAACATTTGATGGTCATGGTAAGATCCCAGACAACTGGAGAACATACTCAAAACATGAAGCTGTTGAGACTTTGGAAAAATACATTTAATTAAACAGAAATGTTTCTGCCCAGTCTATGATTTCACAATTTGAAATGAGTTCCTTATTTTCAGTTTAGTGGTTCTGAAATCCACTAAATTTCAGAAAATATGTAGAGAGAGGAGTTAAGTAAATTTAAAGTCAAGTGATTGAAAGTAAATTAAGTGTTTCAAAAGCCTGAAATGTTTCTTTATATCAGTATATGTAATTTGTCCTCTACAGACAATGTCTAATTTTGACAAAATACTCTTTTAAAAAAGTTGGATTCCAGAATTGTAACCAAGAAAACTAAAATGTGTATCTCTGTAGTAGTTTATTTGCAATGAAATAGTGGATCAATATAGGATATTTAAAAAAAAAAAGTTAATTTCTTTACCAAAATACAGTTTTTATTGAATATTTACTGTGTGGATGAATTATTGAAGTCTCATGTCTCTGCACATATATGAATATGTTTGCTTGTGGAAATGTACTTTTGAGTCAAGTCACCTTTATTTCTATAGAACTTTATACAATAAACATTATACAATACACAATACAAACATTTACATTACATTTAGTCATTTAGCAGACGCTTTTATCCGAAGCGACTTACAAATGAGGACAATGGAAGCAATCAAAAACAACAAAAGAGCAATGATATATAAGTGCTATAACAAGTCTCAGTTAGCCTAAATGCAGTATACGTAGCAAGGGCTTTTAAATAATATAATAAATAAAAAGAAAACAGATGGAATAGAAAAAGAATAGAGCAAGCTAGTGTTAGAGGTCTTTTTATAATTGTATAATAAATGAAAAGAAAATAGATAGAATACAAAAAAGATTAGAAAGGTAGTTAGATTTTTTTTTTTTTAAATAGAATTAGAATAGTGAGTGCTAAAGTTAGAGGGTCAAATAAATATGGAAGAGATGTGTTTTAAGCCGATTCTTGAAGATGGCTAAGGACTCAGCTGCTCGGATTGAGTTGGGCAGGTCATTCCTGTCACGGAGTCACAACCTACACCCTCTCCACACGCCACACCTACTCATTCACAATCACCAGAATTCTGAGCACCTGTTCATCATCACCGGCTCTCATATAAGGACTATCACTTCCCCTCACTCCTCGTTTGATCTTGCATCGACCTACATGTACTTACCTGAACTCTTGCTACCTGTGTTGTTCCCCTGGATACCCATTGTTCCTTCCTCGTCAGTTCCTCTGTGCCGTCTTCCGATTCAGTCATCTACATACCTCACGACCAGAGCTAAGTTACCACCTTCTTCGTGTCAAGATTATTCCTGTTGCTTCACCTGTGTCTGAAACCTCTGTTACAATAAATACTGCTAATACGTTCACCTACTTCTGTGTTCCCGTTTGTGTCTGACAATTCCACCAAGAGGGAACATTTAATTTGAAAGTCTGTAAAAGTGACTTTGTGCTTCTTTGGGATGGCACAATCAAGCGACGTTCACTTGCAGAACGCAAGCTTCTAGAGGGCACATAAGTCTGAAGTAATGAATTTAGGTAAAGGGGTGCAGAGCCAGTGGTGGTTTTGTATGCAAACATCAATGCCTTGGATTTTATGCGAGCAGCTATTGGTAGCCAGTGCAAATTGATAAACAGAGGGGGTGTGACGTGTATTTTTTTTTCGGCTCATTAAAAATTAATCTTGCTGCCGCATTCTGGTTTAATTGTAAAGGTTTGATAGAACTGGCTGGAAGACCTGCCAAGAGAGCGTTGCAATAGTCTAGCCTGGACAGAACAAGAGCTTGAACAAGGAGTTGTGCAGCATGTTCCGGAAGAAAGGGCCTGATCTTCTTAATGTAGAATAAAGCAAATCTGCAGGACGGGACAGTTTTAGCAATGTGATATGAGAAAGTTAGCTGATCATCAATCATAACTCTAAGGTTTCTGGCTGTTTTTTGAAGGAGTTATGGTTGATGTGCCTAACTTGATGGTGAAATTGTGATGAAACGATGGGTTTTGCTGGAACTACAAGCAGTTCTGTCTTGGCAAGGTTGAGTTGAAGGTGATGGTCCTTCATCCAGCAAGAAATGTCTGTTAGACAAGCTGAAATGTGAGCAGCTACCGATGGATCATCAGGATGGAATGAGAGGTAGAGTTGAGTGTCATCAGCATAGCAATGGTATGAAAAACCATGCTTCTGAATGACAGAACCTTGTGCTGCCATGTAGACAGAGAAGAGAAGTGGTCCAAGAACTGAGCCCTGAGGCACCCCAGTAGTAAGGTGTTGCGACTTGGACACCTCACCTCTCCAAGATACTTTGAAGGACCTATCTTATAGGTAAGACTCAGGTTACTGGAGTGCAGTTCCTGAGATGCCCTTTGTCAGTAGGGTTGACAGGAGGATCTGGTGGTTAACCGTGTCAAAAGCAGCAGACAGATCAAGCAAGATAAGTATTGAAGATTTGGATTCCGCTCTTGCCAGTCTTAGGGCTTCAACAACTGAGAGCAAGGCAGTCTCAGTTGAATGTCCACTTCTGAAGCCAGATTGGTTGCTGTCAAGGAGGTTGTTCTGTGTGAGAAAGGTAGAGACTTGGTAGAATACAGCTCGTTCAATTGTTTTTGCAATGCAAGGAAGAAGGGAAACTGGTCTGTAGTTCTCTAAAAGAGATGGGTTGAGGGTGGGTTTCTTAAGTAGCTGCGTTATATGAGCCTGTCTAAATGATGAGGGGAAAACACCAGTGTAGAGGGATATGTTAATGATGTGAGTGAGTGCAGGTACAACTGCAGGAGAAATGTCTTGAAGGAGATGAGATGGAATAGGATCAAGCTGACAAGTAGTAGGATGATTAGAAAGGATGAGTTTGGAGACTTCTGCCTCAGAGAGTGAAGAGAAGGATGTGAATGAGTGTATGTTTGCTGGTGAGATGTGCTTGATGGATTGTGGTGTGGAAAATTGTGCACTGATGTTTTTAATTTTATTAATGAAAACGTGGCTAAGTCGTCAGCTATTAGAGATGAAGCAGGAGGAGGACAAAGGAGCAATGAAAAATGTTTTAAAAAAGCATGCGAGAGTTAGACGAATTGTTAATTTTATGGTAGTATGTCCTTTTAGCAGTGGAGACATTAACAGAAAAGGAAGAGAGGAGTGACTGATACACATTAAGGTCAGTAGTATTTTTGGATTTGCGCCACACCCTTTCAGCAGCTCTTAGCTTAGAATGATGTTCGTGTAGAACATCAAATAACCAGGGGGCTGAAGGGGTGGTACGGACTGGCATGGAAGACAAGGGGCAAACAGTGTCTAAACAAGATGTAAGAGTGGAGCAGAAAGTATCAGTAGCACTGTTAGCATCAAAAGATGCTAACAGTTTAGGGGAAGGAAGCGAGGATGAAACCATTGCAGATAGCCGGGAGGGTGAGAGTGAGCGTAGGTTACGTCGAAAGATGACATGTGGAGGGTAAGTGATGTGTCAGGAACCATGTTGAGGTTGAGAGTGAGGAGGAAGTGATCTGAGGTGTGCAGTGGAGTAACCAGTACATGATCAGTGGAGCAGTAAATCGTGTGTAAATAAGGTCCAGTTGGTTGCCTGATTTGTGAGTAGCAGTAGTTGACACTCGGTTGAGATCAAAAGAGGCAAGCAGAGTGTGTGGATGTGTTGAGATAGAGGTTTATCTAGGTGGATGTTGAATTATTAATGATTATCTTTTTGGGTTTCATCCTCAGGAAAGGTTGAGAGCAGCACATCTAATTCATCCAAAAAAGTTACCTAGTGGTCCTGGGGGTCGATAGACAACTATAAAATGTATTTTAAGAGGGTGGGTAATAGTGGATGAATGTGATTCAAATGAGCTGTTGATACTCAGAGATGGTACAGGATTATATTTCCAATCATTAGAGATGAGCAGACCAGTACCTCCACCTCATCTAGTCAGAGGGGGGGAGTGGAAAAATGAGAAATTATTGGAGAGTGCTGCAGGTGTAGCAGTGTCCTCTGGTTTGATCCAGGTCTCTGTCAGGGCCATGAGAGTAAGCTTTGAATGACTAATAATAGAAGTAATGAAATCGGCTTTGTTTACAGCAGACTGGCAATTCCAGAGACCAATAGAAAAAGATAATGTATTAGCAGACATAGGCAGAGTGTGCAGGTTGTTAGGATTGCGCTGCCTACATTGTGTGATGCGTGGTTTGCGAGTGGTAGTGATAGTAGGGATCTGGAAACACATAGTAATAATTGGTTATAAAAACTGAAATAGAAGTGAAACAAGTAGAAGTAAAAAAGGATTAATCAAAACAATACTTATATCCCTTGCTGGTGTCCCTGCCCGGTGGAGTCGCATGGTAGAGTCGATGGTCTTTACACTCTTCGGTCTTCACATGAGTAGGGCTTAACAGGAGGCCTGCCGGGACCGCTGCCGCGGTTTACTAAACTTTTTTGCATACCCGTCAGACAAAATGGAAATTGAATTCAGCTGAACACACTTTACTGTTTATCACAACAAAGGTCTAAGCAAGCGCACAACACTGACAACGTATGCGATAGAGTACAAGACCAAACGCAGCACGTCTCAACACAGTAAACAAACAAGCGTTTCCTAGCAACGACAACTGCGCTAAACACTAATGAGACAAGAAATAAATACACTTACGAGCTGCTTTTAACTTCCGCTGATTTAACTGCTTCTCTCAAAGGGTATTTCTGTACACTGTCTTTTGCTAGCGCTTGAACACACTTTACTGTTCATCACAACAAAGGTCTAAGCAAGCGCACGACACTGACAACGTATGCGATGGAGTACGAGACCAAACGCGAAACAAAGTTAAACAATAAAGTTGTTTTAGAATCAGGATCAGGATCATAGAGATAAAAAGGAGCTGGCCATTAATAAGGAGCTAACCCTTTAATGGTTTTAAAAGTAGCCAGCAGGATTTTAAAATTTCTACAATTTTTAATAGTCAGCCAATGCAGTGTTATAGAGAGTATGTTGTAGTTTAGATATATTTTTAGGATGGAAAAGTGCAATCACTTAAGGCTGCAGTCAGTAACTTTTGGGGCTCGCGTCTGGCGGAAGAACATTGTAGCCGGAGCTACTTCTCTCTAATATAAACAAAATCCACCGCTCCTGGCTCTTCTGGTCTAATCAGCGCAGGGCTGTGCCATAGTGTTGTTTTGTGTTGAAAATGTAAAAAATATATATAATTATAAATTATAATTATATATATTATGTCTCTATTTGTTTTCTCTGTTTTTGCCACGGGATTTACATGTAGGATTTACATGTAGGATTTACACAAGCTCCAGTCTGGATCCATAACACCTGAGAAGAGATGATGCCAACCCCTCAGAGGACCTCAGATGATGCTAACCCAGAGACAACATACAGAACTACCACATTTTACTATAAGTTTGATTAATAGTGTTAATCGTCTGTTTGTTTATGTCTCTTATTTATTTTTCTGAACATTTCTGCCATATGCACATAAACTGACAGTCATCACTGATAAGCTACTACTAAATATTGTATAAACTTAATTTTCTGTAAAGTTGCTTTGCAATGCTTTGTATCGTAAAAATCGCTATACAAATAACCTTGAATTGAATTGAATTGAATTGAATATAATGAGCGAGTACATAATGAATCCATTTTAAAAACCTTGTTTTTGTCTTATCCTGAATCACTACGGTACACCTATAATAAGTGTTTATATTTGGACTATTTTAGTCTGGTTGGGGTCGGCAACGCTGCAGAGTAGCACAGTACCTGCGTGACTCGCCATAAATGTAAACAGAGAGAAATAGCTCCGGCTTCAATGTTCTTCCACCAGACGCGGGCCCCAAAAGTTACCGACTGCAGCTTTAAGAAAAAGACATTTATTTATTTGTGCTATTAGTATACTACTTTTAACTAAAATAAAAAAAGCATACTTTCACAGTCTACCTTTAATGTACTACTTGGAAAAATACTTTATGTATTTCTCAGAAATATACTTTGCATTTAAGTAAAATACTTTGCATTTAAGTAAAATAAATTGTACTTAAGTATACTTGACTTATATTGACAGTATATTTGGCCTATACTTGCACTCAATCATTTGATCAAAATATACTTAAAGTGTAATTAAGTATTGTACATATATTTGGCTTGTGGTCAGAGCTAGGTAGTAACTGATTACATAATTAGATTCCAAAAATTAAGTACTTGTAATCAGACTACAGTTACTTTTGTTAATGATTACATGATTACAAACTATTCACATTAGGGATGTATGGGTCTAGTCAACTGAACGGTACAGCTCCTACTAGTTGACACTGAAAACAATAGTCGATTACACGACAGAAAAAAAAAAAAACATGATTATCATTCAAATTACCATCATTTTATGTTACCATCAAATTACCATTGCTACATTTAAAACATTTTAAATAATAAGTTAAAATTAAACATTTATCATTTTTAAAACTGTATCTGGGCGTAAACTACATTTTTACCTCATGCCTCGCATAAGACGAGCAAGGTGTGGGATTATTTTGAATTAGAAGAAAACTGAAAAGTTTTGTGTAAACTGTGTAATGTCAAATTGGTTTACAATAACGCTACTGCAGCGATGCGTAATCATATTCATTACAGGCACGTAGGCGTTAGCTTAGAGACTAGTCAAAGTCAGCTAATGTCAATCACATCATTCACTATATCTCACTGCCACAGCAATCCCGTCCGCACCATCTATTCCTCTAGTGAAGACCTACTTCAGTGGTGGTGCGGGATGTCCAGGCACTTTCCGAAATTCTGTTGGCTTGCTTTTTTTTTAATCTCTGTGTGCGCGACTTCAGTTCCTGCAAAGTGCGTTTTTTCAAGTGCCGGAATTGTTAATCGCCTTTCTTTTTGTTCGTTTTGTTTTTAGATGATATAGCCTACATGATGAAGTATGTTTTTAAAAGCCGTTTTAATGCTATTCCTTGATAAAATTTCTTGTTGTTTTTGACTTGTGTTTTAACTGAAAGGAGTGAAATTATTTCCTTATTAAATTTCCTTATTGTATTTAATAATTAAGACAATAGAAAAAAAACTTGACTCCTTACCTATGCATAACTTGTGCAATGTAATAACAACATGATTTACAGCTGTTGCACATTTCCTAATGTCATTATAGCATTTTATTTTTAAAAATGGTGCGATTCATTGTGTTAAGTAGGCCTGCCCCCTACTAAAGATTTTTCTAGTCAATTAGTCGCACATAATATATTAACCATCCTCTATATTAGGCTATAGAGACAGAGCGACATGCATTAAATCTGAAACCCACGCCCTAAAAGCTGCTATGTGACAAGGTGTACAGTAAACAAGGTAAAAAACCCAGAACTATGTTTTTATAAGCTGTCAGCCCCAAAAACCGACCGTTTAGGACACAAAAGTAGTGTGCAACTAGGTCTGGCTCCACCCAATCAGAAGTTTGGCCCACCCTGGCCTGACACTACATAACAGCCAATCACAAAATTGTGATATTCAATTGAGCTTCATATGTTTTTTTTATTTTTCGCTTTCTTACCACCTGCTTCTAAATGTCAAAATGTTTTGCAGTGTCCTGCATTAGCCAAAATCGTGACAGTCCACCACATGAGTAGCTAATCAAATCGCATGTAAATACATGCAAATATTCCCTAAAAAACACCCAGTAAAGACAGTGATGCGCTGGCTTCCTTATAAATATGACCTGCCCACACCTGCTTTGTCCCAAGAGTGACAGAGATGCTGGCTCTTCAACTACAACTTTGAACAAAGACATCAGCCAAAGTGAGCACTCTTTAAGGTGTCATGAAACCCCCCTGCTGCAGCAGTGTTTTTTTCACACCTCCGCTTTGAAAAGGCTTCCAAAAAGGGGCGTGGTCAACTGTAAAAAACTGGGAGGGTAGAGTCTGGAAAGAGGGAAGGGTTTTTGCATCAAAAATGGAGTTTCAATGAGCGCATAAAGACAGCTAACTTGCATACTGAAAGTGCAAACACACACAGATGAAATGGGTAGTGATACAGAGTGCAGCAGTTACAGTGGTTTTGAGAGCTGTCTGGAAGTGGAGGACTTCTCCCCACCAGAAGCCCCTGAATCGCACTGTGATCATATTGACGACAGTGCAGGTCCAGCGCCTTATCAGTTTATCAGGAGAAAGTGAAGACGAAACTGATGAAGTGCATATCAAAGTCGTCCCGCACTGGTATGTTTTGTATTTCCAATATGTATTTATCAAATTGAAAGTTTATTTTGCATCTAAATGCCAGAATAGTACATAAAAACATAACGTTATTTTAGCGGAAACTAAATCTTCTGTTGCAAAGTATTATAAAAATGCTTATGTTGTAATTTTAGAACAGGTGTTCATGTGTTAACTGCTCCAGACTCAGTCCCTGGGGGAATGTATGTTGTAAAGACATACCACAGGTAAAAACTTACTTCACCTTAGTTGCTGAAGAAAATTTATGCTGTAAACTTCACCAAGTATTAATCTGTCCTTTCTTTCAAACAGGTGATGCACAGATGTGGACAGGTGGATGGCGTTGCCTGTATAACAGATCACCCAGGTTTTGAGCCTGTCGCTCTTAACCCATACGTCCTGCAGGCAGTGTATGGCACATATCGCCAGTTGTTTGGAGAGATGAGAAACCCTGTCCTCAACAGGTCAGTTTTGTTAAACACTATTAAAAATAACTGTATTGTTACATGTCTGTATGTTATCAAAACTTTTAACAGGGTATGTTTTTACAATGTATTGACTATAAGCAATGCAATTGCTTTCACAGTTCTTGGCATACACACCTTGCATACAGAAATTTTGTCAGATGGTGCTGGAGGTACCTGGGCAGACACATCCGAGTGGTGATACCCTACTGTGCAATTACACGCATCAGAAAGCAGTTCCCAGACCAATCTGAAAACTATACTGGTTTCTTACTCCCTCCCCTTGAGTAATATAAAACGTTTTGACTGTTTGTAAAACTGTGGACTGTAATTGTGTTGTCTTACTGTTCAGAAAATAAATAAATATTTTACGCGCATAATTTATCCACTTACTGGCCTGAGGGCTTTCAATGTCATTTATTATATTTATGAAATGGAAACACTTTACAAACACGTTTAATTAGTTAACATTAGTTAATATATAAACTAACATAAACTAAGAATAAACAAATTATTTGTAACAGTATATACACTGAACGAAATTATAAACGCAACACTTTAGTTTTTGTCCCCATTTTTCATGAGCTGAACTCAAAGATGTAAGACTTTTTCTATGTACACAAAAGGCCTATTTCTCTCAAATATTGTTTACAAATCTGTCTAAATCTGTGTTAGTGAGCACTTCTCCTTTGCCGAGATAATCCATCCACCTCACAGGTGTGGCATGTCAAGATGCTGATTAGACAGCATGATTATTGCCCGGGTGTGCCTTAGGCTGGCCACAATAAAAGGCCACTCTAAAATGTGCAGTTTTACTGTATTGGGGGGTCCGAAAACCAGTCAGTATCTGGTGTGACCACCATTTGCCTCACGCAGTGCAACACATCTCCTTCGCATAGAGTTGATCAGGTTGTTGACTGTGGCCTGTGGAATGTTGGGCCACTCCACTTCAATGGCTGTGTGAAGTTGCTGGATATTGGCAGGAACAGGAACGCTGTCGTATACTTTGATCCAGAGCATCCCAAACATGCTCAATGGGTGACATGTCCGGTGAGTATGCTGGCCATGCAAGTACTGGGATGTTTTCAAGTTCCAGGAATTGTGTACAGATCCTTGCAACATGGGGCTGTGCATTATCATGCTGCAACATGAGGTGATGGTCATGCATGAATGGCACAACAATGGCCCTCAGGATCTCGTCACGGTATCTCTGTGCATTCAAAATGCCATCAATAAAATGCGCCTGTGTTCCATAACCCCACCACCACGGGCCACTCAATCCACAACATTGACATCAGCAAACCCATATGACACCATACACGCAGTCTGCCATCTGCCCTGTACAGTGAAAACCGGGTTTCATCCGTGAAGAGAACACCTCTCCAAAGTGCCAGACACCATCATATGTGAGCATTTGCCCACTCAACTCGGTTACTACAACGAACTGCAGTCATGTCGAGACCCTGATGAGGACGACAAGCATGCAGATGTAGCGTATGAGCAGTTCATTCATTCATTGGCTCTGAATTAATGAATCATGGCTCGTTGAATCTAAAACAATGCACATTCCTTGGCTAAAACCCAAAGCTTTTAGCCCCTGAACTCATGCAGGTAAATCAAACTCTCTGCAAGCTGAATGACCGGCCTGGTGCCAGCATGGCTGGGTTTAAATTCCTGACCAGGGCATTAAAACTTTATGACCCAACTGGGAGAAACAGAAGAAAAAGCCCAGCTCGCTAGGAATTCTTGTAAGGAAAAAGTAAAGTAAATGTATTCTAAATGTATTGACTGTATTTCCTTTTTGTGCTTAGATGTCTTCCCATATCAAATTGGAGTATCTGCAATTTAATCATGTGTTAATCAAACTTTAAATGTGTGTAATTCTGCATATGAATGTAACTTTATGTTTCTCCTACCTTTACCTGTCATTCTTGGTCTCTGTTTAACCGTCTTGCTTTGACCGAACCACTCATACAAAGGAAATTAAAGTAAAATGTATTATTCTGGAATTACCATCTTGCTGGAATATAACTGCTGAATTCTGACAACACCATAACTCACTCGAGACAAAGAGACAAAGGAACTTTTTCCCGCTTCAGATCGTGGATGTTCATTGGTTGTTCGTGCGAACAGAGGCGTGAACCCAGTCGCTCCATAAGAGACTGACACAGAGAGTTCTCGTTGCACTTCGTCTCCGAGCACTTCTTCTGAGAGAACGTCTGTCGCGATGGCTCCTTAGGGAGCTTTCATCTCCGTTTTTCTTTTCTTTTCTTTACTAAGTTTTATTCTCATATTCGCCTCTCCCTATAGGGAGACGAACTCTGAATCATTTCTTTGGTAACTCCACGTTCGTTGAACACAAGAGAACACGCCCAGCTCCAAAAGAACGAGACACGCAAGCTCGTCTTTAGCAGGCATAAAGAGACCCACATGCAAGTATTATTTTATATAGAGATTTAAACGCTGCTTAAGGTTGTCTATTCCCTTTTTCAAGGTGATCTGATTCCTTGTTGTCTTTCAAAAGGTTACTGTATACTGTATACTAGGCGATCATTCTGTGTTCTCTATTTCTCTCTCACCTTCTCTCGCTCACCCTTTCACTCTCTCTCTCTCATCTGTTATCCGTTTTTGACTTGTATTTGTTTTTAATGTTTGTATTATACGCATATTTACTCTGTGTGAATCATAGTTTGATGTATTATTAGTTCAATTATTAAAATCCAATATATATTCATGATTGCTTCTGTCTAAAATGCTCACATCACAAAGTCAATGAAATGTTTGATCTTAGCTACAAAGCTTATTTGTTACTTTTCAGTAACCTAAATTTTATAAGGACAGGAGAATGGTTTTATGGCCAGAAACAATTTTTCCTGGAATTATAAGAAGTGATAACTTTATTGAAAGTTAATAAGTTAATCTTACGGCCGTTTGCTGGACAAACCACTGTTCGATTTGCATTAATTCCCAGTAAAAGATATCACGTTAATTGATATGAAGAATGGAATATTGACATATTAATGAGTAAATTACAGTGCCTTGTAATGAGTTATTGATATATACAATTGACCTATTTTTCATATTCAATCATTTTAATGTAACTGTCATACGAGTTTTTTTTTTTTTATATATATTCCTGATTAATTATTAAAATTCCCTATATATCATTTGAGCTAACGTTAATGTACTACCCAGTGCGGTTACACAGATGAGCTTCCCTGAGACGGTTTCTGACAGTTTGTGCAGAAATTCTTTGGTTATGCAAACCGATTGTTGCAGCAGCTGTCCGAGTGGCTGGTCTCAGACGATCTTGGAGGTGAAGATGCTGGATGTGGAGATCCTGGGCTGATGTGGGGTACACGTGGTCTTCAGTTGTGAGGCCAGTTGGATGTACTGCCAAATTCTCTGAAACGCCTTTGGAGACGGCTTATGGTAGAGAAATGTACATTCAATTCACGCACAATAGCTCTGGTGGACATTCCTGCAGTCAGCATGCCAATTGCACACTCCCTCAAAACTTGCGACATCTGTGGCATTGTGCTGTGTGATAAAACTGCACATTTTTAGAGTGGCTTTTTATTGTGGCCAGCCTAAGGCACACCTGTACAATAATCATGCTGTCTAATCAGCATCTTGATATGCCACACCTGTGAGGTGGATGGATTATCTCGGCAAAGGAGAAGTGCTCACTAACACAGATTTAGACAGATTTGAGAACAATATTTGAGAGAAATAGGCCTTTTGTGTACATAGAAAAAGTCCTAGATCTTTGAGTTCAGCTCATGAAAAATGGGGGCAAAAACTAAAGTGTTGCGTTTACAATTTTGTTCAGTGTAGTTATATAGACATTTAGTCTTATTCAGTAATAAACTTTTTACAAACAATTACAATATTTAACAAAATAAAAAATACTTGTTTATAGATCTGCTAGGAGGGAATATTTAGTTTTTTTGCCTATTTCTAATTTGCATTTTCATTGGCATTTGTATTTTTGATTGCACTTACGGGTGGTTATAATAATTGCCCTCCGCTAAGGAGCCTGTGTAATTTGCATTGCTCCCTTCCTGCATTTAAGTGCGAACTGTAGTTTCGATTTTAAGGAATTGCCCTGCTATAGGCTATTGGCTGTGCTAATTAGACCGTGTATTTATCTGATGTCTGTGCGCTGACGCGGAAGCATCAGTGGAAGTGTTCAGCCATCCTTGTGTAAAGACCAACGAGTGTTTTCTTTAAACTCCACACTCAGCATCTTGGGCTTGACTGAGACCTGGATTTGTCTAGAAGACTCAGCAACCCCAGCTGCTCTCTCTAACAATTAGAAATACTCAACCCACTCTCCCCTATGCAATTATAACTCATTTGAATCACGTGATCACTGTAACAGCTCCTGTAAAACTCCAGGTTGTGTTAATTTACCGCCCTCCTGGGCAAATTCTATCTACCTTCCTAGAGGAGCTGGCTGTCCTGCTGTCCTCATTCCCGGAGGAGGGCAGCCCACTTTTAGTCTTTAGTCTTTAGTCTTTAGTCTTATGCTACAGACTTCCATTCACTCCTTGCTTCATTTGATCTCAAACGACTTACCACTACAAGCACGCACAGATCAGGCAACCAACTTGACTTAATTTACACAAGCAATTGTATTGCAGACAACATTCTTGTAAAACCCTACATATATCTGACCATTTCTTCATTACATTTAACCCTCTGGGGCCTGAGGGTGTTTTGGGGGCCTAGAGAAGTTTTGACATGCCCTGATATGTGTTTTTTTTCAGTTGCTTATAAACACATAAATGACAGATTTTGAAGCCTAGAGTTTTTGCTTCAAAATGATGTGAAAATCATCTTGATTACTCGCTCACAGAAAACAATATATTGAATTAATTTTTTTAAGACACTTTTTTTGTAGGAAAGGTATATGCAAGAAGGCATCAACTATGCTGTGATTTCCACCTTAGAAGACAAAGGCCCGCATAATGACCTGCATAATGACCTTTCAGCCAGGTGTGTGACTGAGAGAGAAGAGTTACAAGAAAGACTCTGAGGACAAAATCCATTATTTTTTTTTAAACTACATTATTAACATTATTGTGATGGTCACTGATACTAGTACTAATTTATAGAAAAAAGAACACAATTACCACATAGCACAAATTTTATCAGTGATATTTACAGCTTACTTGATACATTTACACCTCAGAGGATCCGGGTATAACACATTCAAAATACTTACACCAGAGTAGA
Organism: Cyprinus carpio; assembly: GCF_018340385.1. Classification (NCBI taxonomy): domain Eukaryota; kingdom Metazoa; phylum Chordata; class Actinopteri; order Cypriniformes; family Cyprinidae; genus Cyprinus; species Cyprinus carpio. The sequence continues at coordinate 2,907,308 of NW_024879238.1, read as the reverse complement.
TATTTATGAACAGAAGCTTAGTTACATTCATAAACACAAGCATGCTTTGTATGTAGGCCTATACAGTATATATAGTTCTAAACATATGTGGCTGTATTGCTGTTTATGTTATATAACATACAAAAAAGAAAAGAAAAAAACATTCTGGCATGGTGAGACATTTAGATGCTGTGAATGAAACTTTATAATGTTTCACTTGATTATACATTTAGTCAGGAATTATAGTTTGAAAAAAGTCTAACTAGTAAAATGTGTACAGGTTATGTGAAAACTAATACAAGTAGGATAAGAAAAAAAAGACTTACTCATGTTTAGGATCTCTGCTTGATCAAGCCGCTGCATCAATAATCCAAAGATAATCCAAAACTTCTTGAGGTGAATTCTTTCTTATTTGTGACAGCAAGTCTTTTCTGCGGTGAATTCAGTCTCATTCCTCTCAGCGCGAAGTGCAAAGTAAAATGTAAAAAACTTGCTGCTTTGTTTGTTGTTATGGGGCATTTACCCACCATGAGCTTCACGTGGACCATTATAATGCCAATAGCGCGCTCGACGCGTGGGCGTGGTCGCATTAGATATAATGAAGGGAGACATGAAAGACTGGACATCGCGTTGTTTTCATATGGATTACTTTATCACAGAATATTTGTTTTCGGTAGCACTTGCTTAAAAGTAGACATGTCAAGCTTTCTATAGATCTGTCTCTCATGTCTCTGTGTTGAGTATTTGCTGAGTTACAGTTCATTTTAATGACGCGTTTCTAAATGAAGATCACCGCAGACCAAGGCTGCAGACAGCGCACCCTGATTGTTTTCTTTATTTTATAAATGCACAAAGTTTTGTTGTTATTATGTGTGGATACAAATAAAATTAGACCCTTTACAGATTCGATTGATGTATTGCTCTTATCTGTACGATTAAAACTGAAAGTGTAATTTAAGTTCTTTTTGGTGTTATTAGGAGAAGATGCCTCAAAATCATGTTTTATTAACAAGGTTCGGGAGGAGCGTGTCAGATAATTAGCATAATCAACACTGGTGGACCACAATCAAGTAATCAATACCACAGCATAAATACCGCTGATTTACCTCTATCCATTGACGGTTTATCAGCATTCGGCTTGCACCTTTTGCCATCATATGGCAGACTCAGCTTCTCCGATTTAGAAGTCGAGGTCTATAATGGGGATTTTTTTTAGTTCTCTGGCCAATCTGCCAGCCCCAGGATCGCTTCTTCTCCGCCAGACACTGCCGCTGAGCTCCGTGTTCCATTGCGGCCGCATTTAATTCTGAGGCAAACAGCGATTAATTCCGACGCTCCGTCCTCACGAAGGTAAACAAAGCAGATCTGTACGATCTAAGTTATTAGTCTCCCAGCAATCCGCCAAACCTCACTCCTAAATCCACAACTACAGGGCGGCCAATATATCGAGCAAAACTCGCAAGTCCCCGAACTCGCCTCGCTCGACACCTCCATTACCCCACGGCGCACAAGACCCGGCTCTCCTTAAGTGCTGGTTCGCAGCGCAGGCATCCATTGAGCCTGGGCCATGCCACCGATCTCACCGCAGCAAAGCCTCACTGGCTTCCTGCTTCGACTCAACCTTTTACCATGGCTCTTCCGGCTGCAGCGTCATCATGCTCTTGGGCTAGCGGCACAGGCCGTGTTGCAATACAGTTTTAGGTAAGTTGCTAAAAGGTGTCGTTGGTTGCTGAAGTTGTTAAACAACGTCGTGACACAAGGATCTTGATATTATTTTTAGCCACGTCGCAAACGGCGTAGAATACAAATAAATTTCTACGATTTTCTTAATTTCACGAGTATTTTTTCCTGTATTTTAAATTACTCTTCACTCAGATAAACAGATGGAAAAGATTGATTTGCGAGAAAATGATTTCCAAGCATAATCACCTCGATTGCTCTTAATGAATCCCCTCTCTCAACCGTAGAACAAGGATCTTGCAACTAAAAAAACCTTGGGTCTTAGCACTTGGCTGGCAAAAGTCGACACCATCTCAGCTTTAGAAGCTATGCCTATGCATGCAGATTCATGGCACTTATTTGGGGTACACTGACACAGGAAATTCTATTTTTCCATATGCTTAACTTTTGAAGGCAAGCCGGACCAAGATTTTCTTACTGACTTATTGGAAGCATCTTTTCGGATTCACTAAACAATTACGCAAAGTAATCCTCATAGCATCCACACTTGTGGACAACTCAAATTGCTATGATTATTGAACTCCCGGTCATGTGGTGCAAGAGTGTTCCCGGGAAAACAAATGGTTCTTTCAAATACCGTCAAGGCTCACCCATCTGATGCAGCGAGTATTGAATTCCCATCAGATGCCGCAAGAGCCTCCTGGTCGAGCAAACCTTGCCTATTCCGTCCAACTACTGGCGAGGATTACCCGTCCGATGCCGCAAGTATTAAACTCCCGTCAGATGCTGCAGTAGCTTTCCAGGTCGAGTGAATGTTTTCTTTCAACTAACAGTGTTGCTTACCTGTCTGTGCAGCGAGCATTGAGCTCCCGTCAAATGCCTCCCGGCCACACAACTTTACCTTTTCTATTTTACGGCCAGCGAGGCTTACCCGTTTGATGCAGTGTGCTCCCATCGGACGTCGGCGAGAGCCTCCAGGCTAGACAACCTTACTTTTTGCTTTCTACTTTCGCCAAGCTGACCTATCCAATATTAGAGTATCGAGCCCCTGTGGGAGGCCAGCGAGAGCCTCTGTTTCCATTCTACGATCGGCGAGACGTACCATCCGATGTTGCAAGCATTGAGCTCCAGCCTAACACCGGCGAGAGCTCCACAACTAAACGACCTTTACTTTCCCCTCTTATGGTCGGAGAGACTTACCCATCTGTTGTCTCAAGTATTAAAACTCCCACGGGATGCCGACGAGAGCTTCCCGGCTAGACAACCTACCTTTTCTATTCTGTGGCCAGCAAGGCTTACCCGTTCATTGCCAGGAGCTCGAGCTCCCATCGGATGCCGGCGAGAGCCTCCCGGCTAGACGACCTTACCTTTTCTATTCTGTGGCCAGCAAGGCTTACCTGTTCATTGCCAGGAGCTCGAGCTCCCTTCGGACGCCGGCGAGAGCCTCCTGGCCAGACAACCTTTACCTTTCCATTCTACGGTTGGTGAGACTTACCCGTTCGATGCGTGTGCTCCCTTCGGACGTCGGTAAGAGTCTCCCTGCCACGCAACCTGCCTTTCCATTTGATGGTAGGTGAGGCTTAAACGTCCGACGCTATGGGTCTCGACCTCCCACCAAACCCTGCCTAAAACCCTCTCAGCTATCCTCATATCTTTTAACCCCGCCTGGCGAGGCTTACCCGTTCGATGTTCTGAGTATAATACCCCATCGGATGCCGCGAGAGCCCTCCCAGTCGGGTTTTCCTTTTCACTCTCCCCGTCCGGCAAGGCTTACCCATCTGATGAGGCGCTCCCTTCAGACGTCTAGCGAGAGTTCTCCTGGTCGGGTTTCTATACTTGCAAGCGAGTCTCATCCATCTGATGCCGTGAGTCTTGATCTCCCATCGGATGTTGCAAGAGTCCTTCTTGTCGGTCAGCCCAAAGCTTTTTATCTGCCAAACCGAGAGCACCCAGACGTCCGTTGTCCTGAGTCTTAATCTCCAGTCGGAGGCTTCATGGGCCCTCCCAGTCAGCCATTTGCCCTTCGCCCACTGAATAGTAGGGGCTTGTCAGCCTGTAGGGCCCATACGCCAACACCGTGACCTATTCCAATCGCGGCAACTCGGGCCCTCCCGGTCGGGCTATACAATCACGCTGCTTCTCCCAAGGTAGGGCTCACCAGTTCCAACGCTGTGAGCTCCCGTTGAGCATCGGCTCGAGCCCTACCGACCGGGTACCCCAAACCACGCAGTCCAGTACCAGCAGCCAGTAGGGCCTACCCTTCCAACACTTAAGTTACTCCCACCGGAATACGTAGGCTCTTCCGGCCTGCCAACCAGCTGACTTCTCAGGAAAATAAAGTACTTACAATGCTATTGTTGGTGGGCGTTCTTAATCTGGTGGCTGTCCTTTGTCCATTTGCTTTTTGGGGGGTACTCTAGGTTCGGGCCATTCCCGAGCTCAGAGCCCTTCCCCGGACAGCATGCCAAATACGCATTCCATACCTCAGTTAATATATGCAAGCGTGAACTTGTGGAATGATGTTTTATTAACAAGGTTCGGGAGGAGCGCGTCAGATACTTAGCCTAATCAACACTGGTGGACCACAATCAAGTAATCAATACCACAGCATAAATACCACTGACTTACCTCTATCCATTGACGGTTTATCAGCATCCCTCCTCCACCCCAACTCCTCACTTCAAGTTCACTTTACAACTAGACAGGGAAGGGGGGGTACTCTAGGTTCGGGCCATTCCCAAGCTCGGAGCCCTTCCCCAGACAGCACGCCAAATACCCATTCCATACCTCAGCTAATAATATGTATGCATGAACTAGTGAAACGCATACTAGCGTTAGTCGGCCCCAGAGGGTTAAACTACATTTTGCTACCTGTGTGCCACCAACCCCTATACCTTTCTCCCTCCCATCTTTACTCCATAGTAACCTCCTCTCTTCCCTCACCTACCCATTTCTCATCTCTGGATGTGAATGCAGCAACTTCGTGAGCATTGGACATTGCAACTCAGGGCAGCAGAGAGAAAATGGTGCAAATAAAAAGATCCGTCAGACCTGAGGATGTATCAGTCTTCGCTTTCATCTTTCTCTGCTGAAGTCCATACTGCCAAATCTGCATACTTCCACAACAAGATCAACACCTGTTATTTCTTAAAAACATTTAATTCTCTCCTCTGTCCCCCTCCACCACTTCTGTAACAGCTGATGATTTCGCCACATTCTTCACAGACAAAACCAGAACAATCAGTAGTCAATTCTCAGCCTCACACACAGGACTTCAAACCAACCACACCCACTGCTAAAACTCCCATCTTCTCCTTCTGTCGCCTCAATGAGGCAGAAGTATCAAAACTTCTCCTCTCCAGCCATCCTACAACATGCCCTCTAGAGTCAACCCCCTCACACCTCCTCCAAGCAATCTCCCCTACACTTTTACCAGTATTCACACACATCATCAACACATCTCTCCTCACAATTACATTTTCTACTTCTTTCAAGTAGGTTAAGCAGACCCCACTGCTCAAAAAACCTATATTAAACACTTCACTTACAAATAGCTACAGACCTGTCCCTCTCCTTCTATTCATAGTGAAAACCCTCTAAAGAGTTGTTTTCAACCAGATATCATAGTTGCTTTCACAGAACAACAAACAGGACGCTAACCAGTCAGGTTTCAGGAGTGGCCATTCAATGGAGACTGCGCTACTTTAAGTCACGGAAGCCCTGTGGATTGCAAAAGCTGATTCCAAATCATCCTTTCTTATTCTGCTGGATCTATCTGCTGCTTTTGACACTGTCAATCATCAGATCCTTCTGTCTGCCCTCTCACCACTGGGCATTACAGGGATTCCACTTTGCTGGTTTGAATCCTATCTCACTGGTAGGTCTTTAAGGGTGGCTTGGAGAGGGGAGGTATCCAAAGCACATCAACTTGTCACTGGGGTTCCTCAGGGATCAGTTCTTGGACCCCTCCTCTTCTCCATTTATACTACATCACTGGGTCCCATCATACAGGCACATGGATTCTGCTACCATTGCTATGCTGATGACACACAGCTCTACCTTTCATTTCAACCAGATGATCCAACGGTAGCTTCACGGATCTCAGGCTGCCTGGCAGACATCTCGGCATGGAGTGAAAGAATATCACCTACAGCTAAACCTGGCAAAGACTGAATTAGACGCGAATTCGCCTCATTCGCGCGTCAAGTTCGCGCGAATGACGCGAATTGAGCGTCTGGCACGAATGGTGCCTTTGTGCATTTATGTGTTTGACGCGATTTCGCGTCTGCCGCCCGAGTTAAAAAATTTGAACTTTGGCGTCAATTCGCGCCGCGTTAACCAATCAGGAGCCTGCTCAGGAGTCATTCAACATTGAGGAACGACTGATGTTGTCAGTGAGCAGTCACCCGGAGCTATATGACAAAAGTTCATATTTCTATAGAGACAGGAATAAAAATGACCTATATATATATAAACATATTAATAGATTAATTGAATAAAGGCCAAAGATAAGATTTACTCCAAACAAATTATATTTTATCTTGAACCACTGAAGAGACATCAGAGCCAGCGGCAAATGTCAGAAGGTCTAGCCGAGGTGAGGCTGCTCTCGGGGGATACATGATCACTGAGTTCCCGCTGATCGCATGGAGCTCGTCTCCGAAAATCGGCGAAACACATTTTTATATAGACTCTGTCTTTATAAATAAACCGCATATTTGAGTTTAAAACAACTACATTCTCGCCTGAAATAATTTTAAAACTAAATTTCATGACACGATAACAGTAATATTTTGAAAATTATCCGAATAAAAATGGTGGTTGAAAATGCTGCGTGAAGAATCCCCCCATTACACGAATTCACGTCTGTTGTGAAGTTAATTTCACGCGCGAATGATCTCAAAATGTTCAAGCGGCAAACTAGACGCGGTAGACGCGAATTTGACGCTCTATTCGCGTTTGGTGTGAACACAGCATAACTAGTAAAATGTTTACACGTTATGTGAACACTAGTACAAGTATATAAATAAATAAGAGACTCACTCATGTTTATGATCTGAGGAAATCCAAATCTCAAATCCTCAACCACATCACATCTTTTTGGGGTGAATTGTCTTATTCCTCTCATCGCGAAGCAAACAGTAAAATAAAAAAAACTTGAAGAACAATCTTGCTGCTTTGTCTTCTGTTGTTTGGGCGTATTCAAAAGCCGCGCGCTTCAGTGAAACATTTGAATCTCAATAGCGCGCTCGGCGCATGGGCGTGGTCGCATTAGAAGATAATGAAGGGAGAAGTGAAAAACGGACATCGCGTTGTTTTCATATGGATTACTTTATCACAGAATATTGGTTTTCGGCAGCACTTGTTTAGTTTAAAAGTAGACATGTCAGGCTTTCTATAGATATCTCTCTCATGTCTCTTCGTTGAGTATTTACTGAGTTCCAGTTCATTTTAATGACGCGTTTGTAACTGAAGATCAGCGCAGACAAAGGCTGCAGACAGCACTCCTTGTTTGTTATCTTTATTTTATAAGTGCACAAAGTTTTGTTGTTATTATGTCTGTATACAAAAAAAGTAGACCCTTTACAGATTCGATTGATGTATTGCTCTTATCTGTACGATCAAAACTGAAAGTGTAATTTAAGTTCTTTTCTGGGTTATCAGGAGAAAATACCCCAAAACGCGTATACGCGTTAATCGACTTCAGAGGGTTAAGAGAGTCATTCTGCTGAAGCCTCCGCTCACCATAGCTCCGCTTAGACAGTACTATTGGTAGGTAGGCTCCTTTTTTTGTGAGCCTCGCTAACTGTCTTTAGTGCTGAGTGTAGCCAGGTCTCCTCTCACTTAAGGAGTCATTATGCTGAGACCTCCACTCTTAAGATCTTCCCTACCAGGGTTGAGTGTGGTAGGTTTCCTCTCGTTTTAGAGAGTCATCCTGCTAAAGCCTCCGCTCCCCAGAGCTGATGCTTGGGAAGCTTAAGTACACATGCTAAGCTCTGTGTACATTCTGAAATCCACATGGTGGTAAGTGTGCACATTGAACACTTTTCGCACTTTCTAATATCTACATAAGTGGTAAGTGTGCATGCTGAGCACTTTTGCACACTTTCTAAAATCCACATAAGTGGTCAGTGCGCACGCAAGAGTCTGTGCACTTTCTGAAATCCTGTACAGTAAGGGTTACGTGTATTAGTAAGGGTTACTTTCTCTGAGTTGGTTAGACCCCGGTACCTTGGGCTCCACTCAACCCGTGTCTCTACTAACACACTTTGAAGCATTGCTCCCCTCAGCATTGAGGGTTATGGTGAGCAGGGTGCTTTCTTTCGGGCCCTTGATTTCTCTCCCTTTCTGAGGGGTTGAAATTCCTCGCTCCGTGGGCGGCTCCTGTTGGCTTCCTCTCGGTTAGGAGAGTCATTCTGCTGAAGCCTCTGCTCTCCAGAGCTCCACTTAGACAGTACTAAAGAATGTAGGCTCCTTTTTTTATGAGCCTCACTAACTGTCTTTAGTGTTGAGTGTTGTCAGGCCTCCTGTCGGTTTAGAGAGTCGTTATACTGAGGCCTGCTCTCTTAAGAGCTCCTCTACTAGGGTCAAGCGTTGTTAGGCTTCCTCTCGTTTTAGAGAGTCATCTTGCTAAAGCCTTCGCTCCCCGGAGCTCTGCTTAGGCAGTAATGTGAGTTGTAGGCTCTTTCTATTTTGAGCCTCACTAACTGCCTCTGGTGTTGAGTGTAGCTAGGTCTCCTCTCGCTTAGGGAGTCGTTATGCTGAGATCTCCTCTCTTAGAGGTCCAGACTCTGGCGGGTGAGTTAGTCTATGATGGTTGGAGCTTGAGCCTGCCGTAGAGCCTAGCGGTTTCGCTAACAGAGATGCTGTTCCTTAAGTCTTGACTTGGGACACCACATTTCATTGTACGCAGATGATATAATTATATTCTCTTCTAATCTAAAACAGTCTATTCCTGCATTGCTAAATTTGATTGAAATGTTTGGAGAATTCTCAGGATATAAAATTAATAATTCTAAATCTGTGTTGCTGTTCCTCCATAAGGCAGAAAGGCTTCTCCCCCCAGTTCAGTCACCCTTTACAATCTCACAAGAAGGTTTTACTTACCTTGGGATTAAAATTACACCAACTGTAAGTGAAATTGTATCAGCAAATTATAAGCCCATATCAGAATCTATAATTGGTCTGCTGAACAGATGGACAAAACTTCCCATTTCATTAATTGGCCGTGTTAATATATTAAAAATGTCAATTTTACCCAAATTGTTATATCTCTTCCAATCCATCCCCCTCCCTCCACATTCCTCTTTTTTGTCCTAATGAAAAAAACTTTTACAAACTTCATTTGGAACAACAAGCACCCTCGTCTCAGCCTCTCCTTGCTGTACTTGCCTTATGATAGAGGGGGGTTAAACCTACCAAACTTAAAATGGTACTACTGGGCAGCTCAAATTAGAGCAGCAATGTTTTATTTTGAGAAAGATTATCCCCCGACCTGGGTATCTATAGAGGCTCACTCTATTCCAATTCCTTTGAATTTATATTTGTATTCAGCTGATGCTAAGAAGTTAATTAAAGGTACTAAAAATCCATATACCAGAAACACTGTATCAGTTTGGTTTGAGGCTCTTGCTCATCTAGGTGACTTACCACAACTCTCGCGCTTTTCACCAGTTTTTGGTAATGAAAATTTCCGTCCTGGTAGAGCTGATCCAGGTTTTAAAATCTGGTCAATTCAAGGTATTTGTAGGGTGTCTGATCTCTATAATGAAGGAAACTTTGTGTCCTTTGAAGAAATTAGGAAAAGGTTTGGAATTCCGCAAAAGCACTTTTTCAAATATTTGCAATTACGTAGCTTCATTCTGTCAAGACAAGGCCAAAGTTTGGTTGAGCCTCCTCTCTCTACTTTGGAAAATAATACACTTAACTGTTTCAAAGGTAGAGGACAGATATCTGTGTTATATAAACAGTTTGTGGCCAAATCTAAAGAATCATTTAATGACAGACTTCAAGCATGGTGCTCTGACCTGCAGGCTGATATAACTGAGGAAGAGTGGCAAATAGCATGTTTAAAAGCCCAAACTCAGACAACGAGTACACATTTGAGACTGCTTCAGTATAAATGGTTGAGTAGACAATATATCACTCCAGTTAAGTTACATCACTTCAACCCGAATATTCCTGATATATGCTACAAATGTAAACAAGAGAAGGGAACTTTATTCCATTGTATGTGGGAATGCACTAAAGTTAATTGTTTTGGGTTAAAATATTGAATATTATAAGTCAAATTATTGGTAAAGTAATTCCTCTTGATCCCAGGTTGTATATATTACATATTTGTCCTCTGAACTTTCAAATGATCAAACATGAAAGATTGTTGTTAATTCTTTGTTTGCTGGAAGCTAAACGTGTAATTGCATGTTCTTGGAAAAAAGAAGAAAGTCCTGGAGTGTCTCAATGGATAAAGGGGATGACCTCATGCCTTGCCTTAGAAAAGATTACCTATTTTTTGAAAAACAAACTTCAAATATTTTGGTCCATCTGGAAAGTGTTCTATGACTTTTTGGAGAGTCTAGATGGTGACTCTTGTGGAATTGATGGACATTGAAAGTATATAGACAAGTATGTTATTGCTGTATTTTTTTTTTTTTTTTTTTTTTTTTTTTAGTATATTTATGTATTTATTTTTAAGGTTATTGTTGAGTTCACTTACGTATTACTATTTTTATTTATTTATTTATTTATTTTATTTATCTATTTTATTTTTTATGTATATATAGGTAATATATGTGTGTCATAATGAAAAATGTAACTCTTGTCTTAATCTGTATGTAAATCTTTGAAAATAAAATTATTGTTAAAAAAAAAAAAGTCTTGACTTGGGGAAACCTGGGCACTCATCCCTCAGCATGGCAGCGTTGGTATACCGTGCCCATAGCGCCCTCTAAAGGAAGCAACGTGGGGTTCCCTTTTGGAAAGGAACGTCTCAGGTTACGCATGTAACCATGGTTCCCTGAGAATAGGGAATGAGACGCTGCGTTCTTGTGCCATGCTTCAGTATCATGCCTGTGTCTCCTCAGAAAAAAAGAGGATAACGTATTCTACAGGTGCCCTTTTATACCTGCAGTCGCTCATTTGCTTACGTCATAGGCTTCTGCCTGCCAATGTCAAGTTCATTGTCATTTTTTCATTCATGCTTCTGACAGCGTTCCGATAGTGCCCTCTAGAGGACGCAGCGTCTCATCCCTATTCTCAGGGAACCATGGTTACATGCGTAACCTGAGACATTTTCAGTCACTTTAATTAGGTAAACACTGACCATTTGCTGCTATTATTACTATTTCCTACTAAAAATTGTATTCCAATGCAAGACAAATTTGCAAGTTAACATGCCAAATTACTAAAATTGTGAATTAACCACCATCAGGACTTTTCTGAATCATCATAAATTACAACATCTCAACACTAACATTCTTGAGATATTAATTTTTGGAGGCACAAACATACTTGCATCAAGATTTTAACTTTTAGTCATTTTTGTATAAGAAAGAGTGTAAAAAACACTTATTGGTTTGCCTACTTCTGTTATCTATTGTAAATTACTTTGGATAAAAGAGTTTGCTTAATGATTAAATGTAAATTTAATGTAAATTTAAAGTTGATGGTGTTTCATAATTAAAATTATACTTCAAATCTACAACTTACTACCTGTGTGCCACCAACCCCTCTGCCAGCTGCTTTCTAACCTGAGTATGCGTCAGTCTATATAAGACCAAAATCTTCATATTTTCACAAGAAGATCCTGCAGCACATCAGACACATGCAAGCACTTCAAAACATTCAGTTCTCTCCTCAGTCCCCCTCCTGCTTTCTTCTTTTAACAGATGAAGATTTTGATCATTTCTTAGCAAATTTCTTAACAAACACTACACTGAAAAGGGGCTTGCCAGGTTCACTGAGTGACTGCAGGTTTAGTAGCATGTGGAGGGACATCCTGGGAAGCCAACCACTTTGGATGTTTGCTGAAGAGTGTATGTGGAGTCTCTTTGGCTGCTTGAAGCTTGAGGCAGGCAAAGACAAAATTGGAGTCATGGCTTTGTGGCAAAACTTAACTTAGTAAATGAGACTCAATGGATAAGAAGACTAGATGACTAGATAAGACTAGATGCCTCATGATGTTAGAGAAGCAGCAGGCATGTAGCTAGCCTGCAAAAGCACTGGAAGAAAGCTTGAAGAATGCAAAAGCTTAAAAGGCAAAAAAGCAAAAAAAAAAAAAAAAACATTTGCCAAGTTTTTTAAGGGATAGTTCACCCCAAAAATATAAATTCTCACATTGTTCCAAACCCATGCGTTCTGATACTCTCCATAATGGTCCTGGGGGTGACATGGAGGAGAATTGTTGAATAAAGTCATTATTATTATCTCTGTGCACAAAAAGTATTCTTATAGCTTTGTAAAATTATAGTTGAACCATTGATGTCACACAGACCATTTTAATGATGCACTCACTGCATTCCTGGGTCAGAAAGTTCTGGGATTTCATCAGAAATATCTTAATTTGTGTCCTGAAGAGATAAAGATAATTAAGAATCAAACTTGTAGTTTTAGTTGTGAAAGCTCAAATAATTTTTCAATTTAACTGAGACTTCTTTTTCTTTTTATTGTTTTGTTTGCTTTATGCAAAACTTGTTGACATGGTTTTGCATTTTTTTTTAGGGTTTGACATTTTGTTTTTGTTATTTGAATCTGAAAGTGTGGGGTTGTGGGCAACACACAGTGAGACAGTGATAAGTTAGGGGGAAATGGTCTTTAAGCCTCTTCCCACATAGCAAACGGACTTGGCCCAAATGTGGCCTCAAGCTGGCACTGCTGGCCTCCTGTCGGCAATGGCATGTACCCTTTCAGCCAGAGCTGGGCCATGTGTGGCAATGACGGCAGGGCGGGGATCCGGCAAACAATATGAGGGCCGATTGTTGGTGGGAGGAGTGTGGCCCAGATCAGTCAGGTGATATGTGGCCCAAATCAGGCTATGATCTGGCAGCATATTATGTGACCCATGATAAACAAAATGCATGATAATGGTTAAATGATCACATACATTTTTTAACGAAGTGTAGTATTGTTAATATGTAGTCTTTGAAATGGCAAGTCAAAACAGAATGAAACATTATCATTTCAAAATTAAGCAAATTAGTCAAGTGCATTAAACTTCACTTAATTAAAATTTTATTAAATTTTATATTATTATTCTTGGTAGCTACAAATAATCTTAGAATCCTTACATGAAAAGAGAGAGAGAGAGCAAGAGAGAAAGAGTGAGAGAGAGATCATTTAACCATAATGTAATAATTATTTGGTTTACCATGAGGCACGTCATTATTATTAGTATGCTGTCATGCACAAGCATTAAATAAAATGACCATGAAAGTATTTTATTTTTTTATTTAAATCCTCTGTGTCCATGTGATGCTTGGTGTGAGGAACAGAACAGATCCAAATTCAAACCGCATTCATCGGCGATATGCATCTCCTTCCTCTGTAGCTATAGTAACAATTGAAAAATGTGCCGTTAATAAGTTTTACAACAAGTTTTACGGCAGCGATATCAAACGCTCATTGGCTCTCGCCGGTTTCGTCATAGATTGCGACATGCCGTGTTTCCGGTGATGCGTGTTTTGAATGAGAAACGCGCGCCTTAACGGAGGGGATCGGGATAGTATTTTCAGCGTTTTAACAATTTAGATTATTCCCTGCTCCTCGCACTACTATTATATTCTGCCAGAGAGGACTGCAACTGCAATGTATCGTCATTTGGACTACTGTGGTACTGCTCTTTGACACATCTGTAATAAATTATTATGATTAAGTTACATGTGTCTATCTGTTGCGTTTCTCTTATAGAATGCATTCTTTATATACTCACTCTTTATTGGTTGATTTGTTCTTTATAAAAAATAAATAGAAAAATCAATGCAAAAGGTATATTTTTTATTTATGTTTTTTTTTTTTCAGTGCACAGTTACATGATGTGTGAGTTTTAAGTCTGATTTTCTATTCAGTTTAATGTACTTTATTGGCATAGTTTGTGTGTACATTAATGTACAGATGTGGGCCGGATCTGGGCCAACACTATGTTGCTGTCTGGTTTACCAAAGCATGTCACAAAATGAATAATTGTGATTATAGTAATATACAAGGCAATAATCTGAAATATTAAGATTCTGTATTCCCAGACAGCAATATAGTGTTGGTCCAGATCCGGCCCACATCTGGCCCGCATGAAATCCAACAAACTGCTTACTGTCTGGGCTATATAAGGCTCAGGTGTGGCTCAGATTTGGAGATTCTGGTTTACTTAAGGCTGAGAATTGGCACCAATAATAAAACCTGTTTTGGCCCAGTTCAGGGACAGTTCAGGGTGATTAACTGGCTGAGATTCGGCCCGGTTATGGCCCATGTGTGGCCCTTGTCTGTAATCCAGTTCTGGGCCACTTCAGGGCCGTCATTCTTTGCGGCACTTGGGCCGAGGGAAAAGTGATTGTGTGGCCCGGATCTGGGCCAGAAGACATTTGCTATGTGGGTTACTCACTCCATTTTTCTTGCCTTGAAATTTAATTCAAAAGTTAAAATTTATAACATATTAAATGTTATATTCTAATATATTGCATGAGTGGCTGCAGGAAGGTATTTGTCTGCTGTTATGATGTTGAGTATGGTTTCTGTTATGGTGGCAGCATCTCCAGCCTTAACTTAGCCACCTGTTAAACTCTGGATATTGCCAACATCTTTAGATCTGACCAACATCATCTACACCAAGAAAAATATTAATATTATGTATGTATTTATAAAAATATTATATGCTTATTGGTAAGTGCATAGATTAAAAGTAATGAAAATGTAAAAAAAAAAAAAAAAAATTGGAAGTTCAGATTGCTACAACACATCATACTTGATTACAACACCAAGTTGTTTTTCAACTGAAATGTCTGTGGTCTCATCCACCATAAGGCACCAGGCAGATACCTTTGATATTTCAGTTAGTAGCTGGTTTTTCATCCACTTCCCAATGATCTCTACCAGCTCATCAGTGATGTGAATGCTAGTGTATGTTATGTATACTTTAAAAATGGTACTCTAACTGCAAGTAGGGAGTGGCAAGTCACTTGATTTTATCACTGAATCATTTATCGACCGGCTGATTCATCCAGGAATGAAGCAAGTGACAGTCTTATGAATGGGTAACTGAATCATTGATTGACTAGATCTGTTTAAAAACATGTTTCTTCATAAATGAAACAACGCTGTGTTTGCTTTTAGAGATGCACAGCTGCTCAGCTGTGACTGTTTGAAACTATTTTCGATGAAATAGAGCAAAATCAGACAATAGTGTTATAGTCAGACAACATAAGTCACTTAATATTAACTTATTGATTATTGAACTGTTGTATTAAATCAATAAGGCCAATCACATTTATTAAACTGTTCTAAATAAATCAAATTTTAAATCATTTTAAACTTTTTTTTAAATTCCTAGTTTTATTGTTGTGATTATTTTTTTTATGATTATTTTACTTCTTTTTATGTAAAGCACTTTGAATTACCATTGTGTATGAAATGTGCTATATAAATAAACTTGCCTTGTCTAAAAGCGGTCACTCTCCTTAGTTCATCGCGTTCTCACAAAGTTCTATTATAATCAACTAAGCTCTCTAAACTGCACAGTGAATCTCTTATTTACACCCTGTCTGCACTTTGTTATAATGAGAGGATTTGTGCGTTTGGAGAATTCGGCACTGAACAAAACAGAGGAAACACTGCGTTAGTTAATAGAATTTACAGCATAACTTTTTTTGTAATTATAGTTTACCTATTTGGTACCTCCGCGAAGGTATAAGGGAATAATATGCTAAGTATGGGGAATAAAGGGGCAATAACCTGTAAAATTTAAAATTATTCTATTTTGACATCAAGATTTCAAATGCTTGTGGCTTGAAAGGGCTTAAAGACAGATCTACTGTGAATTAGAAAAATGTTGGGCATGACCGAAAGTTTATGTGGGCTGTAAATATATTAATCTAATATGCATATTATGACGTCATCAGGGGGCAGCCATCTCACATTACATAATATTCAGGAAATAGTAGATATTGAATTGATGTTTGAACTTATTTGCTTGTTTTGTGTGTGTGTCTTTTTATCCTCATTCCAAATGATCAGAAAAGAGGAAGCCAACAATAAAACAGGAGAAAGTATGGATGTTTGTTTTTGTTTGTTTTTTGTCTTTTTATTCTCATTCCAAATGATCAGGAAAAAAACAGGAAACCAGGAAAAAGTAGTAAATTATTACTATATTATTGTACCATAGTAAAATGCATGTGCCTATTTTTTGATCAGTTGACCAGCTCTCTGCCCAATCAGGTATCTAGGTGACAAAGTTTATATTTCTTGAGAGTATCGTACCAACCTCTCATTGCATGACACAGCGCAGAGCGCACCTACTCCACACTGACCGCACCTGTACTGTCTGCCAGCGGTCCTTAGAGCGTGCGCGATCAGCAACAGCTCTCCTATGGACACTATGGCCACGTTCACCCCTGCCACCCTCATCCCTGTTGGGCAAAGGGTCGAAATGATCACTTGTTTGTGCTTCGTGAACACTCTCGCCTTGCACGGTGGCACAATTGTGCTGCAAAGATGTACCGCGATAAGCGATACTATTAGACGACCAATCGTCATTTCCAAAAGGCAAATATTCGCCTTCAGAGTCAGAATCGGTGAATAACATTTGCAACACATCCTCACGGTACAACTTTGTATTAGCCATTTGGCGATTTTCTCTCACAAATCACAATCTCACAATTTACTCGCACACTATGAACTGAACTGCTTCCGCATCAATGACACGATAGCTCACTTGCTTTGCTATTTCCTCGAACACTTTGAATAGGAACATGATGTAATGTTGGTCTAGAATCGAAGTACTACATGTCTGCCATCTAGTGGTAGGGAATACAAATGAGATATTACACCATATTAGGAGCTACAGTCTATTTTATTAACTATGATGTCTTTTCGTAATTTTGTGACTTTGGCACTTAGAGGGTTAAGATGGGAACGTGTGGAAGATAGGAGAACTCTGTCTGCAGTGTGTTCCTTTAAAACTGGACCAGTGAATGTGTCGAGCAGGAACTGGGAACTGGAATTCAATGCTTGAGGTGATCAAGTTAGTGAATTTGTCTTGCAGGATGTGTTAACTTGATTTTATTCACTGTTAATGCCCTGTGGTTGTTGCACAGTCTAGTTTATAAGGACTCATAGGTGGCAACTAACCATACACTACCATTAAAAAGTTTTTAATACTAGAAATTAATACTTTTAATTCAGCAAAGATGCATTAAATTGATCAAAACTGAGAGTAACGACATTCACAAGACTGTTCACAAGACTAATGTTCATAAATAATAATAACCTTTTTAGGGATTAATTAGAATCATCATTCATCAACATACAGTGAATCAGCTTGCAGTAGCTTATTCTTGTTCTGTTCCTTATTTATTAGGTAGGTGCTCATGGACAGTATACAGAAATGAAATTGAGACATCTACACAGCTGTATTTGTTTACAAAATGAGCAATTATTTGTCTGTTTCCTACATCATATTGTTATGCCAGTGCAGTTTTGTGTGCCTCTTTGTCAGGGGATCCAATAATGCTGGACCTGATTGCATCATGTTAAAAAAAAACTCACTCTAGTTTCTCCTTATTTCTTGCTGAGCCAGGTTGAGATAGCATCCCCAGAAGAGGAAAGAATCAGCATGAGAGAGGAGAGCAGGGAGCAAGAGGAGTACATAGATTACTTTGTACGTCCTGAGCCTTCTATGCTTCAGAACTGGAATGTTGGAGACATATGCACCAGTGCACAGAGGAGCATGAAAAAAGTGTAGTACATCAAAACTGTGCTGAAGCTTTTTTCTTGTGGTGCTCCAAAGCAGACATCAGCAGCATGTTAGCTGGAAGTCAGATGTCTGCTCATAGAGAGCAGGTGAGAAAGAGACGGCAGGTGTTGGAGCGTGTAGTTGACGTTGTAAAAGTGCTTGGCAAAAGGGGGTTGAGCTACAGGCACAAGGAACACGAGGCAGCATATTCACTGGATGATAACTCCATAGATCATGGTAACTTCTTGGAATTAATCATTTTGTTAGGGAAGTATGATATCTGCCTCAAAGAGCATCTCAATGATTGTATAGAGAAGAGCAAAAAATTGCACCAATCAAGTGGAACGAGGGGTAGAGGGTCACTAATCACCCTACTTTCTAAAAGCACTATCGATTCTACAATTGATGACATTGGGCATCTAATTAAAGAGTTCATTGCTAATGATGTCCGGAAAGTTGGAATGTTCTCTGTTCAGCTGGATACCACACAAGACATAACTACTCAGGATCAATGGTCAGTGATCTTGAGATATGTTACTGACACTGTGCATGAGAGGCTTGTGGCTTTAGTGAGGTGTCAGGCATCCACTGGGCAATACTTTGTCAACCTACTCTCAGAGGTCTTGGAGCACCTAGGTTTAGACAAGGCCCTATGCATAGGCAATTCAACTGATGGGTCGTCCAATATGCAGGGCCAATACAAAGGATTTTCCTCACTTATGACCTCCCAGTCTCCCACTCACGTGCATGTGTGGTGCTATGCACATGTACTCAATCTTGTGCTTGCTGACACCACTCAGGCAGTCATTGAAAGTGGAAAACTGTTTAATCTTCTAAACAACATACCGGTGTTCATCAGGGAGTCTTACGAGAGGGTCAATTTGTGGGAGAAGCAAAGTCAAGAAAAAAGCCACAGGCGACTCTCTCCAATTGGTGAGACAAGATGGTGGGCCAAACATGAGGCACTCACAAAAGTGTTTGGAAATTTTTGTAAAGCCAGAGAATGGCCTTTTCACTGATGTATTGTTCACACTGGAAGCCATCGAAAAGAAGGTGCATGAAAAGCCAACTGTACGTGCCAAAGCATGAGGCTTTAAAGAGGGTCTTCTTAAATATGAAACCGTGTTTGCACAGATATTCCTCAGAATATTTGTCCAAACTACTCCACTCTCCAAGTACCTCCAGACAGAAGGGATAGACATCCTCTCTGCCACACAAGAGAGCCTCAAACGCATAGCAAGGGATTTCTCAAGTGTGAGGGCAGCGGTGGACACGTTTGTGAAATGGACAAATAAAAACATTGAAGAAAGGGAGGAAGGAACAGACATTGAGGTAGAGACTGCATTGCCTCAGAAAAGAGCAAAGAAAACAAAAAGCAGGGCTGAAGAGATGGCTCAAGATGAGCCTTTAAGTGATGCAGAGAGAGCGTACGAGGTCAATGTACACCACTCAATTCTTGATACAGCTGTTGAGACCATTCACAGAAGATTTATGACACATGGCACTCTTTTTTCAGATTTAGCCTGGCTGGACCCCAGGAACTTTCAGCAGATCAGGGCCTCTTCTCTTCCCAGTCAGGCACTTCAAGACCTAAGTAAATGCCTCATACGATCTACATTCAGAACTAAAAAGTTTAGCAGGACAATGGGACAGGCTCAAAGCATCACATCTGGATGAGTACAAGATCAGAACAGTGGAGGATGTATCGACAGGACAGGAAGAAGAGACTGACATTGTGCATAAAAGCTGTGCCTCCTGCAAAAATTGCCCACTGTGCTGCTATGAAACACTCAGGCGGTTCAACATGTTGTCAGGTGCATATCATCTTCTTGGGCTTGCATATAAGTTCCTTCTTACCCTTTCCCTGACTCAGGTGGCCTGTGAAAGAACGTTCTCAACATTCAAATTCATCAAAAGCAGACTTAGGAGCACTTTGTCAGCAAACAAACTGGAGGTATTTATGATGATGGCCACTGAAAAAGACATTCTCATGGCATTGGACTCAGACGTAGTCATTGATAGGGTCGCAGAGAAGAGTGAATTATTGAGAAAGCTGCTCTTGTAGCTTAATAAGGTAAGATGTTTTTGAAATGATTATGAAAATATTCATTGCAATGTAGCAGCTGTCTTATAAACCTGAACCTCTCCCTCCCTCTCTCTCACTCTGTGAGTTTACAGTAATTCAATGTTACTTTTATCTAGGAGACACTGATCATCTGAGCGATCATTTATCATAACTACTCTCTCTCTCACTCTCTCTAACACAGACACACACACACAGATGCACACATAATGCTCTTTTGTTTTTAAAGGTTCATCCAAGGAGTTCACAAGCATCCTTTTGACTAAGTGAGTTCACAGTTTATTCAGTGCTTTACTTTGGAAAGCACTGATCATTTGATCAATCATTTATCATGTGTATTTTTCTTTCTCTCTCTTTCTCCCTCACACACACAGGATGCCATCACTTGTTCTTTATTGGAGGAGGAGTTTACCTGCATCCTTTTTTTACTTGGTAAGTTGGCAGTTTATCTAATGCCAAAGACACTTATCCTATGATCAATAATTTATCATATTTACTTCCTCTCTCTGTCACAGTCTTGAGTTTTAAGGATTCATCTAAGCAGGGTTCACAGGACTCCTTTTTACTTTTCTGAGTTTAAAATTTATTCAACACCACTTTGCTTGGAAAACAGTGATCATCAGATTATTCCTTTCTCATGTCGGTTTATAAAATGTTACTTTTAATTTTAACTGTTAATTATTTTTCTTTTATTATCTTTCTCTGTCTCTCTCTCTGTCTGTCGCACGCAGACAGGATGTATGTGGAGTTAGTTTGCATTCTATCAGATTGGGTAAGTTTACAATTTATTCAACACCACTTTTTTGAAGTATAGTATGGGTGGAATTTGTGATCTTATGTGGTGTGGGCCAGTCTGGGCCAAAATGCCAGGGCCGTTTTTTGGTCTCAGTCCATCCCTGTATACAACGTATCAAATGTACCACAGGTTGTGGTTCGGAGAACTTGTTAGTCCAAATTAAGAAGATTAGAAGCCAACGAAGATAAAAGCCAAGATTAGAGAAGCAGTCCTCAGTAAAATAACATGCACACAACAAAATGTTTGAATGGTATTTCTGTGGTATCCTTGAACACCGCGTCTTCTCAACATGATGTAAACACACTAATAGCGGAAGTGTTTGTGGACAGATCAGACTCTGTTCGTATTTCGCAGACAGGTGGAGATTATGCAAATATGTTACCCAGTGACGTATACCCATAGCATGAAAGGTATTAGATTATATAATATATTGTATTGTAAGGTTGATTAAGGACTCTATCTTTTGAGAGACAATATCTTTATCATGTACTTTTTGATTAACAACTTTGCAGATTGTTTTTTTTTAAAGGATAGCTACATAATAAACTGCAAAAGGGATATTTTTCAAAAAACCCATGTGATCTGCTCTTTAAGTTGCATTCAAATATGCCTACTTACCTACTATATAGTACAAGAAAGGAGTAAGTGAAGAAACAAGTATGTTCGAAACTTCAGTATTCATAAGAGTAGGCGAGAAATCCCCGGATGTCCTGCTGCTTCAGCCCAGATTCTGAAGTGTGCACCGATGGACACTTTTCAGTACCAGAAGCCCACGCGAGAGGATACGTCATCATCGAACGTGAAGGAGAGCAGCGATGAGTGTGTTTACAAATGTGAGTATTATAAACCAAAACACGGTTCCCGTGTGTTAAAATCATATTTGTTGAGATACTGCATACTAAACTGTTGAATTGCCTAATGTGTAAATGTTAAACTGTACAGTATATTTGCGATTTTGTGGTAGTGGATTTGTGACAGGAAAATGTTCTTAAAGAATTGCATATGAGCACATCTAATAGACTATAGACATGAAATAGACACGAGTGATGTATTTGTGCTATTATGTAGAATTCACTCTTGTTAACACTGCTTTAGATGAATGTAAGTAATGTAAATAAACAAATCTACATCAAGTAACTAAACGTGAGTTATCTATTTTATTTGTCTATTAGTACTGTTGATAAATTGAGGAACATTTATGTTGGATGAAAAGTGAGTAATTGATCGTGATTTATATGTTTTATTTGTCTGTTAGTTCACAGAGGAGAAGGACTCTTGTCTGGATGTTACAGGGACACATGAGACACATGTGTGTTTATCTGCTGAAGAGAGACTGATGGAGGAATGCTGCCATCAAAGACTGTGAGTGAGTATACTACAGACATCAATAAAACATATTTTAATTCAAAATTGTATTTTAATGATTATAATTTCAAACAGAGCTATTACAGCACTTTTCTTATTCTTGATTCCTGTGCCTTTGCTGCAGATCTTTTGTGGTGGAGAAGGACCTGCAAGGAAAGATGACGGCAGCATTTGTGAGAAAAAAGGGGGAAAACCTGAAACAAAAATATAAAGTAAGATCATTTTGTTACTTCTAATACAGAAATGAAATGACACTGTGATAGCATCTAGAGAAAGACCAAAAGACACCGAGGATGTGAGTTTGGTTAAGTTTTTTCTGCTGGTTTCAGTTCATACAACATCAGTCAAAGGAGCCTGATTTTCAGAAGCTTCAAAGTTTCAAGTTTTACTCTTTTTAAATGTTTTACAGATAGTCCTGCCCATGGAGAGCAGCACACAAATGTTTGGAGCAGACAGAGCAGCAGCCAGATTGTCCCGCACATGTTCTCCTGCTCTTGTTTAGGGACATCATCATGGTCTTCATTATCCTCTCTGTGCACTCAGGCAAGGACAGCCTCGATGTCCCTCTCTCATCCATGATCACGTGTTGGATGGCAGAGACAGGTGAAGGTGACACGGTGGTCAGCTGCAGAACTGTCTCAGCTGTGTTGAGATGTCAGCAGGAGGTGGATTCACTGCCTGGAAATAAATAATTGTTAGAACAATAAGTTTGAGTAAAGCTTCATGTTGACTTGTATATGTATGTTTATTGCGATTGTTACTTTTATTTATTCTCTTGCTCATTTGTTCATGTTTCCTGTTGTTGTCAGTAAATAAATAATTATTTCATTAACATATGCATTAATTGATTGCTTGAATGAAAATGAAGATGTATTCACTTTGGCTGCATTTGTCTAGTGTATATTCATGCATAACTATGGCATATGACAAAACAAATGACATTTTTCTTGTTTTACTAAAACATTATTTTCAGTTGATATTATATGTGCAATATTAATATAATTAATTATTGGTCAGCATTTATCATTATTATTGTAGTCTTGGTAATAGCTAGTAATGCATTCTGGGGTAATCATCTTTAAGTAGTAATACTTACATTTTTCTGGTTTAAAATCAACTGTCTTTTTCAAATGCGAAATCCTCGCAGCTGCACTACATCTCCTTTATGCAGACATTGCAAACACTGCAAAGGCTGAGGAAAACAGTACTAGGTAGGGTTGTCAAGTTTCTGATGCTATAAAGTGTTAGTGCACCTGTTCCTTTTATCTTTTTATTTTTTTATTTTTTTATTGCACAACTTATAATTGCATACAAGATCAGGGAAAGATAGTTGTATCTTTAAAAATAAACAATCATAATAACAGAAAAAAAGGAAAACATAAATATTGCATACATCAAAGTATAAGACTACACAGAGAAAAATGCACAATAACAAGGTTAAATATCTTTGAATAATCATAATATTCATATGACCGTAATGCATCAAAAATTTTATTTTTGTTGTTGTTTGTTATTTATAAGCCTGAGAGATTAAACAAGACTTAAATTCAACAAGAAACTTAAATATTTACACATACAGAAAATATTTACATATTTAAAACTGGATTAAACCTGTCGCCTGTATCTTTTAAGTTGTTACGCTTGTTACAACGTCATAGGTCACATGATAACGTCAACATGGTGGATGAAGTCTGGATCACATTCATATTTAACGAGATTTGGCTGTAGAGTATGTACTCTTTTAGCACTCATTAAGTAAGTACTTACTGAAATAAAGTACCTACTCATTGATTATATAACTACTCATAGAACAGCTGAAGAGCCTCAGCTGAACCTCATAAACTCATCAATGGTAGTACAAAGAATGACCAGAAGGGGCCGATGCATCTATGAACTGTGACAGCCACCAAATAGAAAGTTCAGGACCTCTACAATAATCGTACTCAAACAGAGTGGTCCTGACTGAACTGTTTCTTGTTCCTTTCATCGGTTTGTGTTGGTATAAATTGAGCCCATTTTCAGTTAGTCTTTGTTCAGTTTTCATTGATTTAGGCCGTTTTTTGTTGTTGTTGTTCTTTTTTTGTTGTTGTTGTTGTTGTGGCCGTTTTTTGTATGAATGAATTGAGATTTAAATGGATCCTACAACCACATCGTGACATGGCAATTGACTTTTTTATTTTACATGTAATCATTTAGCAGATGCTTTTATCCAAAGCAACTTACAAATGAGACTTACAACAGAAGCAATCAGATGAACAAGAGAGCAACAGTACACAAGTGCTGTGACAAGTCTCAAATAGCCTAGCACAGTACGCACAGAAAGGTGTCTGTGGTTTATATATGTAAATTAGAGTGAATAGAACAGGTAAGTGCTAGTATTAATTGGTCAGTGGCTAGTGAAAATGATGTCTCTTTAGACGTATTTAGAAATTATTTTGCTGCCTAATTATTGTAAGATGATATATTAAAACATTAATACACTGAGCCTAATAGTTAAAATATCATGACATCACAAATAGCCCATTTTACCAGACCTCTTCAGACTAAACTAGTTCCTTCAGACAACTGTGATGTTTGAATACTAAGATTCTGCCTGCAGACCAGCACACACAGGAGAGGATCTGAAATCAATCTCAAACTCGTCAGGAAATAAGGAATATAAAAATAAACAAAATTTTTTAAAAGCAAAATAGGGAATAAAGATAAATCAAGAACCATTAATATCGGATAAAGTACCAGCACCAGCAAATCATATATGAAAACAACCAAAATATGATAATCTGGTTTCCTGGATGTGTGAGAGTGACGATCAGCAGAACATGAAGCCCCACAAGATATTATCCATGTGATCACTGACACAATTAACACAAAAGGAACAATGAGAATAGGATTCCAAAAAATAGCACAAATAAAGATGCAAAGAAACACAAGTAAGTATAAAACTATGAAACATGGTGAAGAGAAAACACAAGCAGTATACCGTGGATATTTCACTGAGAGAATTCCCTCTAGTGCCACCAGCTGGTTTAGGAAGATACCACAGGCTCTTGATGACCACCATAAACATGACAAAACCCAACATGTTCGATCCTGAAAGGAGGGGATCTCATCTAAGAGATATTTTAAAAGTATGTAGGGACTCAAGAAAAGCTCAACAAAGTCAGTGAGGAGGAGGAGGAAGATGAAGATTGAAATACGGTGTCCATTCTTTCTGTGATGAATTAGATTGCTGACAGACCAAACAAGAGCTGGTAGACCTGCACACGCACCAATGATGATGAAGATGGACAATCTGACCATTACCTCCAGCCAGTCAGCTTCCAGCTTCCATTTAAATGGATGACTTTCCATATTCTGATCTCTCTTTGATCTCTTTCCGTTATTCAGCTGAAAATTTGTAATCGAATAAGTAAAAAATTGTATTTGTGCTGTATGCTAAGTGACTTTCACAGCTTATAATTTCAGCTAAACATACAACTCAGAATCAACAGGCTGAAAACATTCATGCATTTTAGTCTGCAATGCATGTCAGTTCATTTTTAATGAATAAAGTCAGAAAATACAAAAACTGTGTCTTACCTGAATATATATTCAGATTTCCACAGCACTGTGTTCATGACATACAAACGTTTCCAGTCTTGGTTGATTTCTTCTCTCGTTCTGCCTGTGTGTCTTACCCTTACTTACTTTTTTCTACTGCTGGTTTCTGGTTTTGCTTTATCTGATGATTTGATCTCAGCTCTGATATCTGAGTTCTGACTGGTGTTTAGTAAGAGGCATGCATAATCTTTACTTAAACCATAATGTTTAAAAGTATTAAGAAAGGTAGATTAAATAGAACAAAAATTTTACTCTATAAAAGTGTTTTACTGTATCCATAAATGTAGTGAGGATTTGTGCAAACTGTAGTTCTTTAAAAGGTGCAATATACAATTTAAACACTTAAAGTTGAGTATTTCTAGAAAAAAAAAAAGTTTAAGCAAATGATATAGGCGAGGCTGCAAAGAGAGGTTGGAAATCAGACACACCGCATTTTGAGACATTTGCTCAGCCCTGATAAACCAGGAGATAAAAGCTTCAGAGAATTAGTGGAACTTTTGAAAAACCACTATAACCCCAAACCAAGTGAGATTGTGCAGCGTTTTCGGTTTAATTCTCAGAACAGTGAACTGTAAAGCCTGCATATAGAAACTACGCGTTTTACACTTCAATAACTAGTAAACTTCCACTGGCTGTGGAAGATTCACTTCCCCTGAGGCCATATTGCACCTGAAATAGCAAATTAGAGCAAATTTCAGCAACATTGTTGAAAATGTAGCTTCGCGAGTGTAGCTTGTGCTTGGACCCCTTGCACGATGCAGACAGACACAGTGAGTGTGTTGCCTGTCGGTGGATCTCCCACGCAGAGTCTGTGGTCACTGAGACTTCATTTTCTCACTGTGAGAACATGAATCTCACCCGAATACATACATACATACATACATACATGAGAAATAGATCTATAAAAAGCTTGATATTTCTACTCTTAAATGAAGTAACTCTTGCCGAAAACAAATATTCTGTGATAAAGTAATCCATATGAAACCAACAAAAGGTCCAGTTTTTCCCGTCAGTTCTATTACTTTCTATACAGTTACTATTGATATAACCAATCTCCATGTGAATCTATCACTGCAACCAAAGCAGCAGCACGTTCATCTCAAATACTTTACATTTTTGGAAGAAGTCGCTGAGAGGAATAAGCCTTGTATTTCCCTCAAGAGACAACGCTGAGAGGAATAAGCTTTGTTTTCCTCACAAATAGAACAGGAGCGAGGTTAGAGGCCGCAGAGGAGATCTTTCATGCCGAGTAAGCAATGTTTCTTATTGAATGCATTTACTGGTTGGACTTTTCTAACTTAACTATAATTTCAGACTAAAATGTGTAAACTCGAGTGCAAAATTTTGAAATATGATAGGCAACTTTTCATCACATCTAAATGTTATACAGCGTAAGGCTGGTTTTATGTTCTATAAACAATACAATATAAAAGTATTGTCTAGACAACATAAAATTAATGTCTAAGAATGTTTAGACCAATCATTACTGTGAAATACTCTGTCCGCAAATATCTGTTACAAAAACATGCTTAATAATAATTTAGTTTCTCAGATATAGAATGTCTATTTGTACTGTATGATAATACATATAAAGCACGTGTGCATCTATGACAGGGGTAGACAACGTCAGTCCTTGAGTGCCGATCTCCTGCAGAGTTTAACTCCAACCCTGACAAAAAAGCCTCACTTGTCTGTAGCCTTAATCCTGAAGACCTTGATTAGCTTGTTCAGGTGTGTTTGATTAGGGTTAGAGCTAAACTCTGCAGGACAGCGGGACTCCAGGACCGACATTGCCTATCCCTGATCTTTAAAAATGTTAGTTTTTCACTTAGCATGCATAAGCATTGGTTTCTCCTGGTGCGAGTACCCTTTTAACTGTTAGCTCTAAGGTCAGCTAGTTCATGGCTACAAAGTTAGTTATAACAGCAGGATTACTTGTAACATCATTGAAACATGTTATGACTTACTCTAAACAATTTTTTTGTTTTATTTTTGTTTTCTTTGAATTTTAATATGCTGTTTTATTAAGTAGGTTAAATGAAAACTCTTGAGTATGTTAACCCTGAAATGAGGGAAACTCTGGGTTTTCTGTTTCAGAATTGGAGGTTTGTCAAACCTGAGAAAGCAGGGTAAGTCAAGCCCGTTTCTGAAAGAGAGGTAACTTATACTCGGAGTCAGTTACCATGGCAAATTACTCTGTGAACTTAACCTGGTTATGAGCAGGTTTTCTACGCTAAACCCATAGTTTCTTTCGGTCTCCTCCCTCTTTTTAAAGCATAATCGATGTTTAAATAACTTATTTATGAACTCATTCATGCTGCAAAAATTATTTTCTTACTGAGTATTTTTGTCTTATTTTAAGTACAAATATCTAAAAATACTTAAGTCAAGAAGCATTTTCTATATATGAAAAATGATATAAGATATTTAGTCTTGTTTCCTGGGGGTCTTATAGGCTTTATTGTGATAATTAAAAGTTATCACAGTCATGGACAGTGACTGTAAAAATATTTTAAACTTGCTGAGCAGTTTCCAGTCTCATAATAAGCAAATTGACTGTGGAGACGGGCAAGTGCGTGTAAGTGTTTTGCTTAATAAAAGTTTTCTGTCTATTAGAGTAAATATCTGTTAGATGGGAGGATTTATAATTTTACTGCTTTGTAAAGATTTTAGCTCTTTCAAATTCAAAGGGAATCGAATCTGAAGATTCAAAAAGCAACTTAATTAAACTTTATTTAAAATGTATAGCTTATGCCGCATTCCAGGCAACCCGTAACCCATGTTTTTCTATACTTCTACCCGTGAAAGTGCACTGGAACGGCAGTCAACCCTGTGACTTCCCACCCGTGAACTCATACTAGATGGATGTACTCCTAGTTCCAAGCTCTGACGTCACATAGCCCGCAAAACAACAATGGCAGCCCCTATCGATAATATTGCCTATGGATGCAGTGTTTATGCAATTGGTACACGGTGAGAAATAGACTTTGGGACAATATAATGTTGCATTAAAATTAATAATCCAGCTACAATACCGCTCAGGCAGTTTGGTGTGACTTGCCTGGAATGCTACAAAGTCATGAGTCATGGTTTGAAGTCTTGACTTACGGGCTCAAAAACCTGCCTGGAACACAGCATTACACTTCTTCAACTATTCGTCCGGCGTCTAGTAGAATTTAGGGTATCTTACCAATTCTGTTAGCACTACTATGTGGCCAAGGATAATATTACAAGATTGGTATTTGTGTTAACTATGAGCAAGGTAACAAGATCTGGGCAATGTTTTAACTTTAAAATACACAACACAAGACCAAGATTCTTTATAATGAAATGAGAGGTTTTATTGAGCTATGTTAAGGACAGGAACTAAACTAATGAAAACACATACATACGAACATCCACATACAGTTCACAGAATGAGAGTTAACAGGGTTGGACTGATGTCCCAAAATTCTAGTACTTGTTACTTGTTCTTAGATCGCAACAAGAAAATAACAAAAGCTGAGATTCGTCTTATCTTTACTGCTTAAGATGATACTTTGCTTGTTTACTTGTGTTTTGGTGAAAGCTGAACGGGGTTTCCTCGGTGGCTTGTCTGAAGGAGTCCCGGCATTGCTGATTGGCTGGTGATCTCCCTTGATGATGTCTTTGGGATTGACGTGGTGATGAATAAAGGTTTGTCTTGTGGCGTAGGAGCTTTGGAAGTCAGATGCCTCAGATGCGATAAACACAAAGGCAATAGAGCACCAAAAATACAATAAATGGGTTATTCAACAAACTCTCTATACAGTTCACATGCTCTACGCAACTCTTGCATCATCAGAACGGGGTGTTCAATGCACCACTTTTTGCACTGTTTTTGTCGGGGCTGAATGCAGCCCTGGATGGCCTGTTGTCCTCATTTCCCAAGGATGGCAGTCCACCTATAGCAGGGTTCCTCAAATCTTGCCCTGGAGGGCCAATGCACTGTAGAGTTTAGCTCCAAACCTGATCAAAGTCAACTGCCTGTGACTTTCTAATGATCCTGAAGACACTGATTAGCATGCTCAGGTGTGTTTGATTAGGGTTAGAGCTAAACTCTGCAGGAAAGTGGATCTCGTGGTCCAGATTTGAGGATCCCTGACTTATAGTCTTTGGTGAGTTCAATATTCATTTGGACAAGCCTTATGCTGCAGATTTCCATGCACTCCTAGCGTCATTTGACCTCAAACGCCACACTACCACAAGCACTCACAAATCTGGCAGCCAACTGGACTTCATTTACACACGCAATTGTGTTGCACACAACATTTTGGTAAAACCCCTACACACCTCTGACCACTACTTCATAACATTTAACCTACATTTTGCTACCTGTAAGCCACCAACACCTCTAAAAGTTACCTTTAGACCAAACCTTCATTTGCATTTAACATTTTTGGATGTGAACACTGCAACTGACATTTTGTGTTCCCTTTTTAAGGTGCTTAAAAGTTTTTACTCTACTAAAGCATAAAAATACCATAGCATGTTTCTTACATATCTGCAAACATATTAAGTTAACATACTTGTTTATCTGTAAAACAATGCTACAGTGTGTTCCGGGCCAGAATCTCTGTCTCTGTTTTGGTTTGTGAAAGCCACCCACTTCCAGTTTACCCAATTGTATTTCGGCACCACAGGGTTGCCAGTTGGTGGAAAACACAGTGGATTTAATTTCATTCATTGTCAAGTGTGCTCGTTCCTGTTGTTGTCATCAATCTGACAACCTGCATGTGCGTCAAGAGGGGCAGGGAGAAAAAAAACCCTCTCCAATATTTTTAATTTGTACTGCAATACCTAGTTCAACCACTCTGTGTCATTCCTACATACAGCGTCCTCTCTCCTCCAGGCCAGCACATGCTGCCCCTTCTAACCCCTGGTTATCTGATGTTCTTCGTGAGCATCAGTCCAAACTCAGGACAGTAGAGAAAAAGGTGCAACTCAAAAGATCCATAGGACCTGAGGATGTATCAGTCTTTGCTTTCATCTTTCTCTGCTTAAGTCCATACTGCCAAATCTTCATACTTCCACAACAAGATCAACAGTGCATCTGACACAAGCAATCTCTTCAAAACATTCTACTCTCTCCTGTTCCCCTCCACCACCTCCTTAACAGCCAATGACTTAGCCACATTCTTTACAAACAAAACCAAAACGATGAGTAGTCAATTCTCAGCCTCACACACACAGGACTTCAAACCAACCACACCTACTGCTAAAACTCCCATCTTCTCCTTCTGTCCCCTCACTGAGACAGAAGTATCAAAACGTCTCCTCTCCAGCCATCCTACAACATGCCCTCTAGAGTCAATCCCCTCACACCTCCTCCAAGCAATCTCTCCTACATATTTACCAGCATTCACACATATCATTCAACACATCTCTCCTCACAGGCACCTTCCCCACTGCATTCAAGCAGGCTCCGGTAACCCCACTGCTCAAAAAACCTACATTAAACACTTTACTTACAGGTAGCTACAGACCTCTCTCTCTCCTTCCATTCATAGTGAAAACACTTGAACTAGTTGTTTTCAACCAGTTATCCTAATTTTTCAATAAATAACCTACTGGACGCTAACCAATCACGTTTCAGACGTGGACATTCAACTGAGCCTGCACTACTCAGCTACATTTTTTAAAGATTAACATTTTTTTTCAAGGCATTGTTAGATTCCAGTGTTTCCTGTCATAGCTATTTAAGGATTTGATTCCAAAACAGTATCATAGATAATAAAATATTTCTTCTGATTTTAAATACGTCTTTAATATTAGAATTAGGGATGCACTATCGGTATTCGGGCCCGATACTGAGCTCCTGTACTCGTACTCGTTAAAATGCCCCAATACCAAACGCCGATACCACACGGCATGTGATAAGTGCCATATTCAGACAAAGAAACACCGACAACAGAATGGAGTTTTTAGAGATTAAGGCTGTCTGTGTAGGATATCTATGCAATGAATATTATGTTAAACATTCAGTATTAACGCTTGTATAGTTGACGTGCGCGAGCTGATAAAGCACGCTGAGTGGATTGAGTGCGCAGTGGCGGAGATGGAAAGTTTGTAGTTCAGTCGAATATGCCAAAAAACAAGTAAAACAATGCACAAGTTACTTAACGGATGGGAGGGAGAGAGAGAGAGAGAGAGAACGCTTGTACACATCTGTTGTGTGATCTTTGATGTTCACTCACTTAGCACACGCATTTGGATTAAAACTAAATTGTAAAAAAAAGATAATCTATAGGGGCATTCACTATAAAATCTTTTATTTTCAACCTTAGGCATACATGACTTTCTGGCGAAAGTGAATCTAGAGGCCTATGTGTAATGCGCTAGGCAGTACGTTACTACTGTCCCTCTCATTCTGCAACAGTACAAATACATGCACGCGTTGCGCGTTTTGCTTGCTTGAGTGTTTCTGCATTATATGAGTGGCTTTTGAATATAAATCTCAGCATGTTTCAGATTAAAAAAAAAAAAAAAAAAAAAAAACTAAGTCGCTGCAATGGAGCAGCTCTAATGCTATTAGATCACAGATTATGAACCATAGAGCAAAAAAAAAAAAAAATTAACAAAGAAAGTAACAAAAACTTGTAAAATATATTTTAATGAGCATAATTCAGTGTGAAAATAACTGAAAGATATACAGTTAAACCAAAAATTAATCAGAGACCAGATATATTTTTTTATATTTTTTTAACTAGTGGGTGCAGGACACTATAGTCAAGTCAAGTCAAGTCTGGTTTATTGTCAATTCTTCCACATGTACAGTACATACATACAGAGAATCGAAATTGCGTTTCTCTCAGACCCCCGGTGCATACAGATAACACTAACAGCAGAGCCTAAAAATCTAGATTAGATATAAAATATAAGATACAACTATACAATAAGGGAATGTAAAAAAGACATATAATAAAAAAATAAAAATAAAGTTAAATAAAGCAGTGCAAGGCACATGGCAGATAAAACCTGCAAACAGTGCAGATAAAAAAATTTTAGTGCAAAAAAAAGCTTATTCAGCCTGATTAAAGTGAAAAAGAGCTCAAGAGCAGTTATTTTATTTAAACTGACTGATGAGGTGGTAGAATGACGTCAGTTCCATGGTGAATGAGGTAGTGAGCAGACCAATGCTGCACAAAGTGACTGGTGCATGTCATCGTATGTTAGAGGGAGGGGGAGTGGAAGGACCTGGATATTTGGGGTGTGGGGACCTAAGGATGTGGGATCTGGGGGTCATAGTTCAGTGGTGCCTGGGGCAGAATAGAACGGGGGGGGGGGTTAATGGTGGGATGGTGGATGAAGCTGTCCTTCAGTCTGCTGGTCCTGGCCTGGAGACTCCGCAGTCTCCTCCCTGATGGCCGCAGACTGAAGAAGCTGTGTGACGGGTGTGTGGGGTCACCTGCAATGCAGAGGGCTTTTCAAGTGAGACGGATTCCGTAAATTTCCTGGAGGGAGGGGAGAGAGACACCAATGATCTTCTCAGCTGCTCTCACTATGCGTTGCAGAGTCTTCCGGCAGGATGCGTTGCAGGCGCCATACCACACAGTGATGCAGCTGGTCAGAATGCTCTCGATGGTGCCTCTGTAGAAGGTGTACATGATGGGGGAGGGGCTCTGGCTCTCCTCAGTTTGCGGAGGAAGTAGAGACGCTGTTGTGATTTCTTGGCCAGTGCTGCGGTGTTGTCGGTCCAGGAGAGGCCCTCTGTGATGTGCACACCCAGGAACTAGGTGCTGCTCACTCTCTCCACAGTCGCACCGTTGATGGTCAGAGCAACATGCTGCGTGTGCACTCTCCTGAAGTCAAGAACAATCTCCTTCGTCTTCTCCACGTTCAGAGAGAGATTGTTGTCACTGCACCACCCGGCCAGACGGCTCTCCCCTCGCTCCTGTAGTTTGTCTCATCTCTGTTGCTAATGAGACCCACCACAGTCGTGTCATCTGCAAACGTAATGAAGATGTTGGAGTCGTGGGTCAGCAAAGTGAAGAGGAGGGGGCTCAGCACACATCTTTGGGGGGCCCCAGTGTTCAGTGTGATGGTGCTGGATGTGTTGCTGCCAACCCGTACTGCCTGAGGTATTCCAGTCAGAAAGTCCAACAGCTAGTTGCACAGCGAAGTGTTGAGCCACAGCTTGACCAGTTGTGAATGAGCTGTTGAGGGATGATTGTGTTGAATGCTGAACTGGAGTCTATGAACAGCATTCTGATGTATGAGTCCTTTTTGTCTAGATGTGTGAGTGCTGAGTGGGTGGTAGTTGAGATGGCGTCATCAGTCGAGCGGTTGGACCGATATGCAAACTGGAATGGGCCCAGGGAGGGGGGGAGGGCAGACTTGATGTGGTGCATGACTAGCCGTTCGAAGCACTTCATGAGGATGGGAGTAAGTGCAACAGTACGGTAGTCATTGAAGCAGGATGGAGATGGCTTCTTCAGGACTGGAATGATGGTGGTAGCTTTGAAACATGTGGGAACAACTGCCTGACTAAGTGAGATGTTGAAAATGTCTGTGAAAACATCAGTGAGTTCTGCTGCACAGTCTCTCAGTACATGCCCAGGAATGTTTTCAGGACCCGGAGCTATGTGTGTGTTGATCCTGCTGAAGGATCTCCTCACGCTGTCCGGGGTCAGCGTCATCACCTGGTCACCGGGAGGAGGTGGAGTCTTCTGTGCAGTGGTGCTGTTTTGTGCCTCAAAGCGAGCGAAGAAGGTGTTCAGCTCGTTCAGCAGAGAGATGTTGCTGTCACAGGACCGCTGTGGGGGCTTGTAGTCCGTAATGGTCTATATCCCCTGCCACAGGCTCCGAGTGTCTCCGCTGTCACTGAATTGATGGGCTATCCTCCTGGAGTACTGTCTCTTAGCCTCTCTGATGCCACGGGATAGGTTGGCCCTGGCTGTTCTCAGGCCCCCCTCGTCTCCAGGTCTGAATGCAGTGTTCCGCGTCTCCAGGAGTCTGTAGACCTCCCCTATCATCCACGGCTTCTGGTTAGACTGGACAGTGATGGTCTTTGTGACTGTAACATCCTCAGTACACTTGTTGATGTAGGCAGTGACAGTCTCTGAGTACTCCTGGAGGTCAGTGGTGTTATTGTAAGTGGCAGCCTGCTTTAAACATATTCCAGTCAGTTGTGTCAAAGCAGTCTTGAAGAGCCTCTGATGTTCCTTCCGGCCACACTTGAATCTGTTTTTGAACTGGTTTGGCTGTTCCACGTGCACGGAGTTTAACTCTAAAAATGTGGTTCTGCCGACATCCAGCAGAAACTCACGACTGTATGCGCGCTTAAATTTCACGTGAAGGGATTTTGACTTTAAAAATGAGTTTGGGTCGAAAGACAAAAAACATGAAAACACTGTTCTGTCGGGATAGGGAGAAGCCGCTGCGTGTGGACGCACCGCCATCTTGGGTACTATAGTTCATTTATGTAAGTGAGGATAGCAAAATAAAGTACTGTGACAAATTATACCCAAAAATTCTTCAAACAGTGGACTACCAGTAAAAGTGGAGTAAAATTATTTGCACAGACATAAACAAATTTAGGTGTATTCAGTGGCACATTACCATTAAAAACAAAACTAATGCACTGTGTCCTCAGTGGCTCTGATGTCGGGAGGAAATTAAGATTCTTATGTTCTTCTACATCACAAAACTACGAAACACATTGCTTACAGGATATTGTGGCTGAGAGCGAAAATATGCTAATATTGGACAGCGGTTGTGGGTGGGCATAAGCAATATCACATCAAACTGCTGTAGCAAATAAGCTCAAAAGAGGAATGTATACAAGTAATTACAATTAATTATGATTAATTACAATTTATTATATGAGCTGTCAGTAGTAACTGTAGCAGAATTAAATTGCCATCAACTAATCTGTTCATCCAGGGAACATTTAGTGTAATTTCATATAAACTCTAAGAAAGGATTTTTTGTGGTCACAGAAGACAACCTTCTTACAGTTGCCTTATAATGCATTAGAGCATGTAGCATGGATCAAAATCATAAAGGGACATTAATTTGCAAGGCAGTCTCAGAAACTCATGTAGTTTGTGCACAAGAATTTTATTAACTAAACATTAACACAAACATACATACACTAACGCATGGATACAAAATGCTAAAGTGGATGAATGAAGCCATTAGAGAAACCAGAGAATTCAGTTATGGAAAGATTAAGTTAACCACCTGAATAAAACCATCAGCGCCATTTATAACGGGGTCTTTAGCTTGTACTAAACCTCTGTTTTGTTTTAATTAAAGGGATAGTTCACCCAAAAATGAAAATTTGATGTTTATCTGCTCATCCCCAGGGCATCCAAGATGTAGGTGACTTTGTTTCTTCTTTAGTAGAAAAAAAAAGAATTTTTTTATCTAAAAAAAAATGTGTGTGTGTGAAACACACACACATTTTTTTTTTTTTTTTTTCTGGGGACACTCCATTGTGGTATTGTTTTTGTGTTGTACAAACTGTACACCTACCCATCGCACAAAATATTATTATTAAAAACGCAAATATCAGTTTGTTCACCACACAATCATTATGCCAATGGAGTGTCCCCAGAAAACAAAAACCAATGAATGTGTGTGTGTGGTTCACGTACCCATTTGTTGTTTGAGCTAAAAATCTTGGCCTTTACAGAAATATTACACTTGAAAAACACTTTAGGGTTGCATTTTAAAATATAATAAAAAATGTAACCCTATTTTATTATATTTTAAAATGAAACACTCAAAAGCCAGGGACAGAAAAATGGACGTTTCCATAGAATGACCCATTAGTGTAAAAAACACTTCTGTTGTCCTCTGTTGTAAATTACTTTGCATAAAAGAGTTTGCTAAAATGATTAAATGTAAATTTAAAGTTGATGTTGTTTCATAATTAAAATTATACTTCAAATCTACAACTTACTACCTGTGTGCCACCCAACAACTCTTCTGGCTGCTTTCTAACCTGAGTATGCGTCAGTCTATATAAGCCCAAAATCTTCATATTTTCACAAGAAGATGAACAGCACATCAGACACATGCACGCACTTCAAAACATTTCAGTTCTCTCCTCAGTCCCCCTCCACCACCCTCTTTTAACAGATGAAGATTTTTGATCATTTCTTAGCAAATTTCTTAACAAACACTACACTGAAAGGGGCTTGCCAGGTTCACTGAGTGACTGCAGGTTTAGTAGCATGTGGAGGGACATCCTGGGAAGCCAACCACTTTGGATGTTTGCTGAAGAGTGTATGTGGAGTCTCTTTGGCTGCTTGAAGCTTGAGGCAGGCAAAGACGAAATCAGAGTCATGGCTTTGTGACAAAACTTAACTTAGTAAATGAGACTCAACAGATAAAAAACAAACTAGACTAGATGCTTGTTATGATGTTTAGTATGGTTTCTGTTATGGTGGTAGCATCTCAAGCATTAACCTTAGCCACCTGTTAAACTCTGGATTTTGGCAACATCTTTAGTTGTGTGTGGCAGTTGTCACGGCAACTCCACTCTCTCAACGGCCAACCAGAATTTGGAAAATGCAGTGTGAGTTTTTAGAGCAAACTCATTACACCACATTAAAGTAATTTAAATGTAAAGTATATACATGCAAATAGAAATAGACATAAATACAAAACAGAATATATACAAATAACTTTTTTATATATATATTTTTATGACCGAAAACGATCCATGGTGGTCACACTCTCCCCAGCAAAATAAAATGTCGTCTCGACATCAATAAACTCAAAAAGTCATAAACCAGTCCATATAGTTTCACTTCACACTTTTATAAAGGTACCAGGGGCCGGATTCACAAAATATTTTTAAGAAACTTAAGAGAAATCTTACGAAAAAAAGATAAGAACATTCTTAAGACAAAACTTAAGAAAAAAATCTAATTCTTGAAAGGAATGTTCTTAAAAATGATCTTAAATAACTTCTTAAAGTTAAGATAACTGCCAACTAGTCATAGATCCCCAAAGGGTGAGATTTTTAATGAAATTATTGTTGTTGTTTTCAAATATCAAACATTACAAAATTACTTAACTTATAATATTCTGTGCAACTACTGAAATATTTTACTTATATAAACTAGCATATAGTGTTTTTTTTTGGCAGCCTGTTTTAATTTTAATCTTAGTCTAGTCTTTGTGTGAAGCTGTCATTTTAGTTTTTATTAGTTTTAGTCATGTTCATACTCTTTTTAGTCTAGTCTAGTTTTAGTCGACGAAAACGGATGACATTTTAGTCTAGTTTAAGTCGACAAAAAACTGATGACTTTTTAGTCTAGTTTACTTTAGTCTACCTAGAAGTATAGACGAAACCAACATTTTCTTTTAGCCAAACCCATTTCAAAGGTTATCTGATTATATTATTGTTACCTTATAGCACAGGCGTAATTTCCTATGGGGACAGGGGGGACATGTCCCCCCCACTTTTCAAAATCCCGTTCGTGTCCCCCCCACTTTCAAATTAGTTTGTTAGTATTTTTTTTAACCGCGCGCCGTCATCGTCACGGAGGAGCAGGACCGAGCAGAACAGACAGGCCTGTCTGTGTCGATGCGCGCGTCCGCGTACAGGCAGGGACGTGCACACTCTAAATAGTGTAAGCGCACTGAAAGTTCTACTGAGCAGCCGGTATCGCAGTCAGTCATGAAACGCCAGCACAGATGACTTTAATGTCTTCATGGATAAAAAAAAAGAAAGGAGATGTGAGTTGGTTGATTCAGTAAATTAGCTCAGGTCAGGGTAATCAAAATGTCTGTCTACTTATTTTTTTACAGTCTATGGTCTACATAGGGCTGGGAGTCGATTCCAAAAAGAATCGATTCCTCGATTCCGGGGCATTGGGATATTAATTATACACTATTTGCTTAAAGTTGTCTTGTGTTTGATGCGAAATACAGCCAGTAGTTTAAGATTGTTTTAAGTTTGTACATAAAGAAATTATTAATTCATCAACTCATTCATCACAAGACTTGTACTGGCCATTCTGGCAAATGACTTCTCATCGGTGATTCCCGACGGTTTTAGAGGACAATTACTCCTCATCGCTCCCCTGTCGTTTCAAAGAATAGTACAACGGCGAACGCGACAAGTATGAAAGCCTTGTCCGTTTGGGAAGGTACACTCGCAGTCAGCGGAGCCAGGTGAAAGTATAAATCCTGCTTAACTCCTTTTTGTCATCTTCTTAATAATGCCGTGAGGAAGTGATGTTGGTCGCGTCTGCGCAGTGCAACCTGATGCAGTCCTGAAGTGTGACACAGGAAACAGAAATGCTGCTAAATAATAATAATAATAACGCGACTAAACGAGATGAAATAACGTTATAACATTTCGTTTTGTCTCGTTTTCGTCAACGAAAATGAAGAGACATTTTAGCATAGATTTATTTTGTAAACCACATTTAGTCTCATTTTTATTTGTCAACAATATTGCATTATATATTTAATTATAGTCATCGTCACATGACCAGCATTTACATTGCATCTTGTCTCGTTTTCGTCACGTGATAAAGGTTTGTTGACGATGATATTTCGTCATAATTTTCGTTGAGGAAAGCAACACTACTAGCATAATTGGTTTATTAGATTTTTGTGTTCCATACTATGGGTTGTCAGCTGGGAGAAATAGAGGTACACTGATCAGATCGCTTCTTTGCTTCCGGATCATGCCAAGTAGTTTTAAGTGATACTGTGGGAATTATTCAATCTAGCATAAGCCGAATTGTCTTCATTGTGTCAAGGGCTCTCAGCTTAATTGTAAAGAACTTCATCAAGTTCCCATCTACAGCATTTTAGCACTTCCAGTTCCATCGTCCCAGGGTCAATGGGTTTTTTGAATGGGAGTTTGGTTAAATCCTCTATAATAATGTTCGTGGTTCACATAAGTTCAAGATACTTTTTACGATTTATTCTTAAAACACACCAGTTACACCCCACTCATGATTTTTTTAAATGGTTATGTTTCTTAAAAAAGACGGTTGCTAACAAGTTGCTAAATGGGGCTACAGGTGCTGTCGGAGACATTAAACATCTCGCCAAACAGTTTATCAATATACAGTATATTCCAGTTGCAGTATAATTTATAGTACAATTAATTGTAGAATAGCCAATTAATAGTTTCCCGCATTTTACAATGATGTTTGAAAGGTTTTTTTTTTGCCCTGAAATTGAACAAAAGTCTTCAGATGGATGCTGAGATTCTGGGTTCGTACCTTAAGATAAACTCATTATGAGTTATTTCATGATTATTTCATGTAAACTACACATTTACCGGCAATTTAAAGGGGGGGTGAAATGCTCATTCTCACTCAATCTCCTGTTAATCTTGAGTACCTATAGAGTAGTACTGCATCCCTTCAGATCTCCAAAAAGTCTTTAGTTTTATTATATTTATAAGAGAAAGATAGTCTGAACCGATTTTCTTCGGAAAAAACACGAGCGGGCTGGAGGCGTGACGTGTGGGGCGGAGCTAAAGAATCACATGCGCTACTTTTACAACATTTGTGTGTGTTTACTCGTGGTTTATGAGGACATGAATTGATTTATGGATTATTGTATGTGACTTATCAGTACACACGCGGAACCGTTTTGCACATCAGACTAATATTTTCATAGAAAAACTATATGGAATAGTAGTGCATTTCAATGAAGAAGCGCGCTTTGTGATTTATTATTAAATAATTCATTTATTTTTCATTGACATTCGCATTTCAATGAAGAAGCGCGCTTTGTGATTTATGGTTTAACAATAAACAAACAGAAACCTACAGTGGCCAGCTAAACAAATGTATTTAAATATACACACACACACCATACATCGCATGTTGTTTACTTGATGTGCTTACGCGCCGATAGCTAAGTTAACAACACAGAGATATTTGAAGCAGTTTTACTCACCGCCTGCAGTTCCAACACACGATCGTGACCCTTTTTAGTTGGGACTGCATTATCCTTAAGAAATAAACGCTTTGCAAATCCGGTGTCAAACTGGGATTTGTTTGTAAAACAAGCATCTTCGAAATGCAGGGAACAAACAAAAACACTTGCACAACTCCATTGGTGCTATTTAAAAATAAACTCCATCCACTGGTCCCTTAATGTTGTTTTTTTGGTAATCTGTGCAGGGTTGTCTTGCCCTGGCAACCAAAAACACACTTCTTTGGTGTCATTTCGCTCTCTCGCTCTGGGTGAGTGAATGTATCTGCTCTGGTCTACTGGGGCGCGCGCCTCAGTGCTCTACTATATGGGACCTTTAGGACGTGAATGTCTGTGCTCTCAGTGTTCTGCTCCATGGGAGTGCTTTGCTCGGAAAAAAACTTTCCCAAACTTGTGACAAAACGGAAGGAGTATTTTGGGAACAAAAATACTCCTTCAAACGTACAACTTAATTTTTGAAACTTTGTCCATGTTTAGCATGGGAATCCAACTCTTTAACAGTGTAAAAAACTCAGTTTGCATGAAATAGCATTTCACCCCCCCTTTAAATGTTTAAGTCCACATGAAGCTGTTAGAAAGTATATAGACTGAGGATTTTCTAGAAGCAAGGATAAAATACCTTTTTGTGTACCCGTCCTAACAAACTGATAGCTGAAATATGGTACTTTATTTACTAAAATAAGTTTAATCTTACCATATCAAAAAACTCGCTCACTCTGCTGTTATTTAATAGATTAAATGCACTAGAATTTTATTGAATAAAAAAAAAAATCATATAACTCGAGGATTTGTTGACTTTTACTGCACCTCATTTCCAAATGTACAGAAATACGTGCTTTCATATGTCCTTTAGTAATTATTGTTTCATTTATTTACTATACTACTTTTTACTAATGTCTCATTTCAGTTTTAGTTTGGCTCTAGTTTCGTATTAATTCGTATTTATTGTTTATATGAAAAGGTTCATGTAGCGTGGATTAAAATTCATCCACACAGTAAATCTTTTTCACTCAACATGTTTAAAATAAGTTTGAAAAAGTTGTGGTAAGCGAAGTGGTGACATTGAAGGCGAGCGACCGTGGTGCTGTAGTTCGTTTATAGCCTAAGTTTAGCTTTTAAGTATTGGCGCTTTTATTTAGGCTTCAAAATTCATAAAAGTTATGTTATTCTGTGAATATTGTCTTGATGGACAAAACGTGTAAGTTTCATGAACTATAGTTGAACACGGAGCTTATTTTTTGCAATAATCCAAAAGCCTATGGAAAAGTCCTGTAGGCTTTCTGTGGAGGGAACCAGATCTGCCTACAAAGTGACATCATAGTTCCTCCACTCTATTAATGTCCAGATAGTCTGTGATGCTTCACTGAAAATAACAAACCTTGTAGAAAAATGGCCTGGCAGTACCCATGATTCTTTTTTATACTCACCAACTCAGCACTGGGTACACAATTCAGTGAAGGCCAAATCTCTGATGGGTGGCTTTTAGATAAATAATATATTTGGCATATCAACCTCAAATTTGAAAAAAAAAAAAAAATCAAAGTCATATGTAAAATCAATTTATCATTTTCTCATGTTTGTTATGCTTTTAAGCCTGGCTCACATTACAGGATTTTTAGCCTGATTTCTCCCACCCAAGAATTGGAACAAAAATCTTGGCGACCAGGAAACCTGTTGTACATACCCGTTGGACTTCGGAGATGGAGGAGCAACCTGTTGAGATGTGGCAACAACATGACTGCCTATTTAATATGTCATCAAAGATGTACCACAACCGTAGTGATAAGGTGAAGGGGTGGGGATGGGTAGAGTTGGCTTTTGTTTTAAATGTACCAGGAGTCTCATTTACTCTCCGTAGATTTCATTCAAACAGATTCGTTCAAACGGCCGATTCATCAAGAATGAGACAGATGCTTGTGAATGGGTCATTGAAGTATTTCCTTTATTTGGAAATACTTGAATAAACAACTGAAATGTGATCATGAATGCTGTCTTTTTTAAAAACTATTATAACAAGTTTTTTTAATAATGTAAAATCTCATCAAAATGCAGTACAGCAGAATCAAATACTAAAGTATTTTAGTTCACAACCAACAAATCAATCAACAAAGAAAAATAAATATAATGTAATATGAAAACTATGTACATTACATACATCACTAAACTACAACTAGCAAACACTTATTTTTGTTCATTGCCTAAATGTATTCTTCTTGCCACAGCACCTGGCCAGCAGGTGACACAAAGTAATCTTTTAGGAGTTCACGTTGCTGCTTAGCAGCAAGAGTAGGGATCCGTGACCTTTCAGCTGGCACACCTTGCATGGCCCCCAGACCATCTCTCCTCCATGCTCCCTCGTTGACTCTGTGGTCTACATCCTCCCAGTCCGCCAGCGCTGGTGTCATGTAGGCCTCTGAACCGCGATCACAGAGGAAGTTGTGGAGGCGTGCTGACGCTAGAGTGATCTTGGTGACACTGTCTGGGTGAAGCAGGATTGTGGAGCGGAACGCTCTAAACCTATTGGCGAGGATGCCAAATGCATTTTCTACAACTCTGTGTGCCTGTGGGAGCCGGTAGTTGGAGACCCTCTGGTTGTGGTCCAGCTGCCTGAAGGGGTAAGGTTTCATAAGGTCTGTTCTCAAAAATTGTTGAGAGATTTCTCAACAATTAATCTCCCAGAGTAACAATTGAATCTCAACCTGTACTGAACTTCTAAATTAATTCAAGTCAACCCCCGCCCCCCACCTCCCACATTATTAAGCCCCAATTCTGTACTGAAAACAGTGATTTCTATGTTACGCATTCAACAGAAGAAAGCTGACATTACTGTAAAATTAAAACATAAGAGACAAACCTGTACATTTATTATACAAACCTGTTGCCAAGAATCTGAGGGTCAAGGAAAGTTTTGAAATCTAGATTCTGATGCATTGATCACTCTGGTGGAGTGCTCTTGTACACACCGGAGAGGGAATGCCGAATTATTGCAGCAGTGTGTGTACAGCATAATATATGCCAGATGCATCGTGTGCCACATTCCAACATTCTAGAGGCCCCTGATGAGCCTCTGAGGAATGTAGCAAACCCTCCAAGCAACTAGTGTTTGTCTCTCTATTTCCAGCCTCTCTCATACCACCTGAAGCAACTCCTCCTGAACTTTTCGGAGTGCAGCAACTTCTTTCAGCAGCTGGGTCTGTATGTCTATCATCTCCTCTGTACGGATTCTCTTCATCTCAGGCTCAAGGGGGACCTTAAACAAAATAATTGCAACTTTCATGACACATGTATTCAAAGATATTATATATAAATAATTATAAAATGAATGATGCACAGATTACCTCTTCAACTTCTCTATCATCAGCAAGGTCCAATGTGGAAGGGGACACAATTGGCAGAAGCTCCAAAGTCAAGGTCACTGCATAGTAAATCAAGCATTACCGTTAGCGCTTACTGACTAGTTTGATATACATTGTTTGGGTTAAAACAAAGTTGTTGTTTTTTTTTCCTGTTGCCAAGTATTATTTAAAATTATGTATCATTTAACCTGTCAATCAGCACCCCCCATTATGGGACTCACAGCTGAAAGTGCCCTACCTAACTTAAAATTGTAACAGTTCCTTACTTCAGTGTGTTACACACATAATTTTGATGTCTTTGGAAAGAAGACCCTTTGGGCTGTACTTTTTATCAACCAGAGTTGATAATGCTCAAAATTATTAAAAGTTATAGACACTGAAGTGCCTTGAAATTTTTTTTTTTACCACACTGATTTTTTTATTTTATTTGATATAAAAATACATGAAATCAGTCCTCGAGCAATCTAGAAAAGTAATGAGTTGAAAGTCAAATGTCTCATGAGTTTCTATTTCAAATCTGAAGGAGATACCATGAAAAATGAGATTCCTGCAACCATTTTTCTGAGACTATGTCCAGTAATAGCGTGCAGATTTGCGCTCAAACAGATGGTAATCATGCAGATACAGGCACATTCAACATAAAACACACTCACACATATATAAAAACTGTTGAAAAATAAAAAAATAAAGAAAAAGGCGATCGCTAAGTTGTGCCTCCATGGTAAGAAGACACACTTTTTGAAGTTGAAACAGAAGACTTTATTGATTTGAAATGAATGTATACGTTTGAATGTCAAACTCAGTCAAGACAACTGCAGTATCTTCCTCTAGGGGGCAGTAATACTGGAGACTCTTTGGAAGGCTTCAAATTTGATTTTTGAAAGTCAATAGTGTTTTGTCTATTGTGCATTAATTTTGGAGATTATTTGTAATGATTTATATTCTTGAAGAAATCTGTAACTGTCAGACACAGATGAGGACACAGAGGATTCAGTGCAAAGGTGTTTAATGTTAATCAGAGGTTTCAGACACAGGTGAATCTTGACACGTAGACAAACAGTGGTAACACAACTTTCCTTTGAGGTGATGGTGACACAGATGGTGACTCCGACGAAGACGATGGGAACAGGTAGGCAGAGGAGGATGAAGAGGGTTCTACAGTTCAGGTAGGTTTTGACGAAGGGTGTTCAGG
This sequence comes from Cyprinus carpio, assembly GCF_018340385.1. Lineage (NCBI taxonomy): Eukaryota > Metazoa > Chordata > Actinopteri > Cypriniformes > Cyprinidae > Cyprinus > Cyprinus carpio. The sequence goes on along the minus strand of NW_024879238.1, from coordinate 2,862,377 downwards.
TAAGTAGGGAGATCGGTGCAAGACCAGACAATGAGTGATGGTGACTGAGGGCTTTATGTGTGGCACTGGTGATGATGCACAGGTGTTCAGAATGCTGGTGATTGGGAACGAGTGGGCGTGGCGTAAGTGTCTGATTCAGAGAGTGTAGATGGTGTGGCTGTGACAGTACCCCCTCCCCCACGGGCGGCTCCTGACGGCTGGGATCTTGAACGACGACGGGGTCTACCACGGCCACGGGGAGCGGGGCGGTCTGGATGGTCTCGGTGAAAGTCGGTGACCAGGCTAGGGTCCAGGATGTCATTACGATTTACCCAGCAACGCTCCTCCGGGCCGTAGTTCTCCCAGTCTACGAGGTACTCCAGTTGAGGACCCCGTCGTCGAGAGTCGAGGATAGCTCTCACCCGAAAGATGTTGTTGTCTTCTTCGATGGCGGGAGGAGGAGGTACGGCATCATCACCAGGCTCTGTGGATGGAGGAGACAAAGGTTCAGTGAATGGTTTGAGGAGTGAGACATGGAATGAAGGTGAGATACGGTACTGTGCTGGTAGCTGGAGTCTATAGGTCACTTCGTTCAGTTGCCGTTCGATCTTGAATGGTCCGATGTATCGAGGACTCAGCTTACGGCAGGGCAGCCGGAGGCGGATGTCCCTCGTCGAGAGCCAGACCAGCTGTCCAGGTTGGTATTGTGGCGTAGGTCTTCGACGAGCGTCCGCTTGCTCTTTATGTCTCCGAACTGCCCGCTGGAGATGCACGTGAGCCGAGTCCCAGACCCTCTCGCTCTGTCGGAACCAGTGATCTACCGCTGGGACCTCCGAGGGCTCACCCGACCATGGGAAGAGGGGAGGCTGGTATCCGAGGACACATTGGAAGGGGGTGAGCCCGGTGGTAGATTGCTGGAGGGAGTTCTGTGCATATTCTGCCCAGGGTAGGTACTGGCTCCAACAGTCCTGATTCCGGTGGCAGTAGACCCTCAGGAACCTCCCGATCTCTTGGATCTTCCGCTCAGTCTGGCCGTTAGTCCTGTGGATGGTATCCTGAAGAGAGGCTGACGGATACCCCTAGGAGGCGGAAGAAAGCTGACCAGACTCTGGAGATGAATTGGGGACACCTGTCGGAGATGATGTCTTCTGGAATGCCAAAGTGACGGAACACATTGTGGAATAGTGCCTCTGCCGCTTCAAACGCCGTGGGAAGTCCTTTGAGAGGTATGAGTTTGCATGATTTTGAAAACCTGTCGACTACTACCAGCACACAAGTATTGCCTTGGGAAAGGGGGAGGTCAGTCATGAAATCTACACCTATATGGGTCCATGGACGTTCAGGAATGGGCAGAGGCACCAGTTTTTTACCTTCCGGGAGTCTCCTAGGGGTGTTCGCTATGGCGCAGACTGAGCATCCTTTAAGGTAACGGGAGGTATCCTGACTCATCGAGGGCCACCAGTAACGTTGTTGCAGGAGCGAGAGGGTCCGCCTCCTGCCTGGATGTCCAGATCCCGGAGAGGTGTGAGCTAAGTCCAGAAGGGTAATCCGATGTTGAGGAGGGACGAAGAGTTTCCCTTCTGGACCTCCCGGCGGAGCAGGGTGTTGAAGGTTTTCTTGTTCAATCAGACGATTAAGGCCCCATTGAATGGGACTTACAATCACGGCTGGAGGGAGGATTGGTTCAGGAGTTTCTGGTTCTGGGTCTGCCTGATGAAGGCGGGATAGAGCATCAGCTCTATTGTTCTGGGAGCCAGGGCGATATGTGACTTTAAAGTCGAATCTCGTGAAGAATAAGGCCCATCTAGCTTGGCGATGATTCAGTCTCTTAGCTTCACGGAGGTATTCCAGGTTCCGGTGGTCAGTGATCAGCTCGAAAGGGACCTTGGCTCCCTCCAGCCAATGACGCCACTCTTCCAGAGCCAGCTTGATAGCCAGTAGTTCACGATTTCCTATGTCGTAATTCTGCTCCGCCGGGGATAGCTTCTTCGAGAAGAAGGCACATGGATGGAGTCGTGGAGGATCCCCCTGCCGCTGGGAGAGTACCGCTCCGACCCCGGTCGATGAAGCATCCACTTCCACTATGAACTGTCGGTTGGGATCAGGATGAGCTAGGATCGGAGCGGTCTTGAAGGCTTGTTTGAGCTGGTGGAAAGCTTCAGTGGCCATGGGGTTCCAGGACAGAGACTTGGGCCGGTTCCGGAGGAGTGAGGTTAGAGGTGAGCTGAGTAAACTGTAGTTCTTGATGAATCTCCTATAAAAGTTGGCAAAGCCCAGAAAGCGTTGGAGTTCTTTTATGGAGCCAGGTTGGGGCCAGTGTGTGTGATGGCTTCCACCTTCCCCTGGTCCATCTTCACGCCACGTGGGCCGATGATGTATCCCAGGAACTGGACTGAGGGCGTGTGGAACTCACATTTTTCTAATTTGAGGTACAGATGGTGTTCCCGGAGTTTTTCGGAGTACAAGGATGACATGTTGGATGTGTTCTTCCTGGGATGTGGAGTAAATGAGGATATCATCGATGTAGACAATTACGAACTGGTTAAGGTATTCTCTGAAGATTTCGTTCATGTAATTCTGAAAGACTGAAGGACTGTTGGATAACCCATACGGCATGACCCTGTATTCATAGTGTCCGGAAGGAGTGAGGAAAGCTGTCTTCCACTCGTCCCCCTTCCGGATACGGATTAAATTGTAGGGCGCTCCTCAAGTCCAGTTTTGTGAAGATCTTTGCTCCACGTAGTTGTTCCAAGGCAGCTGGGACCAGGGGAAGAGGATAGCTGAATTTGACGGTTTGAGAATTGAGATGGCGATAATCAATGCACGGCCTCAAGCCTCCGTCCTTCTTGGCCACGAAGAAAAAGCTGGAAGCGGCAGGGGAAGTAGATGGTCGGATGAATCCTTGAGCGAGAGCTTCCTGTACGTACTCCTCCATGGCCTTCTGCTCCGGGATGGACAGAGGATAGACTCGTCCCTTGGGAAGGGTTGCTCCAGGCAGGAGGTTGATAGCGCAGTCCCATGGCCGATGAGGTGGAAGTTTCGTTGCCAACCGCTTGCTGAACACATCCTGGAACGCCCGATATTCTGGAGGGATGGTATGTTCCACCTGAGTTTCGGGGGCTTGCCACTGATGTGGACTGGACCGGTAGGGATGACTTCTTGCTGGATTGACTGACCTTGGGAACTTTAACTGGTGGAGTAATGCAGGTAGAATGGCAGGATTTTCCCCATTTCAGGATCTCACCTGTGGGCCAATGGATGGTGTGGTTGATGTTGGTTAAGCCAGGGGCGTCCCAGGATGATGTCTGCGGTGGATTCCTCCAGCACCATGAACGTGATTTCTTCCTCATGCAGGGAACCCACGCGGAGGATGACTGTGGGGGAGAAATAGCGGATATGACCTCGGCCCAGTGGCTTTCCTTGAATGGTCGTGATTCTGAGTTCGACGGGGCTTCGATGACGCTTGACACTTAGACGATTTAGTGTTTGCTGGTTGATGAAGTTCCCCGCTGAGCCGGAGTCGATGAGGGCTTGTACTGAAATAGAAGAGTGGAGATGTCTTAGAGTAACCCAGGTTTGAATCAATTGAGCAGTTTGAGGTGGTAGATGGATGGTACTCACCGCTGGGCGTGGAGGTCGGACGGGACATGATGGTAATAGGTGTCCTTCTCCCCCACAGTAGAGACACAGCCCGGTGTTAATCCTCCGCTGACGTTCTGATGTAGATAGATGGTGTGAATCTATTTGCATGGGTTCGGGTGCTGGAGGAGCGACAGATGGTAGAGCGGGCGGAGGACATACAGCGGGAGTGAGTTTGTCTACATGCAGTGAGTCTCTGGGCGACTCTGATGGATTTCTGGATTAGAGATTCCAGTCCCAGTGAATCTTCATATACAACAATCAAACTTTGTATTTTCTCACATAGACCGTGGCGATAGGCGGTGATTAAGGCCGTTTCATTCCAACCGCTGATGTAAGCGAGGGTACGGAAGCGAACCGCATAATCACTCACGGACTCATTTCGCTGTTGGCGAATTGTAAACAGTTGATCATGGACAGATAATTCAGACGCTTGTTGACCAAAGACAGACTTTAACTGGGAACAGAAATCAGTAACAGATCCAGTAGCAGAGGAATTCGATTCCCAGAGAGATTGGGCCCATTGGAGAGCTTTACCTGTGAGCAGATTGATGATAAAGGCAACTCTACTGCGTTCGGTGGTGAAGAGGTGAGCGTTGGACTCCAGGTAGAGTGAACACTGTAGCAGAAACCCGCTGCAATCCTCCGCCGCGCCGCTGTATGTCGCTGGTTTGGCCATGGGACTCGCAGGGGCAACTGAAGAAGTGACCAGAGTTGTAGCGGTGTTGGATGGCGATGAGTAGTTGACAGCAGGTGAGGGAAGTTGCATGAGTGAGGACCGTACAGCGTGAACCAATTCAGTGAAGGGATCCGCGGTGCGGTCCTCGCCTGTGTCTGAAGAGCTCTGCATGAGGTCTGGTCTTCTGTCAGACACAGACGAGGACACAGAGGATTCAGTGCAAAGGTGTTTAATGTTAATCAGAGGTTTCAGACACAGGTGAATCTTGACTCGTAGACAAACAGTGGTAACACAACTTTCCTTTGAGGTGATGGTGACTCCGACGAAGACGATGGGAACAGGTAGGCAGAGGAGGATGAAGAGGGTTCAACAGTTCTGGTAGGTTTTGACGAAGGGTGTTCAGGCAAGTAGGGAGATCGGTGCAAGACCAGACAATGAGTGATGGTGACTGAGGGCTTTATGTGTGGCACTGGTGATGATGCACAGGTGTTCAGAATGCTGGTGATTGGGAACGAGTGGGCGTGGCGTAAGTGTCTGATTCAGAGAGTGTAGATGGTGTGGCTGTGACAGTAACGACACAGCCTTTGAAGCTAAAATAGAAGACTGTATTTATTTTGAACTAAATTATGTATTGTTTCCTTTTCAATAGTATGTATTCTATTATAGTTCTGTGGCTAAAACCACCATCAAAATGTTTGTCTAATCTGTAACAAGACACACCCATCGGAGTTGTTTAATAAAACTGTGTGTGCTATAGATTGATTTATTAAAATTTAGATTTTCAAATTCAAGTCAAAACAACTGCAAAACAACACTCTTCGCCAGTGTTGTCTTATTTGTTAAATTCCGATAGCATGTTTTATGTTATAGTTCTGTGACTAAAACAGATATAAACAATCACAAGACACACACCATGAGGTTAATACAGTAGAGGGTATTTATTTTAAATTAATAATTAATTTAAAATAAAATAATTAATTTAATTTCAATAGCGTGTACTTATTTGGTGTCATACTTCTGTTAATATAACGGGAAAAAAAGTTCTCACAAGGACCTGGAATCAGCCTGCTGCATAACCACTGGATTATGGAATACTAATGCTTTTAATTTCACATCTTTCAAATTTGTATTTTTGTTGTTGGTTATATTTTGTTAATGATAAGTATAAAATATTTTTTTTATGATATTTCTTATTTAAATTCAAGTGAGCATCATAAGTGTTTGTCTTTATATCTTTCAAAGACATTGGGTGCACAAATTGCTCTTGTTTTGTTAATTATAAAAAAACATACCGGTGGGAAAAATTATCGTTTTATCATTTTCATGTACTTTGTAGATGGTCCCTAGCTGGCCTAAGTGCTAGCGCGCCGCTGCTAGAGTCTTTATGTGTTGCAACAAATTGAGGAGAATTAAAATAATTAAACTGTGATGTGTTCAGTTCTACCTTCTATTGCTTTTCAGATAAGCCATTTTTTATACAATTATACTCATCCACTAAGAATTGATTTAATTTTTATCATGGCTGAATATCTGTCTAATATCCAACGTCAAACATTGAACCAACTTTATATCGGTCTCTATGGGATGTCGTTCAGTGGACCCTTACCTTCCTAACTAAAGCAGAATTTACAGCTGTGGATGTGTTTATGACTCATTATTACAACGAATCTGGTATGTACTGCGTTTTCATTCTTCATGTTTTGTGTACTGCTTACACAAATTTAGCAAATACATTCTTTATAAGCTTTCCATTGAAAAACAGCGATCTGTCGTTGATGCTTGAGGCTTAGATCTTAATAATGATATATAGTTTGTCAAGATTAAATTTGCCGTTTCATTTAATTTATTAAAGTGCAAACATGGGGAGTACAGGACGCCCGCGTCGGGGTGCAGGTTAAGAGGTTAAACAAAAATGTAACTATTTAACTAGCAATGTATCATTAAAAAATACTATTAACTTATGTGAATAATAAAAACAATTAGCTGAATGTTCGCTCTACCTAAGCAAATGGGATGTTAACTGCTTACCTTCTTCTGTATCCACACCAGATTTGACACCTGTCACGGCTGTATCTCCGATGACTGACAGAATCTTCTCTTCAAACGCATCCAGAATAATAGATGGTAATTCATCACCTGTCATTCATTGCTCCCTTGATCTCTCTGCTCCTTTTTTTAACAGCTGACTTTAAGTCTGCCCATTTTGTTTCACCCCATCCACATCCAAAACAGAGTTGGCCACAGCTGAAATGGCCTCCGCCACCCATTCCCATGAGCATCGTTTACTTTGCATCAAGTTACTGTTATCCAGTCTCCCAAAGAGTACATTTTTGAATCTTGACATAAATTTCGACGATAAGAACTCCTTATATGAGCATTTGTCTGGAAAAGCACACCAGAGGAGAGTGAGACAGTGCTCATCAACGAGCTTCATCGGGAAATCCTCGAGCAGCACTGCCTTTTGTTGCAAGAAACTCTCTCTGAAATAACCCTCTGGGGTTTGAGGATGTGATGGAAAGTGGACCATGTTTTTAAACATACCCTAGGTCATTTGCTGCTTTTTGCACATGGTTTGCTATTAAAACATGGAGCATATCAATGATAAAAATTTAAAGGGGGTAAGTACAACTGGTGATTTCATGTATTCAGAGTTGGAAATCAGTGTTATAAGTGAATTATCATGCTAAAATGGCCAAAGTTTAAAAAAATCAGTTTGATAGCTGCCCACGGAGACGCCTCCTGTGCCGGAGGAAAATCTTAAAGCTGTTTTTTACAAGTTTTAATTATTTTTAAACTGGATCTAATGGAGTAGAAGGAAGGTGGTACTCCTTATATAGGAGTTTTTCTCTCTCAGAACATGCGATTAGGTGCAAACGTGTACCAGAGGTTAACCTTAATAATGTCAGCATCAAACTGCGCTACATAATCGGTGAGCAGCAAGCTGTACATGATATTGTTGTAAATGTTTTTGATAAGTGTGTTTATGCATGCTTATGTAAAAAAACTAAAACTTTTAAAGTCACCTGCCAGTAAGGCCCGTAATGAACCAGGATGTGACATTAATTCACAAGAGTTGAGAACTGGGATCTTGTAGTCTTAACTTTTTTGCTTCAAAAAGCTTATGTGAATGATCTCATCTTACTCATTCGGACAGGAAAACACTGCCTTGAAGGAGGCTTGATTACATTTGCACCTATTTTTGTCATGCAACATTGAGAAGACAAAGGCCCATAGAGTTGCAGCTGCCATAACGAGCCATTCATCAGGTATGTGGCTGAGAGGGCATTGGTTACAAGGCTTTTGAGGAACTAAAGCTTTTTCCGGGGTTTGTTTGCAGTAGTTATTTAGAATATATATAACTATCACATCGATCCCTTAAGATCACTCCTGTAAGTGTTTAGTTAACACAGTAGTTGATCTAGGAACATGAAACAGTTTGGGTCGAACAGGCAGTGAGCAACCGGGCTTGAATGAGTATACAGCCAGCACTCCAAACCGCATGCTTCACTCTTCAGGGAATCAAGGTTTTGATCCACCAGTAAAGGTGACACCAGGATATGCTTATTTGTGTAATGCACTCTTTGCAAAAAGTGCTAGGCACGTTTAGGTTTTTCCTAAGCTGGTGAATGATCTAAGCAGCTGTTAGCGCGGAAGCGACATTACTAACATTGATTTCTGTTCATTACTGATAGTTTGTACCATTTTTTTCGTCAGAAAAAAAAACCCCACATTTACCACGTAGCACGCATATTTTACCATACAGTAAATAAATAAAATAAAAGTAACATCTGTAAAATAGTGGATGCACACTTAGGGTCCGTTCACATATTGCATCTTTTGCGCACTCAAACGAAGACGCCCAGCGGGCATGCTAATAATGGAAGCGATGCAGTCACAACGTGCTCCTTTTTTCCAGGCGCGTTTGCGCCACATCGAGATATAAACATTTCAACTTTTCAGAATGCCGCAAGCGCTACGCATGTCATGTGACAAGGACCAACCAATCAGCTTCATCCTTTCCCGAAACAACATTGAAAGCTCAGCCAAGATGAAGAAACAGCTGATCATAGCTGTACAGGGATAGACATTTTTAAATAAATTTAGTAGCACAACTTCTGCAAGTGATTTTTAGTGCTGCAGATCCTTCACCAAGTTGAAAAACCACAACTGTAAACACATCGCGAGGCTCAGCATCTCTCCAGTTTTTGCAAATTTTGCTGTATTTTTCCTGCTCATCTCGGGTCTGTTTGTATTGAACAGCTTTGCCTTAACACCCGACAGGAGCTTTTAGATATTGGTGAGGACTTTTCCCAACAGTTTTTTCACCAAATCTTCGACTCACCCGAGATCTCCAAAACCCTACGCACACTCTACCCGGCCGGGTGGAAGTGCTCGCAGGCAGCGCATCAAGATCTTAAACAAAGGCGGGGGGAAGTGCAGAGGTCTAAGAGCTAAGCTAAAGCTAACACCACTCCGTCTCTCTTTACCCAGCCATTTTCCTCGCTAATGTGTGGTCACTGGTGAACAAACTGAATGAGTTATGACTTTGCATCACCCACAGTAAGAGACTTTTGGATTGCAGTGTCATGGTTTTCACAGAAACATGGCTACACAGCAACATACCAGTTTAATGCTATTGAGCTAGCTGGACACTACATGCTCCGGGCAGATAGGCAGCAGATTACTCCGGTAAGACAAGAGGTGGCCAAGCTCGCTCTGGAATGAACTTTTAATTTAGTAAACAACAGACTGCTCACCCAGAGGCTGCTTCTATTGTCAAAAGGCCAAGTACTGTTACTAGCTAAGGGTAAGAGGAACACTTTTCAAACTCTGACCCCCGACGCATGTGGCAGGGCATCCAGGTCGTCAGCGACTACAAGCCATGCAAACTCCACTCCAACGGTCATAGACGTCTCCTTCCTTAACCCTCTGAGGGTCTAAGGGTATTTTTGGGGCCTGGAGAAGTTTTGTAATGCCCTGACATTTGTGCTTTTTTAAGTTTCTTATAAAATATCTAAATGGCTAAAGTCTAATCTCACTGTAATCAGCACAAACTGGGCTATAATAATAATATGTGAGCAGCATGTATGTACATGATTGTGTTTTTGAGAAAAAAAAATGTTATGCGTGGTTAGTGAAAAAACTAAAAAATGTTAAATCACTTGAATAAGGCAATAAAACACATACAGAAAATTGGTTCCCCCCGGGACTTTTGAGAACTGGAGCTTGTAGCCTAGAATTTTTTTTTTCTAAATGATGTGAAAATCATCTTGTTTACTCACTTACAGAAAAACAATATATTGATTTAAATTTTTCTAAGGACACTTTTTGTTGGTAAAAGTCATATGCGAGTAGGCGTCAACTATCATGAATTCACACCTGAGAAGACAAAGGCCTGCATAATGAGCTGCATAATGAGCCATTCAGTCAGCTGTGTTACTGAGAGGGATGAGTTACAAGAAAGAATGTGAGGACAAAATAAATGTATATAATTTTATGTTTGTAGTTTATTTAGAATATATTTAATTATCCCACAACATAATTTAATATTCACTTGTGAGTGCAGTTTAAACAGTTTTATTAGGAACAATCAAAGCTGACTTTCAAAACTGAATTTTTTGCATCATTACTCCCAGAATAAATGTATTTAATTAATCCTTTTAACAATCTTATTTTCTACAAAAAAAAAAACATTTATTGTTATTATTATCATTATTATTATTATTATTAATGTAGAAAAGAGCTGAGAATATGGTTTTTTCAGGTTTTTTAGGGGGGATAAATTGAAAAAGAACAGCATTGTTTATTACATTTGTTACAGTTACATTTATTGGTACGTTTATATTATTTACATCAAGCTTTTGAATGGTATAGTAGTGTATATTGTTATTGAAACTTCATAATATTTCACTTGATTATACATTTAGTCAGGAATTATAGTTTGGAAAAAGTCTTTGGAAAAAGTCTAACTAGTAAAATGTTTACACGTTATGTGAAAACTAGTACAAGTATATAAATAAATAAAAGAGACTTACTCATGTTTATGATCTCTGGTGAATAAAGTGCTTCATTCTTTTTTTTCTGAGGAAATCCAAATCTCAAATCCTCAACCACATCACATCTTTTTGGGGTGAATTATGTCTTATTCCTCTCATCGCGCAGCAAACAGTAAAATAAAAAAAAACTTGAAGAACCAGTCTCGCTGCGTTGTCTTCTGTTGTGTGGGCGTATTCAAAAGCCGCGCGCTTCAGTGAAACATTTGAATCTCAAAAGCGCGCTCGGCGCGGGGGGGCAGATGGTCACATTAGAAGATAATGAAGGGAGACGTGAAAAACGGACCATCGCGTTGTTTTCATATGGATTATTTTATCACAGAATATTTGTTTTCGGCAGCACTTGTTTTGTTTAAAAGTAGACATGTCAGGCTTTCTATAGATATCTCTCTCATGTCTCTTTGTTGAGTATTCACTGAGTTACAGTTCATTTTAATGACGCGGTTTGAAAAAGAAGATAAGCACAGACAAAGGCTGCAGACAGCACTCCTGGTTTGTTACCTTTATTTTATAAGTGCACAAAGTTTTGTTGTTATTATGTCTGTATACAAAAAAAAGTAGACACTTTACAGATTCGATTGATGTATTGCTCTTATCTGTACGATCAAAACTGAAAGTGTAATTTAAGTTCTTTTCGGGGTTATCAGGAGAAAATACCCCAAAACGTGTATACGCGTTAATCGACTTCAGAGGGTTAACGAGCTAAATTACTTTTATGTTCGCTTTAACAGCAACAGCAAGGAGACGGCCACCAAAATCACACTTTCAGCAGACCACCAAACCCTCAAACTCACCTCCACAGATGTCCACACTGCATTGGCACATCAACACACGCAAGGCTCCTGGCCCGGACGGCATTCCTGGACATAGGGCTTAGGGCCTGTGCAGAGCAGCTTGCAGGGGTCTTTACAGACATTTTCAACCTGTCCCTCACCAAGCAACTTTGCCAACATGCTTTAAGTCCACATCCATTGTGCCAGTGCCGAAACATTCCTCCTCGACGTGCCTGAATGAGTGCCGCTCCGTAGCACTCACACCTATTGCAACTTTGCCAACATGCCGACTGGTCCTAGCACACCTCAAAGGCTGCCTCCCACCCACACTGGACCCACACCAATTTGCCTACCATATAAATAGGAGCACAGAGGATGCAGTATGCACTGTAGAGGTCCTTTCTAGGTGCTGATCCACCATCTGGGCTGAATACATACTGGAGCACAAATAGAAGCACAGAGGATGATTTTACACTGTCATTCCCTCCAAGCTGACCACAAAACTTGGAGACCTGGACATTAAACACCTCCCTCTGCAACTGGATTATGGACTTTCTGACCAAATCCCCTTTTTATGTTAGGTCAGGCCACACCTGCTCCACCACCATCACACTCAACACCGGAGTACCACAGGGCTGTGTGTTGAGCCCATTCCTCTACTCCCTGTACACCCACGACTGCAAGCCCGTGCATGGATCAAACTCCATCATTAAGTTTGCAGATGACACCACGATGATTGGCATCATCAGAGACAATGATAAGACTGCCTAAAGGGAAGTACAAGCACCTGGCCGCATGGTGCGCTCACAACAACCTGCTCCTTAACACCAGTAAGACAAAGGAGCTCATTGTGGACTTTAGGAAGAAGAAAGGAAGCATGCATGCCCCTTTCCACATTAACGGGATGGTTGTTGAACATGTCTCCAGCTTCAAGTTCTGGGAACCACCATCTTGGAGAACCTGTCCTGGACTACAAACACCTCTAACCTGGTCAAGAAGGCTCACTAGCTCACTGTAGCACTCTTCTTCCTTAGGACACTTGAAGAAGAACCAGCTGTCCTTCAGCCATCCTGATGAACTTCTACCGGTGTGCGATCGAGAGCATCCTGACCAGTTGTATTACAGTCTGGTATGGGAACTGCTCGGTGGCTGACCGCAAGGCACTGCAGAGGGTGGTGAAAACCGCCCAACGCATCACAGGGGGACAACACTTCCTGCTATTAATGACATCCAGAGAAAACGCTATCTACGTCGAGCTCGCAGCATTCTTAAGGACTCCTCTCACCCTGACCATGGACTGGTTAACTTCCTGCCCTCCGGGAGTTGCTTCAGGAGCCTCCGGACAAGGACCAGCAATAGATTCAGGAACAGCTTTTTCCCTACAGCTGTCTCCCTTACTGAACTCTGCCCTCTGACACCCCCCCCCACACACACACACACCAAACACCAAACACCACAGACTCCTCATCCCTCCTCATCACTACATCTGGTTTACAAACAAGCTGACAAATAAAAAACAGTTCACATATTATTACTTGCACCACTGTCTGTTCATCCAGAATACTGAATGATCCATTTGCACACTGGAATATTTTTCTATGCACTTTTTTACTGTCCATTGCACTAGTGTAAATGATGTTCATATGTTCATAGTTCCCTTATCAAAAGCTACACTCGATGCTGCGCTATCAATAGCGCTAATGAGAACATTCTTTGTTCGACCGGGTTGTGAAGCATGTGTGTCAAACACCACCAAGAATGGGCTTAAATAACCTCGGTAGGTGACGTCATTGATTACGTGCACCTGCAGGTTATAAATAGACGTGAAACGGACACATCTTCAGGTTTCTTTGTCTTCAGAGACCGCATTGTGTGTGTGTGTGTGTCACGCTGCTGAAAGCATTATAGTTTAAAAGGAAGCATGTTGAGAGTAAAAAAAAAAAAAAAAAGAAGAAAAAGTTTTAAACTTTTTTTAAAATTGGGGATTACAGGCTTTGTCAGTCCTGCCTTCCTGGTTAGATTTTGCCCCTGGGCGAGTCAAAGTTATTTTGCATCCTCACCCTAATTATCGCTCCGAAGGTTTCCTTTCTCGACCATACATCCGGTCATTTCTCGAAGCCTTCTGTCCTCCGCCATTTCACGACAGCGGAGCAGGAAAGACTTCACTAACTGTGTCCAGTACAATGCTCTTCAATTTACGTCCACCGCACTAGCCAGTGGCGTAAGTCGAGCAACTTTTCACATGCCATGGGGGCCCGCAACCGAGGGGCAGCTGCCACCAGGCAAACAATTTCACATTGGGTGAGGGATGCTATTGCCCTAGCCTACGAGGCGCGTGGTCAGACTTCGCCTCTAGGAGTTAGGGCCCATTCAATCAGGGGGGTTGGATCTTCAATGGCTTTAGCAAGAGGCGCGCCCTTGCAACAAGTGTGTGATGCGGCAGGTTGGTCCTCTCCGCACACATTTGTCAGATTCTATAGCTTGGATGTCCATGCTACTCCGGCCTCGTATGTCCTTGAGTCGACATCCCAGAGTCATGCCTGAGACCTCTTCGATGTTGTGCGCTCACAACTACACACCCTGGGGGTCCAGACACTTACAGTGCGGCGGCGTTGGTATTCTCGTTCCCATTAGCGCTATTGAGCGCAGCATCGAGTGTAGCTTTTGATAAGGGAACGTCTCGGGTTACTTGACTGTAACCCTGTTCCCTGAAAAAGCGGGAACGAGATGCTGCGCCTCAATGCCGCACTGTCGATGTGCCTGGACGTCTCTTCAGACAAAGGGGTAACCTGAAGATGTGTCCGTTTCACGTCCTATTTATAACCTGCAGGTGCACGTAATCAAGGACGTCACCTACCGAGGTTATTTAAGCCAATTCTTGGCATGTTTGACACACATGCTTCACAACTGGTCAAGCAAAGAATGTTCTCATTAGCGTTATTGAAATGCAGCATCTCGTTCCCGCTTTTTCAGGGAACAGGGTTAAAGTCAAGTAACCCGAGACGTTTTTTGAGGGGAAAGGGTTACAGTCAAGTAACCATCCATCTGTAAATTATGTCCATAAGTACTGCCTTATCTGTATATTTATTGTACATTTGTTACATATTGTAGACACTATATATTCTGTTTTTACTGCTTATTGCACTTTTTGCTAGATGCTTACTGCATTTCGTTGCCTTGTACCTTACATGTGCAATGACATAAAGTTGAATCTAATCTAATCTAATCTAATCTAATTTCCGGGTCTTCATGGAGAGCGCTGGTCATGGTTGCTTAGCACGGCAGACACCTCCATGGCACAAGTTTTTTTAGTTGCAACATGTGAACGACCGCTTACTTTATTAAATTCTGAATGAAGTTGAATACTGAACGAGCTTCCCCTTCTTGTGAGAGATGCAGGTGAAGGTGAGAGTGATGTATTCCCAATCCTAAAAGAATGTTGTAAACAATCGTTAGCATTTATTTTCACAGTACCTTAGTATATGCATACTTCATGAGAAAACAGAATGCTGTGTTATCCCAACGTTTCTTACACAAAATTTAACTTACATCTGTAAAATACTGAATGTGCCCATATTTGTATTTAAATGATTTTTTTCCACACAATATTTTTGTATTTGTATTTAAATAAATTTTTCCAAACAGTATTTTTATTTTTAAATACATTTTCCATCTGAGTCATTCAGACAATTTAAGGAATGGCTGGAAGTTAGAGTCAGCACAATTCACCTTTCTACTGAAGATTTCGAGATGCTGTTATTAAAAATTGAATACATTTAAATGCATTTACAAGGCAGGTATAAACACTTTCTCCGGCAGCAAAAGTTTGGCAGCAGAAAAAAAAAATATATGGTTATGCAAAGGAATAAACTGAATTGTAACATATTGTAGACACTGTATATTCTGTACTTACTGCTTATTGCAATTTTTGTTAGATGCTGAAAGGAGACGTGTTACTCATGCTGAGTGGTAAGATTAAACATCCAAAAACCGACCTGAGATTAGAGTTTTGAGATCTGATTTGTTCCTGTGTTTCGTCTTGAGATCTGCTTCCTTCCTGTGCTTAGACAAATTCATATGTGATTATTTTAGTAATGTTGTTTGTTTTTGTGTTAATATGAAAAGCTGAGAAAGAAACTGGACACAAAAAATGCATGATGCAATGTGTCACAAGACAATATAACCCATTACAATCAGAGATATTGTCTACACAGGATGTGGCGCAGTGGGACACAACAAATTGCCAAAAGTAAATGGGATTCCCCGTTCTATTTCTGAAATAGTCCAAGCAACGGCCGCTTTGTCGCATCCAGTGTTGACAACTTCAAACTGCTGCGGTCTAGACATGGTGTTAAAGTGATAGACACATAATTCCAATAATCCTGTTGTTGTCTGCGTTTTTAATGTTGATCAAAGAAAATAAGACAAAAAAAAAAAAATCACTCAACTGCGCTTTTTTTAAGGCACTGCTAAAAACCTATTCGTTTTCCTTAGTGTACTGATTCCTGTTATTCTGTAACTTTTTAAACTGGTTGTTCATATTTGTTTTCTGTATATGTTTTTTTTTAATTTTCTCTTCTGTAAAGCACTTTGGTCAGCCTAGTGGTTGTTGTAAATGTGCTATACAAATAAAATGAACTTGAACTTGCTATAAAACCTTGTTCATAAAACGTTCGTCAACAAACACACTTGTGAAACTAGTTTTAGGCCCTGTTTGTAGCAATAGCCAACAATACATTGTATGGGTCAAAATTATTGATTTTTCTTTTTTGCCAAAAATCATTTGGATATTAAGTAAATATAATGTTTCATTAAGATATTTTGGAAATTTCCTACCGTAAATATATCAAAACGTAATTTTTGATTAGTAAGATGCATTGCTAAGAAAATCATTTGGACAACTTTAAAGGTGATTTTCTCAATATTTAGATTTTTTTTTTGCACCATTAGATTCCAGATTTTCAAATAGTTTTATCTCGGCCAAATGTTGTACTATCCTAACAAACCATACATCAATGGAAAGCTTATTTACTCTGTTTTCAGATGATGTATTTCAAAGAATTGATCCTTATGACTGGTTTTGTGGTCCAGGGTCTCTCTCTCACACACACACACACACCGTACACATATATGTATGTATATATAAAATTTAAATACAAAGTTTTAATTTGGAGTGAGAGATATGGGGGAGTGTCTTCATTGCATCAGATATATGTTACTTTGCTCCCAGCTGATTGGTCCAGTTTGGGTGTGCAATCTCTGGTTTTAATTTTAAGTGTGAGATTCTTTGTATTGTCTTGATTGATTATGTCAGCTTTTGTAATTAAATGAGCAACGCCATTTAGAATTTCAAAATATTTCATTAACCAAAGTTATACCTTTTAATAATCTTCTTTCCAGACAGGTAGTATTTGTGGTGATGCTTTCTGTATAGTCTTTTGAGAGTTTCCCTCTTGCAAATTTAAGAAAGAAGACCTGTGCCGAAGTGTCCAGCATGCACACCAGATATGCTGGCTATATCAGCAGATGGCAACAGAAACATTACTAGTTTGAGAAGTCCAAAGGGTCAGTGGAATCATTTTATCAATTTACAAAGCCCTGAGATACTGTAGACTGGCAGCCTGTTCAGACTGTACCAGTGAGAGAACGCAGTGTGTGTCTCCTGCTGCTGCCGCTTCTTGCTGAAACTTTTTTTTTTTCAACTTTTTGTTGTATAGTTACAAGTCTGTGTGTATTTATCCCATCTGCTTAACTGAAACGTTATTTGGTTTATCCTACTTTGTTCAAGTGGAACTTATATTAGACTTTTATACTTTACAGCGGATTCTATGGACAATTTATGCATCACTGATCCATCCAACACTACTCTGCTCCTAGCTACCAATCTCCACGCTGCTCTACTGCACCTTTCTCTAACCTGGCCAGTGAGTCTCCACTCCCTCGTTCATCTATTGTGGACAGTATGTCTTGGATGGTCAGTTACCCCCCTGCCATTCAAACTAAACTTACAATGCCGTGCTGTCCTCCAGGACCTTTGTTGTAATCCAGTCCCTTCAGTATCTCAGTTTTATCTTATCCTAAAATCCCCAAGGTCTCGGCTGAAGAGGCTTCCCCATGGCTCCTCCCTCCCTTGACTATTCAAATCCGTGAAAGGATTGTTAGGCTGCATTTATTAGGTCAACCGGAACTGGGAAACACCTCCCATAACACCTTAAGTACTTTTTACATAAGAAGAATGGCATCTACACTAATATTAGTCTGTTTTGTTCTAATTCTGAGGTCACTTCAGCCACCAGATCCAGTCTGTATCCAGATCAGATGGTCACCACAGTCACCCGGATCCAGTATGTATCCAGCCCAGATGGTGGATCGGCACCTAGAGATGACCTCAACAGACCTGAATGTCAGCAGAGATCAAGACAACTTGATGAGCACCAGAGACAGATCCCCAGTGAAGACCTCGTCACTTAGACAGCCATCGGGACAAGACCACAGGAACCAGATGATTCTTCTGCACAATCTGACTTTGTTGCAGCCTGGAATTGAACTGCTGGTTCGTCTGGCCGGAGGAGAACTGTCCCCCCAACTGAGCCTGGTTTCTACATTCTGTCACTGATGGAGTTTTGGTTCCTTGCTGCTGTTCGCCTCTGGCTTGCTTAGTTGGGGACACTTAATTTTCCAGCGATATCATGAACTTGATTTCACATACAGATGGTAGACAACCAAAATGAGTAATACCGCCGCGCGTAGCGCCGCCGCGCAGGGCCGTGGCGTTAACATGCAAGTCAGTCAAGTGTTATATTCATTCGCGAAACTACCGCCAGGTGGGCGCAAAGGGACGGATTGCGAACTGAACGTAATTGTAAAATTGAGATAAAAGGAGAAGGTAAAACAACAACAACATTATGATATAACATTGTACCATCTTTTAAAAACCATTAAAAAATGTACAGTGAGTTAATTTCAAAATGTAGGGTAGTCTTAGGCTACAGTCTACTCATCAAAAATTAAAAGAAGACCTTTACACAAAGGATCTTATGCTTGCTATTGTTATTAAACAGTCATTAAACATAAGGCCTATATATACGGATAAATAGCTAAATTTTTTCATTTCGGTTCATTCTTGGGTTTAAAAAAAATCCTTCAGGTTCCATTTGCAGTTCGAATTATTATTACTTCTATTATTAGGGCTCAAGCCTGGAGGGCGAGAGCCCTATTGTTTTCCTTAGGATTATTTGTTATTAGGGCTCAAGCCTGGAGGGCGAAGAGCCCTATTGTTTTCCTTAGGATTATTTTTAGGGCTCAAGCCCGAAGGGGCGAAGAGCCCTATTGTTTTTCTAAGGATTATTCTTATTTGTTATTAGGGCTCAGGCGAAGAGCCCTATTGTTTTCCTAGGATTATTTTTTTTTTTTTTTTTTTTTTTTTTTTCCAAGGTTTCGGGGTCTTTTTGGGGCCCTTAACATGCTCAAAAACTCTTGAAAATTGGCACACATCACCTTGGAATCTGCGGCCATTAGGGCCGGGCAGGAGATTGATACACGGGCGTGGCACAGGGACTCTACAGCGCCCCCTGGAATATTGTGGGCCATATATCATGCATACTTGCACGTATACATATGAAACTCGTTATACATGTAGATCTCATCAAACCAAACAACTTTCGCACTGCATGTCATAAGCTCCCGCCCAACAGGAAGTTGGCTATTTAGGGTTTTGTGAAAAACACATGCTCTGGAATTTGAAATACTCTCCTCTGAGGAACTCCACCCGTTTGCCACAAAACTCCGGTGAACATGATCTCAAGACATTGGGGATGCTAAATTGCGAAGAGATTTTTGATATCTCGAACGGTTTGCCCGTGGCGAGGCGTTGAAATTATGGCGAGAAATGAGAAACAGGGAAATGTCTAATAACATCAAACATACACTACCTGAGTTTTGATCAAAACTTCATTGTTTGTTCGATGTATGATGCCTATCGCATCTATGTGACTATTAGGAGTCAAAGTTACAGCGCCACCAACTGGCAGCAGGAAGTGTGTCATTTTCAAAATGCATTGAATTCAGCATCTTATTTTTACTCGATTTGCTTCAAACTTCATCAGAATAATGACAAAACACGGCCATGTAAATCTGTTGTGTGGGATATTGATATCTAACATAGTGTTGCCATGGCAACGTGTCAAACTTTGAATATTCTGTTCTGGTGATTTTGAGGCAGATAACATGCTCTCAGAATTACATAAAACTCAGAACACATATCATTATTAATGATAGCTTGACAATGGCAAAAGCACATGAAGGGGCGTGGAGGAGCCACTCTATAGCGCCACCTTTTGTCAAAAGTGAGGGGGTTAGTTTTTAGCTACAGACACCAAACTCGGTACATAAATTGTTCTTATCAAGACGAACAACTTTCTAATTCACAGTCATCAGCTACGATGAACAGGAAGTCAGTTTTATATTGATTTGAATATGTATTTTTGGAAAAATATAGCTGTGAATTAATGCATACTGCTCAGAGGAGAATTACAGTATACACACCAAACTTTGTCTACATGATGCCAAAACATTTGAGGAACTTAAATTGCGAATGGATTTTGGATAGCTTGAACGGTTTTTTAAATAGTGATTTATTGAAATAACAGTAAAAAAGTAAACATAAATTGTCTTATATTTCTTAAAGTGCAGCTTCCAAACACTTCAAAATTTTTATATATAGAGGATAAGTCATTCTGAGCAAATATGCATAGTTTCACGACTTTTCAATGCTCTATGGATAACAGAAAATTAAAAAACTGTCAGTCATCTGATCTCACTCTTGAGGCCACTCTCTCTGTGTGAGAAAAAGGAGGGGGCTGGAGGAGGAGTCACTCTGATGACTCTGCCATTGCCCTGTGAAGAATGTGTGTGCGCTGAGTGTATGTGTTAATCGTTTTTGATGTTACAAAGGTTATTTAGTCAGAAGCAGTGAGCACTTGTATTTTTTTTTGACAGCATTAGATTTATTATTATGCTTTCACTTTAAGAACCAATCACAACGGGTTTAATATACACATGCTTTTATTTCTGAACTGTTAACGTTAAGACATATGCCTAACCGAACTGTGTTTACTACAGGATATTCCCCAAAACGCGCATTTAGATGTAATTATGTATTTATTGATCCATGCACGAAAAAAAAAGCGGAAGATAGTTCAGTTTAGTATTCGCGCGTGCGGCTGTCTGTGTGCATGCACGCGCTTCGGATGTGTGCGGTGAAACTCTTCTCACACAGCGCTCGACTGTTCCGCGAACAATCCCTCGAGCGTTTTATATTCTCACCTTGTGCCTTATACCGAGTCCTAATCGGGGAGTTTGAACGAGAAAAAAATGCAGCCGTTGACGGACATTATGTGAAAATGTAGACAGTGCCAAATAAGCTGCCTATTTTATATAACAGATATCTATATTGTACGTGTGCTATCGATGCATCGATCGATCCATATCGATGAATCAATACCCCCCTAATATATCAAATGTAAATAACTGCATAGACACTCACTGTTTAAAACTAAATATAGATTAATCGTTTTGATTTACAAAGGTTATTTAGGTGGGGTTTTTTTAGGTGCTATCGATGCATCGATTCCATATCGATGAATCAATACACCCCTAATATAGGCTATGTGTGACTGTGTGTGTGTGTTCAATATATATATATATATATATGTATATATATAATACTATATATATATATTAATATCAACACATTTCAATACTGTCATAGGTCAGTATTTTAATGAGTTTGAAATTATTATTATTACTTATTATTATAAAACCTATGCAATTATATACTATATATAGTATATATATATATATATATATATACAATTGCATAGGTTTATAATACTAATAATAATAATACATAATTTCAAACTCATTTTAAATACTGACCTATGACATCCTGTGACATGACATTTATCTGAATTTACCAACTCATGATGTAACAGTAAAACAGAGAAAGCTCACAGCATGAAGACCAAGCTGTAATGGCCGGCAAAAATATTTCACAAATGCTTAGAGATCAATAAAATCGTTAAAAATTCTTTGCACGGCGTGCATCATTATTAGGCACTTGATTATTCTGATGAGATATTTTCCAAGCACATTTTTCCAATTCCACATCCCATCAGTCTTAATAACTACTATACATTTGGTATTTAATCATTTATGAGTGATATATAATTGTCCTTGTGCGGCTGGAAGTGACAAACTGCTATATTATCAGGACTGCAGAATTATTAGGCAGTTGTTTTTCTTTTACTGATAAAATTTAGCCAAAAAAATAACATACGGTTCTGCAGATGTTATGAACATATACACATGAAAGTAATTATTTTTTGTAGAGAGGTTTTTGAATTTTCCCTTTTTATGGTAAGATGGATACCCACATTGTAGATTTTTTTTGTTTCATGAAAGTTAATGTTTAATGGAGCATCATGTAATATTTTTTTATGATGGTTAGTTGCATATTTGTGTATTTTAGTTTCCATAAAGTTACTCTTAAAAATATTCTTTATATATATATTATGTGTGTGTGTGTGTGTGTATGCTCTTTTGTGCAAAAATGGCTCTTAACCCAAAAATTAAAAATTTTTGGCTCTTTGGGTCAAAAAAAGGTTCCTGACCCCCTGTTCCAAGTAATTTTCAAAGAATCTGGCAGTAAGTTTGGGAGCTCATTTTTATTCCATCTTCTATCTGAAAAGTCTTTATTCTTATTCTTTGGGCATTTTTTGTTAACTTGTGTCTTTTCTCCACCTGTCAATGCCAATTCAGTTTGCAATAGTTTTAGATCATCTCATGGCCATTTATTAATTTTTGACTTTTGCTCTTATTAATCTTATTGAGACAATTCTACCACCCCAAAAGCATCGTTTTATTGTGTCTTTGTGAAACAAATTAAGGGGATTTGGCCTATGAAAATCTTTAAAACATGTAAGAAACAGTTTTGTTGATTTATTTCTTTAAAAAAATAGTTTATACATTTTTTCCAACAGTAGTAGGCATTAGTAGCAGTATCACATACATTCTACTAAATAATAGTAATATTTCTAGAACAAGGCCTTTGTGTAAAAATGAACTTTTATTTTGACGGGTTGCAGTCAGCCTTACACTCCCCGCCCCCATATATACATATGCAAATTCATTTCCTGGCAGCAGGAGGCGCTTTAAGAGCGGGAGAGATACAGGATTCTCCGGTGACGCTGAGCTCACAAACGCTGCCATATCGATGAAGACATGCAAAATGAAATGAAAATGAAATCGAACATTTTTCTAAATACAGTCGGTTTCCTTCTGAAATACAGTGATATAAAAACACCCGCATCGGTTTTTGATTTTGAAACTCGCAGTGCTCATGTTTATTCAATGAAGTCAAAGCCTTTTGGAAAATCTATTTGTGGCGGTCAGTTTTGATATCGTAATAAATCAATGTGTGGGAAACCCTGGGTTGCCGTGAATACCTTTAAATTGACACTGGTTTTACTCACATGAAACGGTAAAATGCTTGTGAAGTGACTCAGAACAGTTCTGATGATGTTGTTTATGTATTTATGTCCTCATTGAGACGGCAGATGCTGAAATTACTGCAAGCGTCACGCGCTTCAGTCTATGTAGTAAACAAAACCGCACGTCTCTGTCATTCATTCATTCATTCACACAGAGACGCACAGAACATTTACAGATACTGGTCCATATGGAGATTTGATTTGATTAATTTATGCTAACTTTGACAAATTCCGTGACTGTTCATATTAAAATGTAAGTTTAATTTTCATGACTGGATTTTGAGATTCCGTCCGCGTTTTCTGCTTTGCTGGTATATTTGGAGTTTATGCGTCAAGGTTGACCGGGTTCTTGGTACCACCGGTACTTAAAGAAACCTGGTACCGTGACATTTTAAATTTTTTTAGTACCGACTCGGTACCGAAGTACCGAGTCTTTTGACAACACTAATTGGGGCATTAAAGCGCAAATTATAATTCACTTTTTACGCCTACATGAGGGACAGGGTACAGTGCGCGTGACGCGAATTGCGTCATCAGAAGATTGTGCATGTACTGTACACACACCACCCGATTTTTGTAACCACGTGTACTTTGTACACTCAGGTCGCACATGCTCACTGAAGTTATTTTGCAGTTACCAGTTTTTCCACATGGTGGCAACACTGTCCCGGGACTGTTGTTTTCACAGTAGAAAACTAAACTAAAGAAATGGACAACAACAAAATAGCGGAAACTGCAACAACAGTTAAACGAGTTCAAAACTAATTTGTTATCAGTTCATCACTTTGATGTTTTTCTGCTTACCCCCAAGGCATCCAAGATGTAGGCGACTTTGTTTCTTCAGTAGAACACAAACAAAGATTTTTTTTAAATCAAACTGTTGCAGTCTGTCAGTCATATAATGGAAAGAGGATGGGAATCACGGCCTGAGAGTCAAAAAAAACCATACACAAACAAAAACAAATTAAACCCCGCGGCTCGTGACGATACATTGATGTGTAAAGACACAAACCAAGATTGCACAGACCGATCGTTTTATGTTATGATGGGTATTTGAAGTCGCTTACATCTTGGATGCCCTGGGAGTAAGCAGATAAACATCAAATTTTAACATTTTTGGTTGAACTATCCCTTTAATGGAGAAAAATACCGCAGACACTGAACATGGATTAAGCTTTATAGAGCTCATGTGTCTACCGCACGTGTTCGCGCACAACTTAAAATGGGAGTATACATTGAAAGGCTAAGTGTTTGATTGTACGCATACATGTACAAAAACTAAGTATACTTAGGCCTTTAGACTCACACAGCCACAGGCCACAAGGTGAGCAGCACCCCTGCTGCGCCTCACTTACACCGCTTCCAGCAGCAGCCCAGTTATAACAGGAAACTTCCACTACTTGTTGATTTGGCTGTAAATACCTTACCACGAAGAGACTTCTCTCTACTTACTGTAACCTCAGATTCCGGTGATCTGGTTTCTCCACTGCATGGATCCTCGTGTGTAGCTTCAGGTGACTTTTAATAGCGAAACTCTTTCCACACTGATCACACGTGTGCGGCTTCTCTCTGCTGTGGATCCTCTCATGTGTTTTCAGATTTGACAGACTGAATCTTTTGTCGCAATATGAACACTTGTGAGGTTTTTCTCCAGTGTGAACTGTCTGGTGACGTTTTAAAAGGCTTGCTGAAATAAAAGTTTTATCACACTCAAAGCACATATGATTTCTCACACCAGTATGTATTTTCTGATGTGATTTTAAATCTTGCAGCAGTGAGAAACTCTTTCCACATACAGAACATGAATGTGGCTTCTCCTTTGTATGAACTTTCAGGTGCATCTTCAGGTTTGATGCTGGAAGAAAAGTTTTTCCACACTGATCACACTTGAATGCCTTTTCTCCAGTGTGCATCTTCATGTGAACATTAAGGTTTGACAATTGTGTGAAACTCTTTCCGCATTGACCACATGTGAATGGCTTCTCTCCAGTGTGGATCTTCATGTGTACTTTAAGGTATGCTGATAGCGTGAAACCCTTGCCACACTGATCACACGTGAATGGCTTCTCTCCAGTGTGGATCTTCATATGGAGCTCAAGTTTCTTTTTCTTTGAGAATCTCTTCTTACACTGATCACACATAAACAGCTCCTCTCCGGTGTGAACTCTCATGTGAATGACCAGATTTGTTTTGTCTGAGAATCTCTTTTCACAGTGAGCACACATGAATGGCTTCTCTCCGGTGTGAACCCTAAAGTGTTCTTTAAGGCTTGATTTGTGTGTAAACTTCCACACTGATCACATGTGAATGGCCTCACTCCATTATGGATTCTCATGTGTTCTTTAAGGCATGATGACAATTTGAAACTCTTTCCACATTGATCACATGTGCACAGCTTCTCTCCAGTGTGCATCCTTATATGAGGGCAAGACATTTTTTGTCTGAAACTCTTTCCACATTGACCACATGAGAATGGCTTCTCTCCACTGTGGATCTTAATGTGTTCTTTAAGGTGTGATGATCGTCTGAAAGTCTTCCAACATTGATCGCATGCGTATGGCTTCTCTCCAGTGTGGGTCATCATGTGCTTCCTGAGAGTTGGTTTTTGTGTGAAGCTTTTGCCGCACTGATCGCACGTGAACGGCTTCTCTCCTCTGTGAACTCTCATGTGAATCTGAAGACTTGGCTTTTGTGGGAAACCCTTTCCACACTGATCACACGTGAACGGATTCTCCAGTGTGGATTCTAGTCTTGAGGCACTCTTTTCTTGAGAAGCTCTTCTCGCACTGATCACATGTGAATGGTCTCTCTCTTGTATGAACATTCATGTGACGCTTAAGACTTTGATTGTGTGCAAAACTCTTTCCACACTGAGTGCAGGTGAAAGATTCTTTGGCTTTTCTTTTCTTTAAAAATGGCTTTTTAGTCTTTGAGTGACTCTGAGGTTTTTCTCCAGGTTTGACATGATGTTTCTCCTCCACTTTACTCAGTTCTTCACTCTCCTCATTCTCTTCCATTAGCTCTGAAATGAAAGAAAAAATGTTCAATTTCATTTTTAGTACATGAACATTTAAAGAGAGAAACATGAAGTGACGAGAAAAGTGAGCCTTAAAATACTGTGACCATTACGATGAACTTTTATTAGTTAATTATCTACAGTTTGTCCCTGAAAATCTCCATGAAGGTGTTAAGAACTGGGTAGTAACTGATTACATGAAGTACTCAAAAATGAAGTACTTGTAATTACATAAAATTACATTTTAAAACACTCATAATCAGACTACAGTTACTTTATGTATTACATGATTACATGCTATTTACACAATACTAATAATGTATGGATTCTCCATAATTCCTATTTTTCATCTTTCAAAATTTTCATTTCTTAAATAGCCTACTGCTTATAAACATTCAGAAAGTCCTGTTTTGTGGACATTCACACAGAGATGATCAGTCATTATTCAGGTGGCGACATAATTTGAACACTGGATTTAGAAAAATTATTTCAGTTAAGTAGTGTTCCAACATTGCAATCTTTAATGATGAATAAATTTATGATTATGTAGTTTATTTCTCTGTTTTTTATGTCTATGGAAAGCTTCATGCTGTGTTCACACCAAACGCGAATAGAGTGTCTGGCGTGAATGATTTCAATGTTGAGTCAATGTAAAGACATGTTTACATGCGTCTGGAGGTCTCGCGGCGCGAATGTGCTTTTTGTGCATTTACGCGTTTGACGCGAATTCGCGTCTGACGCCC
Organism: Cyprinus carpio; assembly: GCF_018340385.1. Lineage (NCBI taxonomy): Eukaryota > Metazoa > Chordata > Actinopteri > Cypriniformes > Cyprinidae > Cyprinus > Cyprinus carpio. The sequence goes on along the minus strand of NW_024879238.1, from coordinate 2,835,946 downwards.
GAGTTGAAAATTTTAACTTTGGTGTCAATTCGCACCGTGTTAACCAATCAGGAGCCTGCTCAGGAGTCACTCATTCAACATGGAGGAACGACTGATATTGTCAGTGAACAGTCACCCGGAGCTATATGACACAAGTTCATATTTCTATAGAGACAGGAATAAAAAGAAACTCGCTTGGAAGAGTGTGTTGTAAATACACATTTAACTTTTGAGTCACGTACATGTTTATCGACCCGCGGCCTTCCCGCCGTTTTTTACAACTATTTTCCCCCTAATATAGCTACTTTTTGCTAACAAGATAATGTGTTTATTCAGAGGACGTGTGCAGGAAAAAGTGGAAAAGCCTCGAATGCTCAATCTACATCAGCCATCCTGCAAACAGACAAACCGCCTAGCACTTCCCCTCCCACAAGAAGCGGATTTCACCTCGGATGCGCGTCAGTTTCGCTTCAAACTCTTGCTTTCTACGTGCGAATGCATTCAAAATGTTCAAGCGGCAAACTAGACGCGATAGACGCGAATTTGTCGCTCTATTCGCGTTTGGTGTGAACGCAGCATCAAAATGCAAAAATTCACAAACGGGTTTGTCTTCTGATTCTCTTTCACCTGATATCAGGAATGTGATCAGCTATACACAAAAAAAGAAGGAAAATCTGACCACGCCCACAAGCCACACCCCCAGCACTCATTATTAAAAATATATATTTTAGCACATTAAAAGATATATCTTATGTTGTAAAAATACATACTGTCCTGCAAAAAATAAAAGAGAGCATTTAATAATCATGACAACAATATAATAATATATTATAGTAAAGTACAATAATATATTACAGTGAAGTACATAGAATTATTATCATTATTAAAGTACCTGCCAAAAGTTTGGAAACATTACAATTATTAATGATTTTGAAATAATCTTCTGCTCATCAAGGCTAAATTTATTTTAGCAAAATAAAGTAAAAAAAAATTATAAAATGTAATGTTATTCCTGTGATGCAAAGCAGAATTTTCTTCATTACTCCAGTTTTCAGTGTCACATGATCTCTTAGAAATCATTACAATTTATTTCACTCTTAAGAAACATTTCTGATTATTATCAATGTTGAAAATTTTGCTGCTTCATAATTTGTGTGGGAAATTCTGATGCACTTTATTTTTCAGAATTTTTTTGATAAATATAAAGTTTAATGAAGAGCATTTATTTATATTCATCAAATATATTACTTAAATTTGTAAATGCATTTATTAAATAGAAATCATTTTAAATGTCTTCACTCACTTTTTTTCAAATCTTCCATTTATGTCTAAACTTTTAGAAAAAGTTGTGCTCCTTCCTGCAAAAAAAGAATTATCTCTATGAAGAATTTCAGTCGGGTTTCAGGCCCCACAATAGCACAGAAACTGCACTTGTTAAATTACAAATTACTTTCTTGCAAGGGCCTCAAATTTAGGCCCTAGCCCGGCCCTGGTCCAAGACGCTAAGGCCCTAGCCCAGCCCATGTCCAACAGCTTATCAGAATTATCATTTTTGCTCATAAGAGTAATACATCATTCGTAACTGTAAAGGGTTTACTTTTTTGTGTGCACTCAAAATAACATGTAAATGCAAATATAAATGCAAATTACAAAAAAATTTGGGAATCATGCCAAACAATGCAGAAAATGAATCTAAATAAATTTAAGGTAATTTCAAAGATGTTTCCAAAACAACAGTTATGGCCGGACGGTCACACCACATGATGTTTTGACACTTTGAATGACAGAAAAATTAATAACTAATATTTAGTAACTAATATTTTTGAAAAGTTAAAGTTGGTACATATGTGTGAGAGATTAAACCAATTTTTAACTGGGGGGGAAAAATGCAATCAGACAAAATTTAGGCGTCACGTTATTGACCCTAATGTTGAATTTATGTTTTTAAGAAAAGATGCACTGACTGATGTCATATCACGATTAGGGGTCGACCAATATGTGTTTTTCATGGCTGAAACCAATTATTACAGACCAAACAGACCGACAACCGATATACTACAGTTTATTTGAACGGACAAGTGTAAACTTTCTACGTTTGGTTGACTGTATTTTATTTTGATAATGAACAGACTGCGAAGTAACCTAAGTTTGAATTGTTAGAATATGTGGGGTGTGTGCATGCGAGGTGCCAGCGCAATCAAACAGCTGAATCATAAAAAAAAAAAACTAAATTTTTGGAGTAAGATATAACCCACAATAGAGTTTATTTTATTTTTGCACACTCACATTAAAAACAAGATTTGTGCTTTTGTAAAATAAAGCAAACAAACAGAATTTGCGTCGTCATCCCTTCCTTTCTGTGAACTTGTTTATGGAGCGCCATGTCACACTTGTTTTAAATGTTAGCTTGATTAAGTCAAATATATTTAACTTGGTTTTTTTTTAAAACGAATTGTTAGTTTTTATTTTAAGCCTATTACTTACATAGGCTATACATTTTCCTTAAATATCCCATTTTGACCCAGGGCTTGAAAACCTGTGCCCTAGGCTAGTTAGGTTCAAGCAGAAACAGAAACGATGCTCTTATTTTGGCATCACCATTTAGTGACATCATTGAATGCTTTGTCAGTGTGAGTCACAGCGCCTTTTCAATTGCTGTTCTGAATCCAGCAACTATTTACAAATGATAAACTCTGATTATGACAAGTGTGGTATAAAAGCTTTGTGTATTAGAGGAATAATTGATTAGCTGGAAAATGTTACATCGTGACCATGCTTTTGGATGCCGTTCGAGTCCATATGCCCTACATTTACATAGCTTTGTTCTGGTTTGCTGGTTGGTCACAAATTTCCACAAATTCAATCTTTAACATGATTTTCTAACCCTCTAATTTTGCAGGTTTATTTTATTGTCATTCACTTTTTATCACTGTATCTCTTACTGTGGTAAACATGCGGGAAGGGAAATGAAATATTTCATAGCCATGAATTAAGAATTTGTTCGATTTAGGGCTGGGCGATATATCGACCGATATGATCATGTGCATCTAGTCAGTAAATCTGGTTCTGTGATTACCACTAAATCACCATCACCTGCTTTCAGATGGAGCGGCATTTAATAGACAGAGCCGTAGATCACTGACAAGCTATGCAATATCGAGTTCATTATTGAAGGCGATTCATCTGCGATAATGAACGCGATATAGCATAGCTTGTAGTTCGATATATTGCCCAGCCCTAGTTCGATGTATTATTTTGTCCCCTAATTTTTGTTAAATCATGGGTTAATTAATCTAACATGGGCAGTGGCCACAAATTAATAAGTCGTAGGAAAGAATTAACAAGTTGCAGGAATGAATCTAGCCTATCTGTCCTGTCCCTGCAAAACACGGAGCCCGATATCAAACAATTATCTTTTGAAAATATATTCATTATGCAGTATTTAGAAAATTTCGTGACATTCCACGTTATACAGTAAATTCCATTTATAAGACTGGATTCCGCAATTCAGTCTATGTTTTCCCCATCGCAGAAACCATAAATAGATAATATTGAGGTGTTTTGCAACTTCAGTGTAGTGGATTGTGATTTATTGCAACTTCAGCCACGTCTGCTGCTGCCTTTGAGAGACAACTGATGCGTGATCACTGAAGCAGCTCCAGTTAGCATTCGCTTTCGGTGTGAGAGTGCATCAGAGCCAAATAGCACATTTCAAAATTAAATAATTTTATCTGCAAATCATTTTTGATGGTGTCAGATTTAGGTATTAATAAGGATTTTTTATATTGGCTTTTATTTTCGGTCGACCCCTAATCACAATCATTGCAGTGCCTTTAGAAATTTCACATGCTCAGTCTAGATTGATCTCGGCTTTAACTAGTATTAAATTAACACTCTTTATTACCATTATCAGTGTCCTACATATTTCACTCAACCCCTTATACTTCTATAACATGAAGAATAAACACCAACCTGTTTGTTCTTCATTATCTTCAGCGTGTTTCATTCTGCAGGGTTCTGGATCTCCCATCTTCTTTCTTTCCTCTTTAATAAACTCAAGTTTTTGCAGAGTTCCACTCCTCCTGATGCTTTGATGCTCGTCTATACTTGTAGGCTGATGGGAATGTTACTGGTAGAAGCTTCTTTGAAAATGTGTTCACTGTAGGAAAAGCTTCATGACTTGATTGTTGTGGGAAGAGCTGATCTGCCAAAATAATTTTTTTTTTTTAAAAAACCTTACTGGATTTGTTTATATACTAATTGTCACATGTAAGCATTTGTTTGTCTGTCAATCAGTCTACCATAAAGTAACTGACACTAATTAACAAAATATTTTTATTCCTAACACCAGTCCTAACATCATTCTGCTGGTTCATTAAAATACATGCAGATTATCTAGAAATTTGGAAAATAAAATAATGTGATGCAAATTCTTTCAAGTATAAATAATGGTGTGAAAACCAGCTGAAAGCATAAATCATAAATAAATGTACAGTTTAGTGACAAATACTCTCCATCTGTTGATATCAATGAAATGAGCTTTAAATGGAGATTTACAGATCTGAAGACATCAGCATAATAAGTGAGGTCCTAACAGGAAATACTGACATGAATCAAGGAGTCTTTTCAGCAGATGTTAATACTGAAGAGCCTCAGACTATCAATGAACTCATTCAGAATCTGTAATTTGGCATGTTTGTGTGATACGCATGCCTGTGTGTAATAAGCAAAGTCAACGCGCACTGTGGACCCGACCAGAGGCGCATTTTCTCTTTAAATAAAAGTGTTATTTTGCGCCATTGACTTTAGACTTTAGACCAGGTTTGAGTTGGTCTATGGTGCAGTCTATTTTCAGCTCCTTAAATAGCAACCCGCCAGAATACAGCTCTTTTTTAGACCAACACGCCCATGGGCGCAAAAATGGGCACAAATGCATTTGCTAATTAAACGACGTGGCGCTGGACGGGAAAATACGAACGGCGCCGGACTGAAACTAGCAAACACACTTGCGTCGCATTGCGCCGGGTGTATGATAGGGCCCATAGATTGTGTGTGTGAGAATGGTGTTATTCAGCTGAAAGTATTTTCTCCTGCCTTTGCCTGTATGTCAAAGTGAGAGAAAGGTGCTTAATATTGTCACTCAAATGAGCTGAATTTTATTTTTCCTTCTTTGTACGCTGACCTAAACACAGCTGATTAACTGATTTTCTTTAATCATTATTATTTTCTCTTCTTTGCTGCGTGTATAACACGGTCAGGTTCAGAGGTGTGTCAGAACATTGCTATATTGCCTTCTTTGCTGGTTTGATTTGATTGATGAAAAAACAGAGAAACTCACATGTACACACAATTCTTAGCTGAATTTTCTTTTCTGATATTACACATTAATGTAAGCTGGGCGTTTGCTTTGATGTTCTTGAGTATGCGGTGTGTTTAACACAGTCAGGTTCAAATGTGGGTGCAAAAATTCCATTATAACTCTAGCAGAGGTTTGTCAGAGCGTTGCCATTGTGCGCAAGTGAGAAATGTTAAAGCAACATGGTAAAAAGATGAAAATGACTTGATTTTACTTTCAATTCCTTTTACATTCTCCAAGGTATTAACATTAACATTTTTCATAACTCCATGTAGAACGTTTCTGTACATAAATGTGAGCACTGTGGCAGTAGTAATGCAGTATTTAGAAATTGTACTCTTGTACTCTTGATACTCAAGTACTTTTAAAAACAAGTACTTCAGTACTTTTACTTAAGTAGACATCTGACTGTAGTACTTTTACTTGTGTTACGACCCTGCGTTCTACTTGCTCGCCTGCTGGTGGCGGTGATCTTCCAGGAGAGCTTGGGAGATTGCACACCCCTGTTACCTGATCGCCACTTAATTATGGAGAGGATAAAACCTTGGACTTAATCACTCCTCTTGACTTCGTCCAGGGGATCGACACCCTCTGGAGAAGTCACTTGTTTTGCTAACCTTTATTTGTTTACAGTCTATACCAGCCTTTTCTGCTCCCCATAAGGATTATGATTTATTCCCTTTTTTGATTTTGATCCCTAGACTTCGTTATATTAAGTTATTTGCGTTTTTGAAGACTAATAAAATCTTGCAAGTCATTTCTTCAGTGTACTTGTATACGTTATGTACGGTCGAAACGAGCTGGCCGTAACAACTTGTACTTGAGTAAAATTTAGCAAGGGGTATCTGTACTTTTACTCAAGTAATGAAGCTGTGTACTCTGTCCGCCTCTGGGCAAGATGTAGTATATTCTGACATGACAAACCTGGAATAAATCTGCTTAGGTGGCAGTGAAATGATCCCAGGGATGTGGAACCACTGGCACACCGATAAGTTTTTAGAACCACCCCACCCTTGTTTATGGTTCCAGTTTCCAAGTAGAGTGGCACATTTAGAGGGTCCTGAATATAAGTGATGTGCCAGTGGAACACCAAGGGCATCATTCCACTTGCCACCCATGAGCTCTCTGATGAGCATATCAAGGAGGCAGATAGTGGTTTCCTCTCCTCATGTTCTCCTCCTGCAGTGCTGGAGCAGCTCATCTTTACTTAAGTGACTGTCCAGCTCTGCCTCCATCAGTATAGGCCAGCCCTGTTGGGTGAGTTGCTCCCTCTTGGCCTGTCTCAGCAGAGTGAGATCCTCTGCGTCCCACTCAAAAATACAAGATGACAGCCTAGCCATAAAAGTAGGGTACAACTGGTGGGCGTCAGTGGTGGACCCTTCTGCCAGACGTCGCATAAAATGCCAAATGTCTAGGCAGATGATGACATCGGGCCAGCCGTTGAACCACCTCTTCAGTTTAGTCTCTCCCACTTTCTTGCAATAGTCACAGTCCACATAAATGACATTGGGAAGATCAACACCAGCATTTTGGTATTGCTTTGTGAGTCCTGCAGCCATGAGGTCTAACCCAGCCCCTTCATTGGCAGTCAGGTCACTCATCAGCACCTGACCTATCTCATTGCCTATTGAGGTAAGCCACTGTGCTGTGCCTTTCGCAGGCCCACTCAACTTCTTGGTGATCTGAAAGAAACAATAAGCATAGCAAATAATACAACATGCATCCAAATCAGTAACACTGACAAATAAAGCTCTTTTGGTCTAACAATATTTTATAGATAAGGGTACAGTCAATAACGCAGCTCATCTGACCTTGAATCCATTTTTAAAATTGATCCATACGTGGATGCTATGCTGGCCTTTATGTGATTGAGCCTGATGAGAATGTCATTTGTAGCTGGGTACTGGAGCAAGTAATGCCGGTTCCTGGGAGTGCAGTGGATGCAGGCCTGGATTATCAAAAAAGACCACACACTCTTATGTGTACCGAAGCGCACATTTCAACCACTCCTCACTGTGGTTCTCTCTCAGCTGGCCGATGATCCTCACTGGGCCATTCCCCATGCCCCTCTCAAGCAGCAAGCGAAGAACCCGAATGTCACAGGCATATCTTGGAAAAAAATATTCATTCAAGTATCTTATAATCAGGTACCTAATTATTGTAGAAAGTATTTATGAAAAAAGTTAGCGCCTGAGTGAACATGACTGCAAAATAATGACTTGCGTGTGAGGATGACCCTGAATTCAGATTGATGGGCCAGGTCCAACTGCTGCAGCACAGCATGACTCCAGGACAGGTAGCTGGTTCCACACCTGGTGCAGATCAGGGTCTCTGTCTCCATGTTGTAGTATCTGTTGATATCTAACACCTGTCGTACCCTCCTGTGCAGACCACCACCACACAGCTGATGCCTTCCACAGCCTATATGGCATCCAGAGCAAAAGTGGTTCTGAAAAAAAAAAAATCTATCAGGTGTCGGAGCTTGGTGGTACAACAGGGCTGGTGTGGGGGGTGATACCACAGCTGTAGGTTTTCATGCAGCTCCTGTTTTCCCTTTGCACCAACCCTAAAAAGTGACACCCAGTTCTGGTCCCGCTGTGGCATTGTCTGTGGCCACAGTAGTGGGAGATCTGGCTGAGATAAGACCTGATATTATCAAAATTACTGGTTTAAACAAAAGCTAAGAGAGCATTAAATGACAAAGGCATGTATATATTTTTCGAGCGACATTTTACTGGGCTCCTCACAACAGCAATCTCAGAAAGAGAAAGAGGTTTGCCATGTTTTTAATGAATTAAAATGATGTAGTGATAAAGTGATGATGTCATTATTAAAGTCTTGATGTATTTTATATTAACCTGAGAGGTTTTCCTCTGGGTTATATGGTGTAAGGGTGTGTGGGTGTTTTGCTTTTTGTTGTTTTCTCTTGTGATTTCTTCTAGGTGATGGCGTAATGAACAACACCTGTTATAGATCGGGACGTACGAATAAAAGTGTTTCTGAGACGTGGGTCGAGGTACGTGGGAAGTGACATCATCCCATGCTGCCACTTGATCGTGCGTTGTTTGTGGATCTGTCGTCAGTAGTTAAATTGATGTGTTAATTTTAAATGTAAACCCCTAGAATTATGTAATAAAAAATATTCTTCATTATACGTTTTTGGTTTGGTCTTCGTCGTTTTTGTTGCAGTTTTGAGCTGACCGTAACAAAATGGGGGGGCTCGTCCGTTTCTGTTTTTTTAAGAGGAAATATTATTATATTATTTCTCCCAGTTTTGTTTTCCTCTCATAGTTATGTGTTTTTTTTCCGTTTTTTTTCATTCGCATAGATGAGTTAAATCACTGTGCGTTTGTTTGGATTTGTGTGGTAAAGCACGTTAGTAATTGGAAACACCTGTTTTGCGTTATCAGCAGATAAGCTGTTTGCACGCGAAGCTGCCGACAGATCTTTGTGTAGTTTGATGCTTTTGCCAGTTTGTGAAGTTTTTTCGTCTTTTCTTCCACTTTTAATGGAAAAGGATATGGCGATGGGTGAGTAAACACTTTAACATTTATTTGGAAACTGATTGATGCGGTTGAAGTGTTTTGCTCAAGAGTTTTTGTGTAGTCTGGTATCAGCAGTTGATAATTGTAAGTTCCACGAGGACTTTGTGAAAAGCGCAAGGTTAAGTGTTAGTTTACTTCTCACATTTGTGACTTTTCCTGGTTAGGCTGAAGCAACGCTTGCGTTGACCCTTTATTATTTTAGTTTGTTATTTTTGTGTCGACGCTGGGCTGAGGGCACTGCCGCAGATGTTGTCTCTCTTTGGTTTGTCTGAGAGAGGTCGGCGCTTACGGTATTAGAGTGCTTAAAGTCACTTAGCTCTTGGCTGAAGTACGAAGTCTAGGGTTGAGGTAGTATTGTTAGGTAGGTGGGAAACGTCACTAAATGTGAGAAGTTTGAGTTTGTAATTATTGTGAGTTTTTTTTTCTGTCTCACAATGAGTGTAGAATTGACGGATTTTTTTGAACATCCTTCTGAGGAGGGCTTTAGTCAGCTTTCTAAAAAAACAGCTATTAGAGGTCGCAGACAAATTTGAAATTCCCCTTACCACTAAAGATAAAAGTCTAAAGGAAGGACTGGGGCTGGTCATTAAGGCTGCTCTGGTAAAATTAGGCATTTTGACATGTGAATTAGGAAGCCCTTTACCTCTTATAGGTGATCAGGAACAGACTAAAAAGAAATTTCCTGAAGGGACCGTTACATCACTTACATTTGAACAACAGAAACAGTTGCTGCTCTTGGAGATGGAAAAGAATAAAATGAGTCAGGAAGTTGAATTGCGTAGGTTGGATGTGGAGGCTCAGAGGTTTGCTCTGATTAGAGAGGGTAGATTGTGAAACTACGATTCAACTACAAAAGCTTTTGATGTGGCACGTGCTCTTAAATTGATGCCAAAATTTGATGATAATGATTTGGATACTTTTTTTAATTTATTTGAGCGGTTGGCAGGTCTTATGAGGTGGGAAGATTCTGAGCAGACGCTTCTGTTACAATGTGTGTTTTATGGTAAAGCTCAAAGAGCGTATTCCACTCTTACTGTTAGGGACAGTCAGATTTATAGTAAAGTGAAAGAAACCGTGCTAAAAGCCTATGAGTTGGTTCCAGAGGCCTATAGGCAACGATTTCGAGCTTTAAGAAAAGGGGCACAACAAACATTTACTGAGTTTGCAAGGGAGCTAAGGATTCAATTTGATCGTTGGCGCTCAGTCTCACAGGTAGAGGATTTTGATTCTCTTTGTGAGTTGTTGTTGTTGGAACAGTTTAGAAATACTTTGCCAGAAAATTTGTCTGTTTATTTAACAGAGCGAAACGTTCAGAGTGCAGAGGCTGCTGCTGCTGTTTTAGCTGATGAATATGTGTTGACCCATAAAGATGTAAAAAGAACTAATTGGCGTCGTCCAAATAGCTCTGTGGACAATGTTTCAGTGGAGGTTCCATCTTTGCCTGCTAATGTAAAAGCTGAGAAAAAGTTAAGAGCTTTTGGTGACAAGAGTGATCAGTGTGCTTATTGCTTAAATAAGGGACATTGGAAAAAAGATTGTCCAGCCCTTAAGGCAAAAATGAACCGTACTAAATCTGATCTAAAACCTGCTCTTGCTGCTTCCTCGGTTACTATAGTAGTTGAGGGGGTTGGATGTAAATACTGCTCAAGGTAATTTGGTGTTGTGTAGTGATGGAAAGTTGAGTTATGCTCCTTTTATTACTGATGGTTCTGTGTCTCTGGTTGGGAGTGATGAGAAAATTCCAGTTAAAATCCTTAGGGATACTGGTGCTTCAGAGACATTTATTTTGGAGTCCGTATTACCATTTTCAGAGAGTTCCAGTACTGGGAGTGAGGTATTGATAAAAGGAATTGGTTTACAAGTTTTGTCTGTACCTTTGCACACTATGGTACTTGAATCTGAATTGATTACTGGTCAAGTTGTAGTAGGTGTGCGACCCTCTTTACCAGTGGAGGGCATCGCTGTAATCTTGGGAAATAATTTGGCTGGAGGTCGTGTATGGAGGGATGTACCACCCCCACCTATTGTAACAGATTCTCCTTCTTTACCTGAACAGGTGGATGTTGATAAACAGTTTCCTGATGTGTTCGTAACGTGTGCTGTTACTCGGGCAATGAGTAAAAATGTTGTCGAAAATCAGGATAAGGAACCTAGACAGATTAGGGATAGAAGGAAAGTGTTTCCTAATCTTTCTCTTCTTTTCCCTACAGTCTCTCGTCAGGAGTTGGTGGTGGCACAAAGGGAGGACCCCAGTCTGAAAGAAATGTTTTCTGAAGTGCTAGCTCCGGAAGAGGTAGCGAGTGCAATGAGTGGTTGTTTTGTTGAGGATGGCCTCCTGTTAAGAAAATGGCTATCTGGTAGGGTAGTACCCATAGGTGAGCCTTATGAACAGGTTGTTGTGCCAATGTCTCTTCGAGATACTGTGTTGCGTTGGGCACATGGAGATGTTGCGGGGCATCTTGGGGTTAATAAAAGGTACAATCATTTGTTGCGTTATTTTTATTGGCCACAGTTAAAGAAAGATGTAAGGAGGTTTATTAAAACCTGTTCAACCTGTCAGCTTACGGGGAAGCCAAATCAGTGCCTTAAACCGGCACCGTTATATCCCATACCTGTAATTGATACACCGTTTTCAACATCTGATTATAGACTGTGTGGGTCCATTACCTCCATCTAAGTCAGGAAGTGCATATCATCTTACTGTAATGTGCCAGAACACTAGATATCCAGCTGCCTATCCGCTTCGTTCAATCACTACCCGTGCTATTGTTAAAGCTATGACACAGTTTATTTCTGTGTTTGGGATTCCAAGAGTTATTCAAAGTGACCAGGGATCCAATTTTACTTCGCATATGTTTAAGGAAGTGTTGCAGCAACTTGGTGTGAAGCAAAATCAGTCTAGTGCTTACCATCCACAAAGTCAAGGGGCTTTGGAACGCTTCCACCAAACTTTGAAGTCGTTGCTGCGGGCTTATTGTGTGGAGTTAAAGGGTGATTGGGAGGAGGGGGTTGCCCTGGTTAATGTTGGCAGCTCGTGTGAGGTGGTTCAGGATAGTCTGGGTTTTAGTCCCAACCAGTTAGTCTTTGGTCATAAAGTGCGTGGACCATTGGCTTTACTTCATGATGGATTAAAGGAAGTATCTGACCCACCTCAGGGTTTGCTACAATATGTAGAGGGTTTCAGGCGTCGGTTATTTTTGGCTGGTCAAATGGCTAAAGAAAATTTGCTGAATAAGCAAAAGAAGATGAAGCGGTTGTTTGATAGGAACACAGAGTCTCGTGTGTGTTTTGTCCAGGTGACCAGGTGTTAGCTTTGTTGCCTCTTCCTACCTCTCCATTTTGTGCAAAGTTTTTGGGTCCCTATACAGTTGTACGTCAAGTTTCAGAGCAGAATTATTTGATTTCAACTCTTGAGCGGAAGCGACATTCACAGCTGTGCCATGTAAAATTTGTTAAAACCTTTTTACTCTCGTTTCAGTGAGTCCGAGAAGGCTCCAGCTGCTGTGGCCATAGCATCTTCTGTGACTGAAATGGCTGAGGATGTTAAGGTTCCCGAGGATGGTATTTTACAGCCTCGGCTTAACAATTCTGAAACCTTAAAGAAACTGGAGGAGTTTGTTAAAACACTTGCCTTTTAAGCAGAGAGATGAATTGTCTTCTTTAATTTCAGATTTCCCTATGTTGTTTTCAGATTCTCCTTCTCGTACTAATGTGATAGAACATGATATAGATGTTGGTGACGCCAAGCCAATACGCCAGCATTTTTATCGGGTTTCTTTGGAAAAACAACGCCATCTTGAGTCTGAAATAAAATACATGATTGAGAATAACATCGCTAAACCTTTTTTTTCAAGTTGGGCATCACCTTGTTTATTGGTGGGAAAGCCAGATGGTACGTACCGATTCTGTACTGACTATCGGAAGCTTAACAATATTACAAAACCAGATTCGTTCCCTTTGCCCAGGATGGAAGATTGTGTAGATGCGGTTGGCTCTGCTCTGTATGTTAGTAAATTTGATTTACTCAAAGGATATTGGCAAGTGCCTTTAACCACTCGTGCACAGGAGATTGCTTCATTTATTACTCCTTCTGGACTATATTCTTATTCAGTAATGAGTTTTGGCCTTAGAAATGCACCAGCTACTTTCCAACGCTTAATGAACCGTGTAACTTCTGGTTTGGATGGATGTGCTGTTTATTTAGATGATGTGGTTGTGTATAGTGATTCATGGGAACAACACATTGTACGTATTCGAGCACTTTTTGAGCGATTAGCTGAAGCTAAGCTCACAGTCAACTTGGCCAAGTGTGAGTTGGCCAAGGCGACTGTGACTTATTTGGGGAAAGTAGTTGGGCAGGGAAATGTACGTCCTGTGCGAGCTAAGGTACTGGCAATAGATAATTTTCCGCCACCAAATACAAAACGAGAGCTTATGCGGTTTTTGGGAATGGTGGGCTATTACAGGAGTTTTTTTTGTTCAAATTTTTCTTCAGTGGTAGCCCCCCTGACCGATTTATTGAAGAAGAGTGTGAAATTTGAGTGGTCCTTGTAATGTAAACAAGCATTTGACAATGTCAAACTGTTGCTTAGTACGGCACCTGTTTTGGCTGCGCCTCGGATTGGATGCCCGTTCCGGATTCAGGTTGATGCCGGTCAAGTTGGGGCCGGAGCTGTCTTATTACAAACTGATGAATATGGAATAGAAAGACCAGTTTGTTATTTCTCCAGGAAGTTTAGGGCTCAACAGTTGCATTATTCTACTATTGAAAAGGAGGCATTGGCATTGATCTGGGCTTTGCAGTTTTTTGAAGTTTATTTGACAAGTGGCACTTTTCCGATTGTGGTGTTTTCAGACCACAATCCACTTACTTTTTTACATTCTTTGCAAAGCCCAAATCAGCGCCTTATACGCTGGTCTCTTTTTCTGCAGCCGTATCCATTAGAGATTCGACACATAAGGGGTGTCGAGAATGTGTTGGCCGATGCCTTGTCTCGGGCTCCATGTGAGAATCTGGATACCTGATTTAAAAACTTGTATGACTGTGACTGACTTGTTTTCGTAGGTTGCCGTGGTTCCAGTTACAAGTGAGGCCTTTTTGAGAACATCTGGTGCATTGTAACCCTTATTTTTTCTGATTAATATAGGTCCTTTACAAGGATCCTCTATCTTAAAGGGGGAGGTGTTATGGTGTAAGGGTGTGTGGGTTTTTTTTGCTTTTTGTTGTTTTCTCTTGTGATTTCTTCTAGGTGATGGCGTAATGAACAACACCTGTTATAGATCGGGACGTACGAATAAAAGTGCTTCTGAGACGTGGGTCGAGGCACGTGGGAAGTGACATCATCCCATGCTGCCACTTGATCGCGCGTTGTTTGTGGATCTGTCGTCAGTAGTTAAATTGATGTGTTAATTTTAAATGTAAACCCCTAGAATTATGTAATAAAAAATATTCTTCATTATACGTTTTTGGTTTGGTCTTCGTCGTTTTTGTTGCAGTTTTGAGCTGACCGTAACACTGGTGGCCTGTGACACATGCATAAAGTGCAAAGTTGCAAACACATCTATCTATTTCTGCAACTTGAACTAGGAAAATTGAAGTTACCTTGTGAAATCCACAAGTACATTTCTGAGCTTCCTTCAGAAGGGTGGTCTGCCCCCTAATTTGCAGAGGGCACTTTTCTATCTGTGAACATGAATTATAGCTCTGACACTGTATCTCAAAACAACCATAAATCATCATAATTATATCAACATAAGATTTTATTTACTTGGTAAATAATTACTTATCCATACACATAAATAAAAATAGCACAATGTATTATCGTATAAGTGTATTAGTTCACCCATGAATCTAGCTGCAAAACTTACCTTCTGATACAACTAATTCCATCTTTTTTGTCTGGTAGAAGGTCTATTCCCCTGCCTAAAACTCTCAAGACGCGCAAGCTATTCAGCATTACTCATGCCTTTGTGAGACTAAAGGCCTTTGCACAGTGAGTCCAAAATTTCTGCATGCGTTTTTTCGTATTCATGATCCGAAAAATGTGTCACGCACAGAGAACTTGCACACTGAGTCCGATGCGTATTAATGTATGCGTTATGAAAAAAATGCAAAACAATACAAAATGTTGTCTTCAAGTAGTGAGGATGATTTTTTTGTCCTCTTTCTTCTTAAAAAGAGAAAAGGAAAGAGGAAATATTGGGTCCATCCACTCCTGCGATCGCCTAGAGAGAAAGGAGAGTTCCACCTCCTTATCAAGGAGCTGCGGGATTATCCAGATCATAATGCAAGTATAATCTTTCTGTGGTGCATTTCTGGATAGCTAACATAACCTTCTCCTTGCCAATTAATTTTTTATAAAGGACATTGCATCCATATGGACCCATTATTTCCTTTTGCTGGCTCCCTGTCCTCTTCTGCCCTGTTCCTCTTTTTTTTGGTGGACGTACGTGTCCCTCAGGTTGCACCACATTTTCTTCACTGCTTCAACTAACATACAAAACAAGGGAAATTTTTACATGAAAGCAGTCATTTAGGTGACCAGGGTTGCCTGCAGCTCTTCGAGTTATTTTGGAATTCCGCCTGAAATTGGACATACCCAAATCTGATGGCTACCCTTACCCACATACAGTGAAGTAAATTTTAAAAACCCTTTAAAAAACAAAATAAAGTGTCAAATGTAATAAAAATTATTATATGTGTTCAAAATATAAAAATAACCACAAAAAGTAGGTGCTTGTATTTTCTTTTTCTTTGAATCCTCTCTTTGAAAGTGTAGAACTCTGGACTTGTGTGACACAGCTACCTATTGTAAGTTCCCTTTGATTACACTAGATGTCAGAAAACACAGAAAAAATAATTATTTGTCTAACATTTTGCTTTCAAAATCTATGAAACCAAAGCAAGGCAAAGTGGATTTTTAGTGTCTTTTTGGAGTCTCCAAAGTCCCAGCTGCAAAAACATGCTACTATAACGAATTTTACACCAAAAATCCCACTTTTACTACTTACAAAAAGCACTTCCCAAACATGTTTAATTTTCTTTTTCCTCAAATAGACACACTTAATGAATGAATGACATTTGAAACAAGCTACTGTTTAGCTAACTTGAGCAGATCGTTTTGTACACCCTGTATTTCAAAATTAAAACCTACCATCCTTTCCAAGCTTCTCTGCGTTCATCAGCCACAATCTCTCTTTGTATTCTATATCTTTATAATCTGCACTTTTTCTTGAAATGTCTTTTAAACGAATCAATTCAAAACGAAAGCATTATGTAATCTGTGAAGGTTGCATTTCTCTTTGAAGGCGCGTCCATGTGGAGAGAGACAGCTGTGAATTTCATCTTGCAGCCGACAAGAAAACATTTGTTTATTAATAAATAATTAAAATGTCTCCTTTTTCACAATTATTAGGCTACTTCTGCCTGTGCTTTGTGGCAAACTTAATGCATGTGCTTGAGCGCGGAATATATTAAGGCTGGATTATAAATGTAAATTTAAAATAAACCTGCGATTAGTTGAATAATGACTTAAATGAACGACTAGGTTACTAGTAACTTGAAAAATCTTACATGGGGGCAGACCTATTAAATAGCCTCTAGACATCTCTGTTAAAGTTTTTAAAGCATTTTATATGTGTTTGCATGAATTCTGAAGATTTTCGTGAATCCGGGCCCAGGTTTTGACTGTGAATGTCACATCAGTAACGAATTGCCCAGTAATGAAACTAAAAATAATACATGATGTCTCAGGACAGTTTCTTATTACTGCAATATATTTGTACATTTGTATTGCCAAAACAACTGCAGCATTGCTGCAAACAATTAAAACAGTGCAAACAAATACATTAAGAACAAATGTTTTTGTCTCTTTGGCAGATATGCGTCTCTTTTGGCAGTTTCTTTGTCTCTTTCTCAGAGGCGCCTCATCTTTCATGAGAAAAAAAAACATATTATTTTGTAATGTATGTAATACTCTGTATGCAGTTGCAAAAATGACAAAGGCCAAACCAAATGAGGCATTTCTCCTACTTTGCCTAAACCTGCTCTGCAAGCTTGAAACCCTCATAAAACACTGTCCATATTAAAGAGCAAGAGATTCACACTTTTATTTCAACCCCCACAAGCTATACAGAACACTACCCCCAAACCCCCTCCAGCTGAACTAAATTCGGTCTGTTTGTTGGCTGTGAGGAGCGGTGTGTTGTTACTGGGTTGAAACATGCCTGCACTCACAGCAGCCATACTCTTTTTATTCATTATTTTCTCACATCCTATATTATTATTTTCACCAGACCACAATAATAACAATTTTTCAATTGATAATTAATCATTCTTTTTGTGGAAATTATTGTTATTTGTGAACGTAGGCATTTGAGGAAGGCTTTAAGACCAAGCGGTATCCTCTGCCAGCTGCTCCGCTTCATAATGAGCAAAACTCGCGCTAACTGACCCAGCTTCACTTCATTTTAGTATGCTGTTAAACTCCATATAACTCCATATACAAGCCAGAAATTAAGCTTTTTTTTTTTTTGCACAGGAGTATTTTATGGGTTGTTGGTGGTACCTACTGATGATCAACTAAAAATTACAGATTTTACCTATTCCCAACAAGGAAAACCACCAACCATCAAGAATGCATGATTTTATGGTGTCATTGCCTTGCAATCAAAAAATGTCGTTATAATGGAAGTCAATGGGGCAAAAACAGCCATGAACAATAAATGAGGGAGAAAAAATGTAAATCTAATGCTGCACAAAAACTAACAATGCATCAAAGCCAATGTTGTTACTAATCTTTGACATGCCCAAGACTGTGATAAAAGGGGAAAAAAAATATCCAGCCACAATTACTTTTTATATTGTAAATAGGTCATTTTTTTTTTCCCCAAATCAGTGACATCATTTATGAACCTGGTAATTAAAGAGTTAAAATCTATAAGATTTTTTTTAAAACATTTGGTAATTTTGATCAGGACTGAGGTTGATTAATAGATTTTATGCAAAAAAAAAAAAAAAAAAAAAAAAAATTATATATATATATATAAAAAATATATATATATTTATCTGATACATTTTTACAGCAGTTTAATTCAGTGGATGTTTTCATCCCGAACATAATGAAAGGGTAGTGAATTTGAAACAATGCACAAGTGTTAATTACATATATACCTTTTATTAAAATTAAACATGGGTTTACTACAAATAATAATAATAAAAAAATTGATAGTTAAACTAAAGTAACCACACATTAACATGGTTTTGCTACTAGCTTTACCATGCTATTTCTAGTAAAACTGATTATACTAATGGTAATCAGTCCACATGACTGTAGCCTGCACAATGCACGCATACAGAGCGAGTCATCTCTGTGATGCCCAGATGTACAAAACAGACCCTCCCACCTCTGTAATAAACACTGAGATGTTAGTCCCGTCCGAATTGGTACATGAAAATCGCAGATGTCAGGTGATGAGAATCGAAACTCGAACGTAGTTTAGAAAACTAGTCCCGTCCGAATAGGGTTATTGACATTGGGTTTATTGTTCCCCCTTTCTTTTTAATTGTGATGTTTATTGTGATTAATACTGTTGAGACTTTGTGAATTAAAAAATTTATTTATCAATGTTAACTTTGTGTTTTCCTGTGGAAATTCTAACAGATTTGTATTCTCAAGCTTAAAAGTAACATAGTTTTGTACTTAAATTTCCAAATAGGAAACATCATTCAGACACAACCAAGAGAAATCTGAGACCTGGATTATACTGTGAATACTGTAATGAAAGAGAAATGTGCCTTTACTGGGGTAGTGGTGGAAATAATATCCCCTAGACAGATTTTTACTGTGTGAACCGCAAGACATTTACCTGGCAGGAGGGCTACACAAATAATAAATGTTTCTTGATCATCAAATCAGCATATTAGAATGGTTTCTGAAGGATCATGTGACACTGAAGACGGGAGAAGACACATAAATTACCTCAAGAATACAACAAACTCAGTCAACACATACATCAAGACTGAACAGACACACACCTCATCAGAGAGCTGCAAGAATCTGGTTAAATAAAATCTTGTGTATGTGTAGTTTTCATGACCACACTTTTAACCTCCAGAATGGCCTCAAGAGGATACAGTCCTTACAACAGAGAGCCTGTCTGGATGCGCTGCGTGGGGTTGCGTACCAGCAGCAGAACTGTCTCTTTTAAAAAAGAGCCAGAGAAAACACGAGTCACCACACTTGCTGCTCTGTGGGATGGAAAGAAAGTCTACATCTCCCCCCAAAACTCTGAAAATTCATTGTTTGATGAAAATATAACGTACTTTGTACGGAATTACACCCTGATAAAAAAAGATGGGAAAGATTGCTTATTGGTAGATCATAAATCAAGCATATTTAAAACTGCCCCGATACCCAGTAGGCCCTCATTGCAGAACACAAGATCCAGGGGGCGTGGTTGGATCCCCATCTAGGGGGTGGAGATTTGTAGGTTTAGGGATGGAGATGGGTAGGTTTAGGGGTGGCGGTGGGTGGGTTTAGGGATCAGGGGGTGGAGACGGGTAGGTTTAGGTATATGTAAGGTGGGAGGAGTTGGATCTGAATCCAACCACACCCCCTGGATCTTGTGTTCTGCAGTGAGGACCATCTCCCGATCCCACTGAGTGAAGAAGAAAGAGCAGCAGCGATGGAGGTCCTCCTGCCTTCATCAGTTGAAAAAAAACTGGTAAAGAACACAATCTCTTTATATGCAGAGGATTCGCCATCCCTTTGATGGCAAGTCAAAAATGTAAGTACTTTTGAAATAATTGTTTAGTGCAAGGATCCTCAAATCTGGCTTGCAAGATCCACCCTCCTTTAGTTTAGCTCTAACCCTAATCTAACACCAGATTTAACTCCAACTTGCCTCATCACCCCTGACTAGGGTTGAAACTAACCTTCAGGACAGAGTCTGGTGACCCCATTCTAACACTTTAAATTCTGATGCAATAGGGCTGGGCGATATGGCCAAATTCTTCTTCTTATTTATTTATTTATTTTTTTCATATTAGTTGATATCAGTAATTATCACGATAAATGTCAAATCTTTGACACTTCACGTTTTTGAATTCTTTACATTTTTCCACTCATTGTCCTAAACAGAATAATTATCTTAATAGAAAAATGTATTACTAAGTTCCTGTGTGTTTTAAAGGAGCCATGTGTAATGTCTGGCAAAAAAATCAAGTCATACTCCACATTCCATACCAGATGGGGGCAGAGACGGGCTTTGGTAGATAACAGGTGAAAACCGGATCGGATCTGTGGGTAAGTTATAGCTAGCTTACTATCAAACGCAGCTACGGTTAGCCATCGCTAACATTAGCACGTTTATCGAACAGCCTTCGATACATTTCTATGTTATAACTTCCCGAAAAAAATACCCAAACATATAAAACAAACTTCTAGCGAAATACTAACAGCATCTTACTTACCAATCCAAAAGAAATGTTGCAAGTTCGGAGTCGAAGCTCATTTCTTTCAAGTCCATCAGTTGTCTCCAGCGATGGGAAAGCAGTGCCGATGTTTACTCTGTTTCGGCTCCTTTTCTTATCGGATTTGATTTGTGATTCCGAGCGCGGTTGCTTGACATCAGCTTCAAGTACGCCCACAAGCCGTGCGAGTTATTCGTGTATTGCAGGTTGGCTGGTGGTTATGTTGCCCGCATATCGCCTCCCATGGCCGAAACTGGTATTACGACACCTGTCGGGCCGTGGCTAGTAATGCTAATGCTAATTAAGGTTGATATCTCTGCAGCACTATAACTTGACATTTTTTAAATGACATCATCGCCCTTATTTCTTCTCATTCTTTTGATGCGTGTAGGTCATTTTTTGGATATTTTTACCTCAATTTTTACACATGGCACCTTTAATGGGTGATATTGTTTACTTTTTTTGTCTCTTAAAAAAAATGCATTTTTGATACTAGTATTCAGGGGCGTAGTTTATTGGGGGGGAGGAAACACCCTCAATATTCAAATCCATCAGTTACAATCCCCCTAATATTTCAACATGAAAATCACAGTAGATCAAATGAAAAATATGTAGAATTCATTTATGTTGTAACAATAATTTTGTTCCTAATCAAATATGAGTTTGTCATAATAAATCAGACAAAAAATACTCCCCTTCCATTGAACTGATTGGTTACGCCCAACCAATGAGTCGTGCTTTCACCAAAACAACGTGAGTGGTGCCTGAATGGGAGAGCACACGGGTAACGTTAGCGCCAAAAATGAAGAGAAGCGCTGCACAGCGGACTAATATATATATATAATAGCTAAGTACACACCACATATACATTGCAATGTATTTAGCTATAACTATCAGTATAACAAGTTACCAAAGCAGCTGTCTGTTTTGCTAGTTTATTTTTCAATAGTGTCTGTAATTATCAATGACAAAAGTATTCACAGTTTGTTTTCTTCCTAAATTAATCTGACTTTTGAACGAATTGGATGAATGAACGATTTAAGTGGCTAACTCATTAAAACAGTGAAACGCTGCGGCCTACTGGTGGTTTCAATACTTAATTTCTTTATTTTGATAATCTCTACTATGTTAGAATTTTATGAATGATGATTATACACAAATTTCATAACGTTATGAGGTGTATAATCTCTTAACATGTTTTTATAACAGATTTGAGGTAAATATAGCAGCAGGGTAGAAAAGTCAGTAGAGGGAGAGGAGCAGGTGATCAGGTAAAGAAGATACCATTCAATCAATAAAATAAAACAGGAAACAGTATGGACAGTTGTTCAAGAGCCGATGTGTTTCCCTTTTTAAAAAAAAATAAAATGTATTAAGGTGGAATGTAAAAATCTTAAAATAAATGTCTAAATGTTGTCTCTTTCATATTTGTATATGTTGAATTTGTAATCAGTTAAAGCATATAGATAGATAGATGGATAGATAAATAGATAGATAGATAGATAGATAGGAAGAAATAAATTATCCAATAACAATACACATAAAAAAAAAAAAAAATTGAAAAAAATAACAGGCAGCATACAACGTTCAACGCCCCCAATGTTCAAACCAAATCTACTCCCTTGCTAGTATTAAACTCGAGTTAGGATGCAGATGCGAATTTATGTTCATTATCAAAATCAGAAACATCTTTATAAATTGTAGCAACCTCATTTTTTATGGGGAAAGTTAATTATTCTGAGTGTTTGCATTTTATTAAAATTAACCATTTGGCGGATAAACATTATATCAAACATTTATTTTTTTATCAAGGAAAAATATATTGCGGTATTATGGTTTTTGATTTATCACCCAGCCCTAGCTGTTTGTCAACCAATCTACGTACACATTAGCAAAAGAATCATCACTGGCTGGTTCATATTTTAGTAACTTTCTACAGTAAGGTTTCAGTAGTTAATGCTAATTAATGCATTATCTACCATTAACTAACCTGCAGTGTTTATTTGTTAATGTTTAGTTAATAAATATACAACTGTTCATAATTCACATTACTCCAGGTCCAATAATTAATATATACACATGTTGAACTTGTACTAGTATTTTTATTGTTACTAAAGTAGTTAACTAATGTTAACACATAAAGCTGTATTATAAAGTAGTAACTATTTTTACTAACATTTTACAGGTGAAGTTCATAAGGATGACCCAGTCTGAGATGGGAGAAATATCAGTCTTGGAGCTGGACCTGAAGTGTGTAAGCAGTATACTAAGCGTCACACTCTGGCGCGATGAAGCCCTGTTTCCAATGTGTCTGGACGATGAGGCCATTTTTACTCATTTAAGACTCAGCACATCAAATGGAGTCAACAAGCTTAATAGCTCCGCGTACACCTCAGTCTCTGCACCAATTAAGCTAGTGTTAATCAATAACAGTTTTTCTGTAATTTAAAAAATAAATCAGCAGTTGAGCCCAATTAGATATAAATATTAAAAGGTAAGATCAGATTTTTGTTGTCCAGATTGTTGAGTAAAAGCATATGGAGGAGGATATTAAAGTGATTGGCATATCTGAAAATGAAAATGGTCTCGGTCTTCTAATAAAAGACTTAAAAGAGTTCATGACGACTCCCAAAGTTTACAGTGTCCGTCGATGAGATGCTGGAGATGCTGCCAGTTAAAGTACACATGGTACACCTAAAGAGGAGAATCTCAAAAACTGAACACCCACCGGAAATGGAAGAGTAGTGTTATTTACTTAAAGGGATAGTTCACCCAAAAATAAAAATTATGTACTTACCCTTATGTTGTTCCAAACCAGCAAGACCTTTGTTCAACGGAACACAAATTATGATAATTTTGATTAAATCTGAGCACTTTCTGACTCTTTATAGACAGGTAAGGGTTTTACCACATTCAAGGCCCAGAAAGGTACCAGGAACATTGAAAAAATAGTCTGTGACATCAGTGTTTCAGCTGTAATTTTATGATGACTAATCTTCTTTCCCGAGTTACTGTCTACCAGCATTATTGAGAGTACCACGAGCACAAAAGGATGATTTTGTCGATGTTCTTGGAAATGTTTTCTGAATGTTATTTAAAAGTGAACTTAATGCTATTTACTTGTTATTTACATGCTATTTGTATGTTATTTACAAGAGAATTTAATACTGTTTACATGTTTTTTACTAGAGAACTTATTGTTATTTACATTATTTATACGAGAACTTAATTATTTACGTGTTATATATGAGAACTTAAATGTTACTTATAAAAGAACAATGTTATTGTCACATGTATGTTCCTGTTAAGTTCCTGTTTGCCCTTATTTGGTTCTTCCTGTGTCCTGTCCTTATTGTTTTTCATTTATGTCCAGCTGTGTTTGATTAATTAGTTAATTTGCTCCCAGATGTGTGCCATTGGTGTCTGTATATTTAAAAGCTGTGTCCCAAAGTTGAGTGTGCACACTTCGAAGGCCACGGACTTCGAAGACCAGACCGCCGAAGTGCACGAAGGGTCCTCCGAAGTGCGTGAGATGCTCCGCCTTCACATGATTTCCTAATTCTGTCACCAGGTGTTTCTGATTAGCGCTCTGTCGCATAGCAACGGCGCGAGAAGAGCACTGACGAGAGAACAGTCCTGCCAGGATAGGAGGAGCCAGAACTGCTCGTTTTTGTTTTTATGATTTACTCATAATGGAGGAGACGGTGATGAACCTCATGCTTAGCCAAGACCGAGGCCAGGTAAACTACACTGGTTTGCTGCGTCCTTTTTTGGATTACAACTTTAAATGCAGGTACTGGCTTGGAGCTTACTTGAATAATGTAATGATACATATGAAAAACTACAAAATACACACATAGCAGTTCAAATGCTGAACTGATATCTTATGAAGGTGCAATTTTATGTAGTTTAATGTCCTGACCATATGTAGACAGGTTTGCAAGCCGTATTTTTTTTTTTTTTTTTTTTTTTTTTTTTTTTTAGGCAGTTAACAAAAAAAAATAGAGCATAGTACAGCTTAATGTCCAGCAACATTAAATGTAATAACCTTGAACATATTTAGAAGTAAACTGAAACATACACAGAAGTGCAGCAGTATTATTAATGTAAAACCATCCTGACAGATTATTTTTTTCAGATCAATACTGCACAAACCTTTACTTTTACTCTCAATACCTTTAGTATGCAAGTATATTAGAGTATGCAAGATAATACTTTTACTTAAAGGATAGTTCAGCCAAAAATGAAAATTGTGTAATCATTTACTTACTGTTCAGTTGCTCCAGGTTTGTAATTTATATTTTTGGGTGAACTATCCCTTCAGCTAAGGTTGTAAATATGAGTAGTAGTTTTCCCCCAATATGGTATTGGTAGTTACTAAAAGTAGTTAACTAAAGTATGTCAATATTTCTTGTACTAATTACGTTGTCATAGCTCTAAACAATTTCTCTTTTCCTTCTTTCCCTAAATCAGACCAGACCCCTGTACTGCAGGATAAAGCTGAATGTGGCAGTGCTGGACAGGTGTTTAATGGTTTTGTTCTGAGCAGGGAGACCCTGACTGTGCTGCTGGATCTACTGAGAAGTGAAGGGCAACAGTGATGGTGTACCACGATCCAGACCCTGGTGTTTCTCTTCTGTCTGCCAGCGGTACATCATACAGATGGTCTCCAGAGTGTTTGGCAGATGCCTCTTTCCACTGTCACCGCACTGTCCTCCGAGTCTCTGAGGAGGTGCTGGCCATTCACCAAGAGATTGACCTCCTGAAGACCCCAGAACTCATGGAGGCTGGGCCGGGCTCAAACTGATGCTGTTTACTGATGTTAAACCTAAGCTATGTTGCAAATGGTTGTAAAAAGTACTTTCTATAATGTATAGAACAATTTGTTTTAATGTGTAAAAATTGTCAGGGTCAGGGTCACGACCCAGGGTCCCAGGGTCAGGGTCTCCCTGCTCAGAACAAAACCATTAAACACCTGTACATTAAAAAAAAATTAATGTACATAAGCACTTTTCTTTTATTTACACATGTGAATATGCAAAACAAAAATACAAAATGTACAGAAAGTACTCAGGGTTATTCAGGAATAAATTACAAAAAATAAATAATGTATACAATTTATGCATTTCATTTTTAACTTGTGTCACAAAAATAAACTACAGAAATTAGGTTGTTTCATTGACAATATGACATTTTAAAAATGTATTGGAAAAACTGTAATGTACTCATTTTTTCCCACTGTTTTCTCTTGGCTAATGAAGAATGTATTTGTTTGAGTTTGATGTCCTCCCTGTCCACTCGCTCCCTCACCTGTCTCAGGACACTCGCTTCCTCACCTGTCTCAGGGCACTTCACAAATAAACCATGCCTGTTAACAACAAAAACACATGCTCACTTTCTCCAGAATAGTATTAAAACAAAAGAAAATGGAAACACTTATGAAAAAAGACAGGTTTGCAATCTTAACATTAGAAAATATGACAGCAGGACATGCATACAAAATACTGAAGTTTGGTTAAAACATTTGTAGACATCTCTTGCATGACAGCACTACAGAAACACTACAAAGGGAAAGACCATTGCCTTATATAGTGGCTGTCTTATTGTTTGTGGGCCTTATGTTAAAAAAAAGGCCTGGCTTTAAACACTTTCGCTAGGTATTTGAGTAAATGAAAACACAATACTTACATTTCAATTTGAAGTCCTCCACAGAACTCTCACCTGCCTCTGAATATAAACACCTTCGTCATATGCACGCAAGTGATTCTGGGATATGGAAGGGTGCGAAGTGTCCATAAGATGTACACTTCATTTTCATGGGAAATGAAGGGCGCATTTGAAGTCGCTTTCGAAACTCGTCAGCATTCGTCGCTCCGCAGTGACGCATTCGCACTTCAAATGCAGTCTTCGAAGTGCGCATTCTGACTTTGGGACAGCTTACGTCGTGACGCTGTGACGCAATCCCATTTCACATCCGCACTTCGGAGTCCACACACTTCAGTTTGGGACACCCTTCGTCGCGCCACTGTGACGCATTCGCACTTCAAATGCGCACTTCGGAGTCCATGCACTTAAGTTTGCGACACAGCTATAGTGTGTTCTGCCCCTTGTTTCCTGTTCACTGTTAAATGTCTTTCGTGAGTTCCTGTGTTTGTACCGTTGCTGATTCCATTAAAACTCCATGTTTGATGTATTCTCCTACATCTCCTCGCTCCTTTCAGAGTGTATCGAATTTATTTTTTATATTCACCTTATAAAACATAATATATAAGGTTCAAATATATCCATTTATGTCTTAAGATGGTACGATTGTCATTACTGCAGTACAAGTGATTTACACACTTCAAAATAGGCCTAAGTTGTTGGTTATATTGTGTAGAATAATTCAACGAGCTGTTCATGAAAATAGGCAATATAATGAGAAAAGTTAAACATTAGTAGTGTCTTGTGAGGTATAAATATTTTAAAAAAGATGTCGTTGTTTGAAATAGATTGGTACATCTATTGATAAGGACGACTTACTCAAGATTATATTGTCAAATAAATTAAAACAATATTGCATTAAAACAATTAACTTTATTTTATTACTTTGCAGTTTATTGTCTCAAATGACAGTTCATGTGCACTTGTTACAGATATTTGAAAAGATGAGTGAATCGGTTTCATTCACTTCAATACTTTTTCATTAATGATTCTCTATATTCGTTGCCAAATAGCATATTTTTTTTTTTTTTATTGAAAGATTTTGAAGATGGATTTGCAATCTTAAATATAAAGAAAATTAAATTGTCACACACAAATCGGTTACGTGAACGAATCTAAACAAACCCGTGTAGCTAATAGATTCACGCTAGAGATGAGCTGTCAGTCAGTCAGATAGGGAGGTAATGTATATCATATAACTTTTCATAAAATTTTCTGTAGAAAAAAATCTAGAGTGCAGCTGTCATTCCTAAAGTTTACATTCTTTGGTAAACTTGAGTAGCTACTATGTGTTCAGCTTCTATTCATTCACTGTAACCATGCTTTTTTACCTGCATAATTATTCTTACAGTCTAAAAGAACAGCCAAAAGTAAAAACAGCAGCAGAACAAACTCAACAGCTGGTTAGTGAGGATGATAAGTTTACTTATGCCATACTTCAGCAGTACACCAGTTAACACTTCAATCCAAAATCCACACTGAAAAATTGATTTATATACTTTAGTGCTCCCCTTTTTCTTTTTTCTTTTTTTAAATGAAAAAATAAACCTTAAACTTAATTGCATTCTATAGTTACTTGTTTAATTAAAATGTGAGGGACATTATAAGTTATAACTGCTGACTACAATGTAACTGGAGGAACATTGCAAATACATTTTGAAACACACTGCCTAATATGTTGTGGAAAAAAAAAAAAAAACAAAACAGTCAGGAGGTAAAAATAATAGCTACAGAGATTTAAATGATCATCTAATCCTGTGCTTCCCAACCCTGTTCCTGAAGTGCCCAGAGTACTGCAGATTTTGTATGCCTCCCTCATTCAACACACCTGATTCAGCTTATTAGTAATCAGATGTGTTAAATGAGGGAGGCATACAAAATGTGCAGTGCTTGGGGATCTTCCAGGACGGGTTTGAGAAGCAGTGGTTTATAGGACATCCATATTGCACTCATTATGTTTACACTTTATGCAATATTTCGATATTAAGACACCCTGTATTTCATTTCCTTTTATTTCATTGTTAATTTATATTTATTTGGTTTATTTAGTTGCATTTATTAAGTAGTGAAAAGAATATATGTATATGTAAAAAAGTATGTATAAAATACATGATTGATTAATTTATTAATTAAAGTTTATTAAATAAGTCAGTAAAGTTTATCCCGCTTATATGTAAGTAATTTTTGCCGACAACAGTGTGTGTTCATGCAAATTATCCGTAAGTAGCTGCTGAATTTCAGCCTGGGATTTGAGGGTGTTGCGCACAATTAGAAATAATTTACTTGTTCTTTTTTTTGTCTGTGAAAATATTAGTGGCCCAAGACTTTTTGCACAGTACTGTATATGCACCTACAAGGCCATCCGTACCGACATAATTGGATATTTTAGATGAACTGCAGAAATTAACATTTTATTCCATTAACAAATATTACAATCAAAACATTGCGTTTTTTCTTTTGTTAGCAGTTTTAACGTCATTACGATTAGTTTTGTTACTTGAAAAAAGTAATCTGATTTACTCATTACTTATAATGCATGGTCTCCAACACTGTTACTGAAATTTAAAATTACTCTTATTATGTAAGATTTTGGTCATTTAATCCTACAGTGAGCAGCCAGACATGACTGTGGCAAGAAACTAAAAAAACCCCCTCCATTTTGGTGTCCTGAAAGTTTTATTGCCTTTTCTCGTCAAAAGTTTTTTTAGTCCATTTTTTTTTTTTTTTTTTTTTGCCAGGAAGTCAGAAGAAGCGATTAAACGCTACAAAGAAGTACTGAAGACTTTCGGAAAAGTGAGAACATCCATCGACCGGTTGGACACAGGAACTATAATTGAGGCTTGGCTGATGCTTCTTTATACTTGTTTCGTTTAAAGGTCTTTAATTTCCCTGTTCTTTTCTATGTGGAATACTGGTTCTGA
Organism: Cyprinus carpio; assembly: GCF_018340385.1. Lineage (NCBI taxonomy): Eukaryota > Metazoa > Chordata > Actinopteri > Cypriniformes > Cyprinidae > Cyprinus > Cyprinus carpio. The sequence goes on along the minus strand of NW_024879238.1, from coordinate 2,806,969 downwards.
GTTCTAATGTGCAGATTCTCTTGTATTCTTATTACTCACTGTTCTTTCCTGTTTGTGAGTAGTGTTACTAACCATCATCTTGAAAGGTTACTCTGTATTAAATCCTGTAAATTTATGCATTTAGCAGACGCTTTTATCCAAAGCGACTTACAGTGCATTCAGGCTATCAATTTTTACCTATCGTGTGTTCCCGGGGAATTGAACCCCCAACCTTGCGCTTGTTAACGCAATGCTCTACCACTTGAGCTACAGGAGCACTGTAGGAGTCATTAACAAAAAGCCACATGTCTCGGTGTGAGCAGAGTGAAAGTGCTCTGAGTATGATCACTCCGCGCTCACTGATCTCAGAAACACCGCTCCACCTTCACCCCGGCGGCTAAAGTAACCTATTTCAGTATGTTTGAAGAATCACAGTTCTGTTCATAATATCTAAAAAAAAAAATTAAAAAGAAATAAAAATTACTGGAGAATTTAAAAAAGGCTTATTGGAACACTAGTGTGCAAACTTTTATCCTGCCTCATGACAAGCTACATGGTTGTCAACATTAAAAGTTAGCTACAGCTGCTGCTTTTTGCAGTGCAAATTTTGTTTGTGATGAAAATAACTACATTTTCGTCCTGTGGATCGATGCATTTCTTACAGATTTCTGCTCATTCAAAATCAGATACAAATGAAGTAGCATTGTAAAAATTACATTTGTTTTAATGCATTATTGAGAGAGCGATTTCATGTTATAGTACTTGCTTAAATCATGCTTTCGGTTGAAAATATCCAGTATCTAGAAGGAACAAATTCCTTGAGAACTATAACTTACCGCTTATGTCCATTTTCGTCATCATAGCATTCGTGTTCTTTTTGTTTTGAGTGATCCATCTCTATCAAGCTTAGCTAAATGTTTAACATGTGAATTCTTGCTAAATATGTAGTTATATGATGGGCCGTTGCCATGAATTGTACTCGTGATGGAGCGCTCTTGAAAACCACGATGCTCCGACTTTAAAAAAATCCACTCCTTGCTCCAGTCAAAAATCACGAACTGTGGAGTGCCAGCTTGATGAGTGACTGCAGGTGCAGGTAATTAGTACCCAGGTGATTGGGATCTGGTAATAGCTGGTTCATCCTTTGCGGGTGTTTGGGGTTTTTAATTGAGATTATGTGTTTGTAGAGGTTGGTTGAGGTGGTTATTGGTATTGGATGGTTTATTTAATCTACATAATTATTATGAAAATACCTGAGATGACTTGAAGAACCCAGATAAATTACACATTGTTGCAGTTGAGTGTTTATTGTCTTTAAGCTTGATCAGTTTAAGAGTTTCTATATTATTTTTATTCAGTTACAGCAATAGCTGGATGTCTTTGCCCATATAAGGGATTTCCTGGAGCGTCATCATTTCTGAATACTTCTGTGGTGTATATGTGGAGTTTTTTGTGTGAGGGCACCCTCTGGGGTCCAGTACAGAAGTGTACTGGAGTTTTAATTAAAGTGCACTGGAGTTTTTGTTATAGAATTTTATTTTGCAATAAATAGACAAATAAATAAAAAAAAATGCATAAAAAATATTCTGATGTGCCAAGCCATCAGAGCCTAACCTAACTGAAAACAGTGATTAAAAGGTGTGTGTGGCTGAGTGCAGACCTGCTGATAATTTAACATTAAAGCTTACGATTTTGACATTGGCTATAAACAAAAATAATGTATCTAGGAATGTATGAACCCCCCAAACCGTTTGTCCAGTACTGTCACACTGTTGGTACTCAAAAAAAGTTTTCAAAGGTTGGCAGGTCTGATGGTGTATGAACAGTAGGTGGCCAACCAAAACGGTGGTTCTAAAGCCGCCACCGCGTCTGTAAAGTGCATTTGCAGCGTTTGACCACTGAGTGGCGCTTTAACCACAAGTTATCAAACAAGCGCATCAAAGCACATTTTCGCAAATAGCTGTCAGCTGTGCCTCACCGATGTGTTATATTTGACGGCTGCAGTCAGGGAAAATAAAAGAAAAACACTGTAGTTAAAATATTTAATATTCACAGATGAAAGTTTATTACTTTTAAAGTTATGTATGTTTCTTAGAACGAATTCAAGCAGGATAAATGTCAAGCCTGTGCCTGTGCTTATATTTTCTCTAAGCTACACAGTATTACACCATATTTTAGATTTGACACATTTACTAGGTGTGCAGTATTATTTATATAATATGAATATTATTCTAAAGAAATTGTGGCATCAGAGCATTAAATGTCGTAGTCTATTTTAGTGAGCTGCCTATATTTAAATTTTTTGGGAAAAAGATATTTGTCTGTACACTGATTAAGAAATTGTTGCATGTTTTATGAATTATTTTCTTTATTTTAGTAAAACATGAGGCACTATATAATTTCGCTCCCATTATTTAGGCCTAATTAAAATGAATAAATTAAACCTGCACGATTTAGCTAAATCATTGAAACTGATTAATTAATCGTCTTCACATTTAAACTCAAGTTCTCTCATTATAATCAGTAAACTGCACACGATGTAAAAAAGAGCTTCATTAATTGACAACTTCAGTGATTTTAAAGGGAGCCTTCTTTACTTGCTTTCATATAATTTAAGTAAAAAAATAAAATCAGCCGCTTTTAAATGCAGGTGTGTATCATATTCCTTGCTGCGTGCCTGATGCTGAGTGTGAAGCACAGCATTTATTCTTATTTGTCTACTTATTATTATTATTATTATTATTTATTATTATTATTATTATTATTATTTATTTTGTATAATTGCATGTAAAAATGATTAAGTTTGTAATGCATATGCAAAATGTGAATTATTATTCATATTCAAGTGTTTGTGGGGAAATTATTAAAGCGCATGCATGACAGGGAGGCGCCCTCTCGATCACTTGATCCTGATAATTAAATAACTTAAAATTTGGGTTGTATCAGGTGTGTGAGAAATATATCTACAGAAAGCTTGAAATGTCTTTTAATCAAAAAAGAAAGAAAAAAAACAGCACCTCATAACATCGAGAAAAAAAAGGCACTTTTAAGAGCCACATTTGTCTTGTTTATTGTCTTATTTGTATTGTTTGTTGTTTATTTGTATTATTTGTATTGTTTATTGTCTTGTTATTTCTTCTCACTCTCTCTCCATCCCTCTCTCCCTCTCTCTCCTACCATCTGAGTGGTGGCTGCTTTTTAGAGGGACAGAGGACCTGGGTTGCTGCCTCTTCTTCACTCACTGTAATCAACTGAAAGTGTAAAGGTCGGGATCAGAGAATATAGATTCATTTGTTGGTGTTGTTTTAAGTGCACAATATACCAATTTAATGGATAGAGACTGGCATATAATACCCAGTCATTGCACCAAATGAAATTTGCAGGAGTCTGCACAATATAGGCCAACCTATAAAATAAGATTGCTGTTGGCATCAAGTCTTAGTAAATCAAACTTAAGTTTTGTGAGGAATGCCAGTATTCAAAGATGGCTTATAACTACAGGAAAGCGAACAGCTCGCTTGGTGACTTTTATGTTTCACGTTATTTTACATTTGCGTGTGTAATCTACTATCACTTATTTCAGCTGCTTCTTCTCCTGTGTTTTGATCCGGAGTTTCTGTACTAGAAGATGTGTCATTGCAAATCCTACCGTATAACAGTGAAAACACGGATAGCTGGAAAATTCAGTCAGTGGTGGGGAAAGAGTAAAGTAGAATTAAAGTAAATTCCGATGTACTGATGCCAGTGGACTAGCCTAGACAAATTTCAGATACACAGAATTAGAAACATATCTGTTTCATATCAATATTCTAAACAATATTTTCACAAGTTTCATAAGACTGTATATGAAAACTATGTAAAAAAAAAAAAGTTTATTTAATAGGCTACTCGATCAAAACCGTAAACAAAACTAAAAGCCAAGTATACTTTTGAAGTATATCTCGATCAAAAGATAGAGTACAAGTGAAGGCCATACATAATTGGACTTTTCTCTCAGTATAAGTCAAGTACAGTTAAGTGGGATTAATTGTATTTCTACGAAGTACGTAAAGTATATTTTTGAGAATTATGAAATTTAGACTAAAAGTATACTTTCTTACTGTTTGTTTAAAATAAGTATACTAATAGAAAACTTGAATTAACTTATTTTCGTAAGGGACATACTGTAAATCCTAAACAAAAACAACAATGCAAATGGAATGCGACAACAGAATCTTATTTTTTATAGAGCTTACAATAAGTACTCTTGTCAACTAAATGATGTTCCAAGTAATAACACCAGCATAAAGAGCTAAGTAAAAACATCATTATTTGATTTTTATTTGATGGTAAAATCTGATTAAGTGTGTGTGTGTGTGTGAAGAACGCCAGTATAGAGAGCTAAGTAAAAGTGTGTGTTGTTTCTGCAAGGGGAAGGCAGCAGAAGGTCAAAGTGCACTGGCTACCTTTGCTCTTCCTGGTAAGTGATGGCTGATGTAATTTAATCCATAGTTACACACTGTCTTTAGGATTTTTAAAACCTGGGTCCCTTTCAGCGTCCTTCAAAGTGAACTTTGAAGTAAAAGTGAAAGTGGGACTGATAATTGTTTTGGGCACAAGGAACTATCTAAGCATACTCGGATCCCTTTTAAAGTGAACTGAACTGAGACCACATGAGAACATGTGCACACCAGCCTTCAAGTAGTCATCTGGCTCAAGTTTGGTCATATGACATCTGAAGCAAATACATTCTAACCTGTTTGCCCTATACATTTGCTAATTCTATTTTGTTTTTTGGGGTTATTTTATATGGTGAAACCTCCCATTATGAGCCAAATGTAGTCCAATTTAAATTGCCTGTGAGGTGGACTGAACCAAAAACAACTCGTCTCTTTGTGTTCACATTATGAGCTCACTTAAAGATGATGCAGATCACTTTGTAGTCCACTTCAACTCTGATGGGCTCTTAAGCCCAATTCATAGTTACATGTAGATGCGCCGCAGATGCCTTTTTCGTGCCATTGCGTCTTTGCATCATTTCTGTGCCCATCCCTTTGTGGTGAGTATTTGCATAGCGGCACGGTTAACGAATGCAGAACTTCAAAGGGTTGACTGTAGGGATGACTGTATCCAAGCGACCGAGTCCAGTAGTTTTCACTTGGAACAAAATGACTGCTGCTTGACAAACGCCATATAAAATAAACCAAAAGAAATTATCCAACAGAAGAAGGGTAAACCTTTATTTTTCAGCTTCAGATGACATATCTTCAAACTTGAGCCAGAAGACTAGTTGTGAGCTGTGGGCTCTACTGTATATGCTGTGTGTAAGATGACTTTTGGACTATTTACAATGGCAGAGTCTGGGAGGACACCTGGGAGACGGCCAGCAAATTCGCCTGATGACCAATACTGTTGTACAAACCCAATTCCAAAAAAGTTGGGACACTGTAGAAATTGTGTGTTATTGGGGCTGGAGACAAGAGGTCCCTGTGCTTTGTCTCTCTAAGATGTTACTTCTAGGTCTATTACCTCTAGACTAAAAAGGCTAGCACGTAACACTTAGCAGAACGCAACTACTTGATTGTACACAAAAAAATTATGATCCACAATGGAACTTATAATGAATCTATTAAAGGGGTCATGAACTGCCTTTATTTTGAACTGTTCTCTGAGTTCCCCTTATAATTTTATCAAGATTTTCACAATAAAATAACTAATAATTTAGAAGTAACAGGCTATTTTCTGTCCTTTTTTGAACCACCCTCAACTGAAAGCTGTTGTAATAGACAAGGTGGATTGCAGACTCCCACTGCTATGATTGGCTAATAGTTGTGATTGTCTGACAGCCTGCATCCTTCACAGATGGACGCATTAATACTCAATAGTGATCTGTAGTCACAAGACAAAGCAATTAGTGTCCCTATAATAAAAACAGTTACTCACACTTGTGTATTGCGAGGTTTTATGGTGAATAGTTTAGATGCTAGATTCAAGGGCCCTCATTTATCAATGTGTGTAGAAAAGGTTCTATATTTTGTCCCTACAAATGAGATTTAGAATGTAAGGACAAAAAAAATCTGTATTTATCAAACGTGCACACGCGGTTCTTAGGCACACCAGCAAGTAATCATTGTTTACTTTCATGGTCGTTTGCATTCAGAAATGCCTCCAGTGACCCATATCCACAAAGTTGATTTTTTCAGACCCATATACAGAAAACCCCAAATTCAGTATCTCAGGAAAATTAGGAATATGTGCAAAGGTTCATTTGAAGACACCCTGGTTGCACTCTAATCAGCTAATTAACTCAAAATACCTGCAAAGGGAATGGGACAAGGCTACACACATGGGGAAGACTGCTGAAAGGTCACGTTGACACCTTGCCAAAAGAGGCTGGCTGTTCACAGAGGGCTTCAGAGCTCTGTGTTCCAAGCACATTAATAGAGAGGCAAAGGGAAGGAAAAGATGTGATAGAAAAAAAGTGTACAAGCAATAGGGATAACTGCACCCTGGAGAGGATTGTGAGACAAAACCCATTCAAAAATGTGGGGGAGATTCACAAAGAGTGGACTGCAGCTGGAGTCAGTGCTTCAAGAACCACCACTCCAAAGTTATGTTCTCTGATGAAAGTAAATTTTGCATTTCCTTTGGAAATCAGGGTCCCAGATTCTGGAGGAAGAGAGGAGAGGCACAGAATCCACGTTGCTTGAAGTCCAGTGTAAAGTTTCCACAGTCAGTGATGGTTTGGGGTGCCATGTCATCTGCTGGTGTTGGTCCACTGTGTTTTCTGAGGTTCAAGGTCAACGCAGCCGTATACCAGGAAGTTTTAGAGCACTTCATGCTTCATGCTGCTGACCAACTTTATGGAGATGCAGATTTCATTTTCCAACAGGACTTGGCACCTGCACACAGTGCCAAAGCTACCAGTACCTGGTTTAAGGACCACGGTTATCCCTGTTCTTAATTGGCCAGCAAACTCGCCTGACCCTTAACCCCATAGAAAATCTATGGGGTATTGGGAAGAGGGAAAATGCGATATGCCAGACCCAAGAATGCGGAAGAGCTGAAGGCCACTATCAGAGCAACCTGGGCTCTCATAACACCCGAGCAGTGCCACAGACTGATCGACTCCATGCCACGCCGCATTGCTGCAGTAATTCAGGCAAAGGGAGCCCCAACTAAGTATTGAGTGCTGTACATGCTCATACTTTTCATGTTCATACTTTACAGTTGGCCAACATTTCTAAAAATTCCTTTTTTTGTATTGGTCTTAAGTAATATTCAAATTTTCTGAGATACTGAATTTGGGATTTTCATTAGTTGTCAGTTATAATCATCAAAATTAAAAGAAATAAACATTTGAAATACACTCACCTAAAGGATTATTAGGAACACCATACTAATACTGTGTTTGACCCCCTTTCGCCTTCAGAATTGCCTTAATTCTACGTGGCATTGATTCAACAAGGTGCTGAAAGCATTCTTTAGAAATGTTGGCCCATATTGATAGGATAGCATCTTGCAGTTGATGGAGATTTGTGGGATGCACATCCAGGGCACGAAGCTCCCGTTCCACCACATCCCAAAGATGCTATATTGTGTTGAGATCTGGTGACTGTGGGGGCCATTTTAGTACAGTGAACTCATTGTCATGTTCAAGAAACCAATTTGAAATGATTCGAGCTTTGTGACATGGTGCATTATCCTGCTGGAAGTAGCCATCAGAGGATGGGTACATGGTGGTCATAAAGGGATGGACATGGTCAGAAAACAATGCTCAGGTAGGCTGTGGCATTTAAACGATGCCCAATTGGCACCAAGGGGCCTAAAGTGTGCCAAGAATACATCCCCCACACCATTACACCACCAGCAGCAGCCTAAACAGTGGTAACAAGGCATGATGGATCTATGTTCTCATTCTGTTTACGCCAAATTCTGACTACCATCTGAATGTCTCAACAAGACTCATCAGACCATTCAACATTTTTCCAGTCTTCAACTGTCCAATTTTGGTGAGCTCGTGCAAATTGTAGCCTCTTTTTCCTATTTATAGTGGAGATGAGTGGTACCCGGTGGGGTCTTCTGCTGTTGTAGCCCATCCGCCTCAAGGTTGTGTGTGTTGTGTGTTCACAAATGCTTTGCTGCATACCTCGGTTGTAACGAGGGGTTATTTCAGTCAAAGTTGCTCTTCTATCAGCTTGAATCAGTCGGCCCATTCTCCTCTGACCTCTAGCATCAACAAGGCATTTTCACTGGACTGCCGCATACTGGATGTTTTTCCCTTTTCACACCATTCTTTGTAAACCCTAGAAATGGTTGTGCGTGAAAATCCCAGTAACTGAGCAGATTGTGAAATACTCAGACCGGTCAGTCTGGCACCAACAACCTTGCCACGTTCAAAATTGCTTAAATCACCTTTCTTTCCCATTCTGACATTCAGTTTGGAGTTCAGGAGATTGTCTTGACCAGGACCACACCCCTAAATGCATTGAAGCAACTGCCATGTGATTGGTTGATTAGATAATTGCATTAATGAGAAATTGAACAGGTGTTCCTAATAATCCTTTAGGTAAAAATGTATATCAATCTGTGTGTAATGAATGAATATAATATACAAGTTTCACTCTTTGAATGGAATTACTGATATAAATCAACTTTTTGATGATATTCTAATTATATGACCAGCACCTGTATGGTGACAACTGCTCCCTTTATAAATCATGTGAATGTATGTCCTCACAGAAATCATGGCAAAGAAAGCAATACTGATTGAGACTTGTCCTGGATCATTTTGGTGATATTATGGTTATGAAAGCAATACTGATTGAGACTTGTCCTGGATAATTTTTTTCAAAAAGCTACGATTCGGAGCTTTTCAAAAAGCTCAATGCAATGCAATGGTTTGTGTTCTTTCAAAAAAGCTCGTTGTTTCTTTGCTCGCTTTCTCTATGTAATTTGTTGTTTGAATAACCGTGGACATTAAATCATTACAATTAATAGGCCTAACATAGGCTTACAATGTTTTTATTAAACTGAGATCGCACTAAATAGTTTCTGTCGTATTAAAAACATTTCATAAAAATTTTCAAAAGCATCCCCCCCTCTGTTTTTTTCACAAATCGCACCCTGCGTATAACCCTGTATGCAATGTGATCTCGAATATCTGTGTGCCAGTGACTGTGCATGTGTGTTTCGATATAGCCAGCATTTTAAGATAAAACTGATTATACTTACTGTAACATCCTTTTGATTAGACCGTTTGAAAGCACACCTTTCAGCCAATCAGTATAGCATTTTCAGCTTCTGTAGACCGACTCATATATTAATTTAACTCATAATCATGATGAACTCAATTTCAGGCTGAACTTCACACAGTTAGTGATGTTTACTTCTATAGCACCATTCAAAAACAAGTGTCACAAAGTGCTTTACATCAAAATTGTTAACAAAAAGGTTACAAATAGACATGACCATTAAAAGAACAGATTAGACAAAAGATAGTTTAAACAAATGCGTTTTTAGCTGCTTTTTAAAAATGTCCACAGAGTCCACAGATCTCAGTTTCAGAGGCAGAGCATTCCACAGCTTGGGAGCAACTACTTCAAAGGCACAGTCTCCTTTTGTCCTCAATCTAGAACGTGGAACAACTAGCAAAATCTGATTTGAGGATCTCAGATTCCTACTGGAGTTACAGGGTTGCAACATCTCTTTTATATACACCGGGCTTTGACCATGTAATGCTCCAAACACCATCACAAGAATTTTTATGAAATGAATTCTAAATTTGACAGGGAGCCAATGTAAAGAAATTAAAATTGGGTTTAAGTGAGATCTCTTTGATGACTTGGTTAAAGGCTTAGCAGCAGCATTTTGAGCCACTTGTAAACGTTTCAGGGATTAATTATTAAGACAAGTAAAAGGAGAGTTACAATAATCTAGGCTTGAGGAAATAAATGCATGTATTATCATTTCCATCTCCGCTGTGGACACAACTGGCCTCAAATTTGTGATGTTTCTCAACTGATAAAAATAATTACGAACCAAATAATAACTGTAAGTAATTATTTGCCATCCAGGCTTTAATAGAGTTTATAAAATTTAAAAGAGTAGGCAATTTTGTAATTTCATGAGGCTTAAAAGAAATATGAATGACTTCAAAATTATTTATCAGTTTTCCTAGAAGCAGCAAATACAAAGCAAAAAGCAATGGGACCAAAACGGAGCCCTGGGGAACACAACAGGACACCAGTGCTGTCGATGAGGAATAATTTTGAACTCTTACTAAAAAAGACCTGTATGATGAGAACCAATACAAGGCTGTACCAGAGATACCAACCTACTGTCTAAGCCTCTCAACTAATATACAGTGATCAACTGTATCAAAAGCAGCAGTAAGATCTAGGGCTGGTAATTTAACGCGTTAATTAGATTAATTAATTATGGAGAAAAATAACGTGTTAAAATTATTAACGCATTTGACGCACTTGCCCCGCCCCAGACCTATGTGGATCATCTGCCATTTCATACATTCGATTGATTACTAATATGAGGCAGAGCAACAACTTACTGCGTGATGGAGCCTAGAAAATATCCCTAAAACTCAAGATATGGGGCAAAATGCCCCTGCTTGAAATATTGTCTCATATTTACATCACATAGTTAAGAAATATCACACGAGCTGTAGGCTAAGAGCAATATCACACGAGTGCAAATGTGATACTCATCTTATACAACAGTTCATTAAGAAGTTAAAATTGTGTTATTTTAGACACAGTGTTGTCTGTTTTGCTCAATTTTGCCAACCAAAATATAAAGACAAATCGGAACTGTTCATCCCCGAGCAACCCACAGCGGAATTTCATTTCTTAATCCACGTTTTGAACGAATTTGGTGAACCATTTAGCGCACTGAACCATTGGCCATAGTCACATTGGCTTTGAAGTAGCACTGCACAGACCGATTGGTGTATGACATCAAAGTACCACAAGAGCGATTCAAAAGCACAAGCAGTCATCTGCTCTCTAAAGCTCTTGTGTCATCAGTCGGATGGTGATGATCCACTTCAAGTCGAACAAGCCTAATGACTTATTGAACCATTAATGTAGAACCCTTTACTTCACTCCTGAATGAATCAGTCATTTGAACGAATCAAACGAATGAATAAATGACTCGATGACTTAAACATTAAGACATTACCACAACCTACTGGCAGTTTATTATTTAGAGTATCATTTCATTAAAGAAATAATTTAATATTTTCATAGTAATAATAATAAATTTAAGAAAATAAATTATTAAAGTTATAGTTCACCCAACCAAAAAAGACAATTCTGTTATAATTTAATCACATGGTCCAAAAGAGTACATGTAATACATTTTATCAAACAAAATATTTCTTGCTGAACTTACTTTTTGTAATCTCTGTTTGATCCTTTGCACAACAATGACTTTAAATGATCTTTTCAGAGTAATTTCTCCAAATCTGATGTGTGATTAATTCGATCATGTAATTAATTAGATTAAAAAATTAAGTTGCTTACCAGCCCTAGTAAGATCCAATAAAAACAGTACAGAGCATTCTCCTGCATCCCCTTGCATTAAAAAAATCATTTAAGAGCAGATTCACTTGAGTTCATACAACGAAAGCCAGATTGGAATTTATCAAACACATTATAACCTTCTAAAACTTCATTTTAAAGTTAATTGAACTGAATCATTGCTATTAAAACAATCTGTATTTTGTTTACTTTATTTTATAGGTTAGAACAAACATGGAATTCCTTAACCGAGCAGAGTCCACAAAACCCCATCCATTTGTAATGGAGATTTGAAAATGCCAGGAGATCTCTCAGGCATTGATCATAATCAGTTGACAGGTTCAATTCAATTCAATTCAAGTTTATTTGTATAGCGCTTTTTACGATGCAAATCATTACAAAGCAACTTTACAGAAAATTAAGTTTCTACAATATTTAGTAATAGCTTATAAGTGGTGACTGTCAGTTTGTGCATATGACAGGATTTTTCAGAAAAATTAATACAAGACGTAGTCAGCCAGACGATGAACATTATTAACAGCAATTATTATATGATGCAGTAACACTTGTAGCAATATTTGTTAGTTCTGTTTGTTGATTCAGGGTTAGCATCATCTGAGGTCCTCTGAGGGGTTGGGTTAATCTTTTTTTATTTTCTTGTGTTTTGGGTCTGGAGTTTGTGTTGTTTATATTTTAGTCGGGATGTGATTTAAATGGCATGGCAGAGAATAGAAACAAATAGAGACATCATTAGCATAGCTGCTGATAAAGTAAAATTAATTAATTTAACCCAAGCTAAAGAGTAAGAATGCGCAATTTGTTCAGATGCAACTGGAGTCAGAATTTAAGAGATGCATTATTCGAATGCTTGGCGAAAGAGGTGCGTTTTTAATCTAGATTTAAATAGAGAGAGTGTGTCTGAAACCCGAACATTATCAGGAAGGCTATTCCAGAGTTTGGGAGCCAAATGTGAAAAGCTCTACCTCCTTTAGTGGACTTTGCTATTCTAGGTACTATCAAAAGTCCAGCATTTTGTGACCTTAGGGAGCGTGATGGATTGTAACGTGGTATAAGGCTAGTTAGGTACGCAGGAGCTAAACCATTTAGGGCCTTATAGGTAAGTAATGATAATTACTTAAATAAAATTGGGGTAATATGATCATATTTTCTTGACCTGGTAAGGACTCTAGCTGCTGCATTTTGGACTACCTGTAGCTTGTTTATTGAAGATGCTGGACAACCACCTAGAAGTGCATTACAATAGTCCAGTCTAGAGGACATGAATGCATGAACTAGCTTTTCTGCATCAGAAACATATTTCGTAGCTTGGCAATGTTTCGTAGCTTGGCAATGTTTCTAAGATGGAAGAATGCAGTTTTTGTAACATAGGAAATATGGTTTTCAAAAGACAAGTTGCTGTCTAATATAACACCCAGATTTTTGACTGTAGAGGAAGTAACAGTACATCTGTGTTACGTCCCTCCACTACCTGTGGTGGCTTTGTTTCCTCTATTAATGTTTGGCTGCTTGGCAATATGTTTTCATGTGTTATTGTGTGCAGGTGTGATCGTTAACGAGTGGGCGGAGAGACACCCTTTAAAATCGGTGGCACTCCATGGAGAGGGGAGAGACTTGAGTTCTGGCATCCATGCTTGTTGTTGATCTTCCCGCATTTGTTTTTGTCCCATTGTAGATAATTTTTCCTCTTATTTTTCTGTTTTGTTTGTAAGTTACTCAATTGATTAATAAATCCCCTAGATAAACGAGTCCAACTGACTTTGCGGTCATTTTATGTTGTGACCAGTGTGCCTGATCATAACAATCTGTCTAGTTGCAAATTGTAATCTACAAGATTCTGTGTACTGTTTTTTGGTCCAATAATTAATATCTGTCTTATCCAAATTTAATAGGAGAAAATTATTGGTCATCCAATCTTTTACATTTTTAACACACTCTGTTAGATTAGATAATTTAGAAGTTTCATCTGGTCTCGTTGAGATGTATAGCTGAGTATCATCCGCTTAACAGTGGAAACTAATCCCGTATTTTCTAATAATATTACCAAGGGGCAAAATGTTTATTGAAAATAGAAGGGAACCTAGGATGGATCCTTGTGGCACTCCATATTTTACTGGTGATAAATGAGATGACTCTCCATTTAAATAAACAAAGTGGTAGCGATCGGACAGGTAGGATCTAAACCATCTTAGAGCATGCCCTTGAATACCTGTATAGTTTTGTAATCTATCTATGAGTATGTCATGATCTATGGTGTCGAACGCAGCACTAAGATCAAGTAAAACTAGCAATGAGATGCAGCCTTGGTGTGACGCTAAAAGCAGGTCATTTGTAGTTTTAACAAGTGCAGTTTCTGTGCTGTGGTGGGGCCTGAAACCTGCCTGAAATTCTTCATACAGATCATCGAATGCAGCTCGAACGTGTTGTCACCTGCACTCAAAGGTAGAGTGCAGGTGACGCCATTAAAGCAAGTAACAGTGAGTAAAGCAATGGTAATGTGTGTGAATAGAGTATTAGCAATGTAAGCGCAGTTAGCAGCAACCACGCTTGCTGATGCTAACTGGCTAAAAGCTAATAGCGGACCCGGGAGATCAAAATAAAACTAGTGATAGCGAGGCGCTCTGATTGTTTTTGTTGTAGAATACGATAGAGGATATATTCACACGTTATAGAAACGGAAATGATGGTGTATAAAACTGAGTTTTAAGATGAAAAATAGTCGATAAAAAGAATATAGTGCTCAAACGCAGTACAAACGGCAACAACAAACAGGAAGTGACAGGTAAGGATATTCTGGCCAATTTTATAAAAGGAATTGCAAATTGTATATTTAATTGCATTTTTCCACATGTGGACGCATAAATTGTGATGTACAGTAGGTGGCCAACCAAAACGTGGTTTTCACCGCCGCTCGTACCGCCGCATCGCAAAGTGCATTTGCAGCTTTTGACCGCTGAGTGGCACTTTAACCACATGTTATCCAACAAATGCATCAAAGCACATCTGTCTTTAATGTGAAATATCAATATTCTTACATAATTAGGCCTATATTTATCACAAGTAAATTTTTTATTTATATTTTAAACTCATTTAATAAAACAGCATGCATTTTTGACATGCACATACTTTGTTATTCGTTACCAGTCCTTTTTTTTGACAGATAACTACTTGGAAAAAAGATATCTGTTTCTTCACTGATTATGAAATTGTTCCGTGTTTCATGAATTGTATCCTTTATTTTAGTAAAACGTGAGTCACTGTATAATTTCGCTCCCATTATTTAGGCCTAACTAAAGAAACGAATAAATTACACCTGCACGATTTAGCTAAATCATTGAAACTGAAAAGAATGGACGGATTAATAAAACATCATACAACAAAAAGGGGTATTCTATTCCTTAAAGTATCAAAGGGCGTGCCGTGCATGATGCTGAGTGCCACGTGCAGCATTTATTCTTATTTGTCTACATATTTTATCTTCATTACAAATCTTGTTTGGCTTTATTTTGTATAATTGCATGTTAAAAACAATTAACTTTAATGCATATGCAAAATGTGAAACTGCTATCTTATTCGCAGTCCAATAGCATTTTGTAATTATTTGTACAATAATATTTAACTTAACCTGCTTTATATCTTTTATATGTATTAAAATAAATTTATGAGAGTCATGCATCCATTTAATATCGATCAAGAACAACTAGCGGATCCCATACTGTAACCTAAAAGAAATGTGCTCATATTCAAGTGTTTGTGTGGAAAATTATTAATGTACATGCATGACAGGGAGGCGTCCCCATGATCACTAAATTTTTTTCCTGATAATGAAATAAATTAAAATTGGGGGTGCCTCACATTCATGAGAAATATATTTACAGAAAGCTTGAAATTTCTTCTTTTAAACGAACCAACTCAAAACGAAAACAAATACTCCCTGATGATGTAATCTGTGAAGGTTGTATTTCTCTCTAAAGGCGTGTACAGTATACTGTGTAGATGATCATCAGGACCGTGAATTTCATCTTGCAGCCGACAAGAAAACATTAGCTTATTAATAAATAATTAATATGTATATTTCCCCACAATTATTAGGCTACTACTGCCTGTGCTTTGAGGCAATGCGTGTGCTCGAGCGTGGAATATATGAAAGCTCAATATGGATAGACTGTGTTAATTTGATATAAACTTGCGATTATTTGAATAATGACTTAAATGGACGACTACTAGTAACTAGAAAAGTCTTTAGAGGGGTAAGTCCTATTAAATACCCTCTAGACATCTTTGTTAAAGTTTTCAAATCATTTTATATGAGTTTGCATAAATTCTGCTTTCGTAACGGTCCGTAACGGAGAGATCTGAAAATTTGTTTTGTCCTATATTTAAAAAGAATTTGTGTTTTAATGAATTGTAATTGGGTTATTTTTAACAGTGTTTAAGTGTTTTTGAGAGTGAATGACTAAAAATAATGTTACAAATACAAACGGGTGGCTTTTATTTTTATAAACGCTTTCCGGTGAATTGTTATTCGTGAAATTACATTTTAATTATTTTTTATTTATTTATTTATTTATTTATTTTATTTATCAATATTTGCTCTTAAGCAATGTTGGCCGACGTTTATGTTTTATCATTCTTTGTGATGCTTAGAAATAAGAGACAGCAGATTATTGTTAGTCTAAGGTTTAATAAATAATAGCAAGTTTACGATAAATTTACAAAATTACAATCAATTTGTTACATTCTAGTAGTGCATCCGTTGCACTGCACTACAGCTGGCAAAACCTTCTGAAGGTGGTCAATGTATCTGTTGCAGACAGTTTTTGTCAAGCAATTGCACCAAAAAGTTACAATGGCCTCAAGAAGCTCGTCTTTATTTCTTGGCTTGACCTGACGTCTGATGAATTCCTTCATTGCGTGCCACACACCAGCTCGATTGGATTAAGATCTGGTGATCTGCATGCGAAAACAAAATGACAAGTTGGGCGATTTTGTCAAATGTACATTTCGTAAACCAGAATAAAAAAATAAAAAATAAAAAAATGGACAGACACAAACATACTCAGCTGGTGTTTTCACCCAGTTGATCCCCTCCTCAGCAATATACTGCCTCGCGGCTGTATGTTTCGGGTCATTGTCTGTTTAAAAAATAATAATAATAATAATAATAATAAACATTAAATGCTTATTCAACTTTCAGTCATTAAAATCAGAAAAGATCACAACACAGTTCGTAAAAATTTACCTTGGAAGAAACGATGAGATCCTTTAAAGTGTTGTCTTATGTACGGCGCCAAATTAGATTTTATGATGTTCTCTTGATAAAAATGCTTGTCCATAATTCCTGAAAATGATTAAATGATAAGTTTACAAACTCAGCCTCTCAAATCAATTCAATCATACTGAATGGGTAGAACTAACCATCAAACACAACTATCGGTCCCGGTCCCTGACGGGATATGGCTCCCCAAACGTGAAGCTTTACAGGATGTTTAGCTTTTGGTTTCACAACCCGGCGACCCCTTTTCTTGTAGCCACATCAGAGCAAAGCGCTCCAAAGCCACAGTAGTTTCGTCAGAAAAGATCACGTTGTCAAATGTGTTTTGTAAGGATAGATAACGTTGTCAAATGTATAGACGCAGGGCCTTGTTGTTGTCACGAATCATAGGGTCTGTCCTATTATACGAATTAAGATAATAAGAAACAATATGGAAAATTAATCTACAGTAGCCTATCTAGAATTGTATATGGAAATGTTACCAGGATTTGCCGTATGTCCATCCAAGTTGTTTTTTTGACTTCCTGATTGTGCGGGCTGATACTTGTAATTGCAGTCTGGACTGAAGTTGGTTCTGAATGTTTTTTGCAGACCGCTCATCGTCCTCATGCAGCATTTCATCAACGAGTTTAAGTGCAGCACTATACAGTATATATACATATAGCCTATATGAAATATTGGTATTTTATCAGCCTACCTACTGCAATTGTATGTGATATAACCATAAACGAGAGACAATAATAAATAATAAACTCTTGAATAGTACCTGTTCATTTTCAATACAGTTGGTTTTTTAGTCACATGAGTTCGACGACGAAGAGTCAAGTGCCATCTTATAGTGTTGTCGGAGACATGCACATCTGACTGCAACAGGAAAGCCCTGATGTCAGAAAGAAAGTGCCCTGCTCTCCACAAAGACCTGTTTTTGTCGCTCATCTTGGAAGAAATCTTCGTCATGGCTAAATGTCTCGGCGAAAGTCTGATTTCCAGGAGTTGGAGTTCCTCCTAGTCTACTGAATAGACTAAGTTCTGCCGTTTAATGTATACTGTAGGCTACAGCTCCAATTTATTCTAGTAGCCTATGTTACATCAGTTGTGTGACATCATTGGGATTGGTTCAATGTAATGGTAATACATCACTTACAAAGGGTTCATGTTAACTACTGTATGATTATCAGATGATTTTAATGTGTTAATGTTTCAACTGTATCATGCAATTATAGCTATGTAACAATCTGATAAACTGCAATTGTGCAGTTTGTATCCATTAACACGCTCATAAACATTACAAAAAAGAAATGTCATGCCATAAACTACACAATTACGAACAAAAAAAATATCCCAATAATCAACATTTTGTTATTCAATAAGTGCTAGGCTATTAAGATAAAAAGTTTCTGCTATAGATAGTTTGCGCCTAATGTGACTCTCCACAATGGGCTACACAATTAATTTGATTTTTTTGTTTTTTTTTTTTGTTTTGAGTTAAGTTAATAGTGTAGTGAGAGTGTTTGTTTTTGGTTGTTTGTTTTTGTTTATTTTTTATACTTACTTTATGCAAAACATATAGGCATCTGTACATTGTACCTGTATAACATCATAACATAAATTATTAAATTATAGTTCAAATGAACTGTACAAACTCAATCTTGGTTTTTGCTATTTATTTAGGCCTATTTATTTATATCAGCAGATCTGTGTTGATTCAGTTTATTTCAGTAACTGCTGATGTTGCAAACTGTGGTTAAGCTATAAAGCAGCTTGAAAGAATTGACCGAGATACTGTATGTAACATTATGGCTCCGTATTAGTAGATAAATAACTGTACATAATCTTTACTGCCATTCAATGTTCCTGAAAGACAATGAAATAAAATAAAAATGTTAAAGAAAAACAAAGAAAAACAACAAACCGATTGTGTTCCATTTATATATCAATGTATAATGTTAACATTATCTTGTGTGTATAAAAAGCACTCACCCAACCATTCTTTCATGTGTCTCATTGACCCTCTCCAAAGACTAACAGTGCTTGCAACACTTGACAAGTCTGAGATGGGGGAAGGGCGCATTGTTTAAAATGTTTGTCACCAAAGCCATTAATCCAGAGGGCGGGAGACTCAAAACATTAGCCTAAGCTATGCACGTGACAGACCTTTTTGCAATCTTAGTGCTTTTTGTTAATTTTAACATTCTGATCATATGATCAGATGTTTTTTTTTTTTTTTCATATTATTAGCAAAAATAAGCTGACGAAATACACAATTGTTAGACTCTTTTATGAGTATTTTGAGCAAGTTTCTTTATTTGTTTGTGTTATGGGGATTTGCAGTGTTTCACGCTCCACTCAGGGCTCCAGTAGTTCAGAATGGGATCAACCTTCCCCCCACACGTTTGCCATAGAGACATGCTGCTGAGCAGAGTATGTGAGCAGTTTTGACTGGAGCGAGGAGCATGTTTGGTAAAAGACGGTAAATGTCACAAAGCTCGAATCATTTCAAATTGGTTTCTTGAACATGACAATGAGTTCACTGTACTAAAATGGCCCCCCAGATCTCAACCCAATAGAGCATCTTTGGACCCTGGATGTGCAGGAATCATGTAATAATGTTATGATGTGTAGGAAGCTCAGAGGTGAAGACCAGGAGTCTACTTGTAATATCATTTCATTGTGTATTTGTATATAGTTTATTTATAGACGTCATCTGTTACGGCGTACACTGACAGACTGACTGCTCTGCTGCTTGAAAGCGCGGGGTTTGTTGGTTAATTAACACAGGGTGTTCCACAGGACCATTACTGCCCACTCCCATCCACTCCCGTGATTTTTGTGTCCGCTCCCACAAACATTCTAATAATGTATATAATTTTCATGCATCAGGGAGCCACTATCAATATTTAGGGTATTTAAATCGCTTTTTAAATGAGCGCTCGCAGTCGTAGTTCACTTTCGATTTTGCAATTGCATTTTTTTAAAGGGGGAGCACACCTTACGATAAAAGATATTTGTCAATGAGCTCAGGATCTGTTGAGGAACAAATCCTCCACCATCTTGTCATTTATCTCTCCTTACTCTCGACCCATGATCAATCAAATCTGACTCCTGCAGCTTGTGTTGGATGCAGGGTTGTGAATTGGGATGCTTTTAAACTCTTGCCATGAGTTGATTTTTCCCGTTGGTTAAAGGTTTTAAATATTGTATAAATTACATTTTGCATTCTACCGGTAATAAAACTGTGCTAAATGTTTTGTGAAAGAGGGCCATTAGTAGGAAGCCTTTGAGCTGTGTTTATGGTCAATCTGCATAACAGGGACTGTAAAATATGTATTTTAGGGATGGAAATGACATATTTTGATGTTCGGGACATGGTCTTTGTGTTACTTTGGGCTGTTTTTTACTAGCACGGGATGCACAATTAAAATGATGTAATAGTTGTGATCATTATTTTACCTTCCATGATCATTCAGACCTGATCAGGTGCAGTATTACTGACACTTTGTCTCAAGTCTGCATCAAATCAAGCATTTCGTAATCACAGGCAAACTGTCTGACCAGTCAGGTGTTTGTCATGAGAAGTGTTTCACAAAACAGCTATGGTTTGCTTTATTTTCCCTCCTCAATAAGTTTTGTCAGGTGTTTTGTTTATTGGTCTAATTCTTGTTTATTGGGTTGCATTGGTTTGTCACAGGATTCGCATCCTTCTGAATTATGTTGCATTGATAAGGAGTTATCACAAAGTAAGACTTTAGTTGTGCAGTAAATGTAAGTTAAAGGCCCTGGTTCACAGTCTAGGCCATAGTTCAATTAGGACATTTAAGTATTTTTTATAAACATTTATGTGGGCTTTTTGAGACAAAACAAAGGCACTGATCTACTTTAAGATTGGTCAGTGCAAGTTTATTTCAGTTGAAACAGTTCAGACTTGCATTTTAGTCTAGGACTAGGCTTAAGCCTATGTAACCAGTTAAAAACTTGGAGTTTATGGTAAGAGTCTTAAAAAAGGTCTTAAAAGGTATTAAATTTAAGGATTAGTTTTTAGTTTATTTTTCCAGTTAAAAACTTGGAGTTTATGGTAAGAGTCTTAAATGATTCAGCATCGATTCTGAGATTTTCCTAATGCATTCTTTCTTGAATCGATTCTGAGCTTAGTTTTGAACAGCAGATGGCACTGCATGCTTTAGAAACACCCATACTCTGCTTGTTTCCAAATCCTTACAGACACTTGAACCTAAAATAATCATTCATAAAATTCAAAAAGGTTGAAGCGAATCACAAAGGTGTTCACAGTGGGCTGTTTACATTAATCTTGCATCATAAAAGCATTTTAAGATGAAGTGAAATTACATGACTCAGCCGAACGCACAAGCACTCTTTAGCACTCTTCTTCATGAGCATTTGAGTGTGCAGATAAAAACTAGATTAGAGCGCAATCTGCTGTTAAAATCTAAGCTCAGAATCGATTCCAGAGGAATCGCGATGCATTCTGAAAATCTAAGAATCGATCCACGAATCGATTCTGCATCGATTTATAGTCCCAGAGTGTGTAGATTCTGCCTGTATTTACGCCAAGTTTTTTTTTTTTTAATCCAGATATGTGCATGGAAAATTGCTTACACATATTTATATGCTCATTTTGTCCATACGTGAAATTTATAAATGTGACCCCCAGCAGGATTGGTTATTGAGAAGGTGCTGTGTGGAACCGTTAGAGTTGGGTACTCGATCTTGGACTCTGTTTTGGTCTCGGGTCTGAACTTGAGTCCAATTATCAACACCGGATTAAACATGTTGGGTGGAGTGTGGGTTGAGTCCACATCATGTGTAAAATTAAAGAGATAGCTTGAGTCCAATTATCAACACCGGATTGTCGTTATAAACCCCTAAGACCTTTGTTCATTTTCAAAACACAAATTAAGATATTTTTGAGGAAATCCAAGAGCTTTCTGATCCTCCATAGACAGCAATGCAACTGAAATGTTCCCAGGCCCAGATTAAACATGGACTCAGGAGTGTGTGGTTGAGTCCACATCATGTGTAAAATTAAAGAGATAATTGACCCAAAAATGTTAATTCTGTCATGTCGTTATAAACCCCTAAGACCTTTGTTCATTTTCAAAACACAAATTAAGATATTTTTGAGGAAATCCAAGAGCTTTCTGATCCTCCATAGACAGCAATGCAACTGAAATGTTCCCAGGCCCAGAAACAAAGAAAGGACCTCGGTAAAACTGTCCATGTGACATCAGGAGTTCGTAATTTTACAAAGCTACGAGAATACTTTTAGTGCACAAAAATAATGACTTTATTCAACAATTCTTCTCCTCCAAATCACATCATCCACCATTATGGAGAGTACCACGACCAGGGCAGGACCTGGGGGGCGGGGGCCCTGGGCTTGAGGTTATGTTTGGGCCCTATACCTACACTACAAATGCCCTAAAATAAAACATCATAATGGAGTAACACAAAATACACAAACGTATGCTTTGTAGTTCATAAGAAGTACAATTTTTACAGGCGGGGTCCATGGGCTGCAGCCCTCTCAAGCCCAATGTTAAGTCCGGTCATGACCACGACGCATGCAGGTGCTTTCCTCTGCATGTGATGTCCTTCGTTTCTGGGCCTGGAAACATTTAGTTGCATTGCTGTCTATGGAGGGTCAGAAAGCTCTGAACAACACACCTCAGTACTGCACATCTGTAAATAACTCAGCAAACCTTCATCTGTAAATAGCACATATGCACATTCACAGTTCTTTCTATGGACATTTTCCTTTTTATATATGTTTTCATTACTATTGTTATTTATAATTTATTGTCTATTCTCTCTAATATTAGTGTTGTATAATCTTAATTTTATGTATGTCTGGATTATTTTTACTTTCTGTACTGGAAGCTCCTAACACCAAGAAAAATTTATTGTGTGTGTAAACACATTTGGTAAAACTGCTCTTTCAGATTCTGAAATTATATCTAAGAAAGCAGTTTATTCCCTTTATTACATCTCAACACCAGCATATTTAAAGAATACATTATTAAAAATGATCATTGTTTTCTGTAGTAACAGCACCAAATTACTGATTGTAATATCAGACTAACTGAAACTAATTGTGTTTTTGTGAAGAATCATCTGACTGGTGTTCATCACATGAATGAAAACTGTACTGTTTATAGTCTTCTATAGAAAGTGTTTTAGGTATACATTATAAATGACCAGAGATGGTTATAACATGTTACACAGTAACTTACTGTATTCTAATTACTTTTTCTGGTTACAGAGTAGGGTGACCAAACGTGCCATTTTCCCAGGACACGTACTGGCCTGGATTTCTATATTGCCTAAAATATTGACGTTTTGGCTTTGTTTGCACTGCGCAGACCAGTCATTGTATGACAAAGTACCGTGTGCTTTGATGTCATACACTGATCGGTATGCTCAGTGTTGCCAAAGACTATAAACCTTTTTCTTCAACTTCATTAGCCGCTATAGGTAAATAATGAGGAGAATAACAACGTGCAATAAAAGGAAAACGGTTTGCACTTCAAACCAGTGTGCTCTTAATTAAGATAAAATATTAAAATAATATTATAAGACCCACCAACTTTCAATATCTATAAGTAAAACGTTTTGTGTTGTTCAGCTAAAAACAGCAGGACGGAGTGGACGCAGTTGAGACCGGAAGCCAGACCCACAGAAAATATAAATTTGGTTGTGATATTGTTTTGAAATTAGAAAAAAAATGGATAGAAAACCCTTTAAAGGACTTTGGTGCTGCTTGAAGTCACAATTTAAAAATTAGACTGATTTAAATGATAGTTACAATATTATCATAGTTCCATAAGAGTGTCATTAAATTTCATTTCAGACATTTTCTGAAGACCAAGGAGAGGGAGTGGTGATGGTGAAACTGTGGCATGTACAGTTTTAGAGAAATTCACAAAAATATAAAGGGTCCTAAGAGGATAAATTGAGCTCTTATGTGATTTTGGAGAGTATAGTATTACATATGTTCTTGCTATGTTTCTGGACCTTGTTTGTGTAAACTACATTGCTGTCTATGGGAGGGTCAGAGAGCTATCAGATTCCATCAAAAATATTCTATTTGTGTTCAGAAGATGAACGAAGGTCTTAAGCATTTGGTTTGACATGAAGGTAAGTAATTAATGACAGAATCTTAATTTTTGGGCAAACTAACCCTTCACCTGGGCCATGGACAATTACTACATTAAAATACACAAACTTTACATTTAAACCTCTTAGCCTGCACCCTGACGCCGGCGTCCTGAACTCCCCATTTTTGCACGTGTCAATAATTACGAATAGATTAAATTAAACGGGACAAATTTAATCTTGACAAACTATATATCATTGTAAAGATCTAAGCCTCAAGCATCGACAACAGATCGCTGTTTTTCAATGGAAAGCTTATAAGGAATGTATTTGCTAGATTTGTGTAAGCAGTACACATCAAAACATGAAGAATGAAAAATGCAGTACATACCAGATTCGTTGTAATAACGAGTCATAAACACATCCACAGCTGTAAATTCTGCTTTAGTTAGGAAGGTAAGGGTCCACTGAACGACATCTCACGGAGCACGTTTAGTCCAACGAAGCAATAACGTTTGTAATATCGATGATAATTCCTTTGTTTTACGTTTCAGTTCTTCAGGGACAGAATTGTTTGTGTCCGCTCTGGAATAACTCACGCTCAGAAACTGCGTCTTGGTAATAAAAAAAAACGGCATGGTTTTGTAGCGTACAGTATCACAAAAGCAATGAGACAATCCACCAAAATAAAAGTGAAAGATAAGCAGAAGATTTGTTTATTTGAATTCTGGCGCTTTCTCGTGACGCGCGCTCTGTCGCACCTGTTATATGATGGAGGCGGAACTTAGCGATCGCCTTTTTCTTTATTTTTTTAATTTTACTACAGTTTTTTATATATATTGTGGAGCGTGTTTTATGTTGAATGTGCCTGTATCTGTAGGATTACCATCATCTGTTTGAGCGCAAATCAGCTCGCTATTACTGTGTAATCACAGCTATCAATGTGAACACACCATATATATAAATAGAGTGTGATTTTATTGACTTTATGGCACATTAGTATATGATTACCATCTCTATAAGTGGCCATCAGGCACGTATTTTCATTGTAATTCATTGTAAATGCTGCATTTCTAGCAATCTCAGGATGTTCTATAATTGGCATACAAAGTTAAATCATTTTTATTTTTCTTACTCAAATTATTATTATTGTATTTTTCTAGTGCTCAAATAAAACACTTATAAGATGTCTAAGTTTCTGTCTAGTGTTTTATAACTGAAAAAAAAAGATGCAGTGGTATGGTTTAATGACTTAAATAGTTTGTAGAACCCTTCAATACAGTTAAAGGTAAAGGTAAATATTTTTTATATATTTGAGGGCTGGGGGGGACTAGACATAGTCTCAGAAAAATGATTGCAGGAATCTCATTTTTCATGGTATCTTCTTCAGATTTGAAATAGAAACTCATGAGACGTGTGACTTTTCAACCTATTACTTTTTTCTAGATTGCTCCAGGATCTGATTCCAGGTCTTCTTTCCAAAGACACCAAAATTATGTGTGTAACACACTGAAGAAAGGAACTGTTAAAATTTTAAGTTAGGTAGAGCACTTTTTAGGTTGTGAGTCCATAATGGGGGGAATGCTGGCTAACAGGTTCAGACTGATTATAGTAGTGTTTGTGTAAGACCGGTCAGATAATTTGAGGTTGTTCCACTGAAACACGTCTGTTTTACGTTATAAATAAAGTCTGTCATATAAAATCATTTTTCTCTGATTTCATGCTGGACTGTAAGAAAAGATCACTGAGAAATTAATACATTATAAACCCTACAAGGTTGATGTACAAATCTGCAGGTATTGATCACGCTAATGTTGTTAGAAGGCAACTGCAATTACAAAGAATTTACCATTGCACAATTCATTTTTACAATTAATAACATCACAACGTGTCTATATACTGTTGAATATTTTTTTGTATTTGAGTTTGATTCAATCTTCATTGACATGTAGCTCATTGTCTAAACAGTAAAATAATAAGGCCTACACAAGATTTTGGCTATGGCACTAGAAAATACATCAAATAAAAAATATTAACTGTCTTCCCAAACACAAAAATTAATATATATAAAACATTGGTTAATGTTTTTTTGTGGAAAAATAAATGGTTCTATATTGTTACAATTGTAATATATTAAATGGTTAGAAATGGTTATATCCCAAATGTATTTAATCAATAATTCCACTATGAATTACTCTTGAAATACTGTTTTGTTGTGTGAACGGGAATTTTATTTTGGTACGAGGCTTTTATTTTGGTACGGCGCTGTGTCGTCATAAGGCAGCATCCTGCATCTGTTGTGACTCGGCTGAAGAAAGGTGAGTGTTTAAACATTACAGTATCAACGCAAGTCTGTTTTATAGTTTTTACAAGCGATGTAAAGTTAATTCATTAATTCATTAACATTACTGCGCGTTATGTAGCGTCTGTGCACGTTGTTTTGAGCGAGTAAAGCGCGTCCACACACGAGGAACAGAATCGAGAATCAGTTCATAACGATTCCGAGTCAATTGAGTCATTTGATTCAGCGACGCATGCTGGACAAAACAGTTTAAACACAAACGCGTTTAACAATGACAAACTTTTACAAATCCATAGCAAATGTTTGAGGAATGTGCAATAGATTAAATGTGATAAACAAACTATTAAATCAAATTAAACTTATGCATTTTGCAGATGCTTTTATCCAAAGTGACTCACAATGCATTCAGGCTAACATTTTTTTACCTAACATTATATTACAAATATTACAATACAAATGCAAACATAAATGCATAAATATGTAATGTCTGTTGTAATTTGTGTTCTTGTATCAATTTGTTGTGGCCCAGTTTTTAATGTTTTTGTCTAATTGTGGTCTGGTTTCACAGACAGGGCTTCGGTTAAACCAGGATTAAGCCATAATTCAATTATTTAAAGGGGTCCTATTATGCTGTTTTACAAAGTCTTGATTTTGTTTTGGGGGTGTAATAGAACATGCTCTCATACTAGGTTTGTATTGAAAACAAATTATTTTTCACATTATTACAACACCTCTCGCCCCAGTCTGGCATGAACAGCTCGAATAGTTCCTGTATCATAAAAATGAAGGCCCACCTTCTGGAATATGACGTGCTGTGATTGGTTAGCTGGGCCAATCTGTGTTGTGATTGGTTAGCTGGGCCAGTGTGTGTGCCGTGATTGGTTAGCTGGGTCAGTGTGTGCCGTGATTGGGTTTGCTGTGGGGCCAGTGTGTGTTGTTGTGATTGGTAGTAGCTGGGCCAGTGTGTGTGTGTTGTGGTTGGGTTTGCTGGGCCAGTGTGTGTTGTGATTGGTTAGCTGGGCCAGTGCGTGCTGTGATTGGTTAGCTGGGCCAGTGCGTGCTGTGATTGGTTAGCTGGGCCAGTGCGTGCTGTGATTGGTTAGCTGGGCCAGTGCGTGCTGTGATTGGTTAGCCGGGCCAGTGCGTGTTGTGATCGGTTAGCTGGGCCAGTGTGTGTTGTGGTTGGGTTTTGCTGGGCCAGTGCGTGTTGTGATTGGTTTGCTGGGGCCAGTGTGTGCCCGTGATTGGTTAGCTGGGCCAGTGTGTGCCGTGATTTGGTTAGCTGGGCCAGTGTGTGTTGTGATTGGTTAGCTGGGCCAGTGCGTGCCGTGATTGGTTAGCTGGGCCTGTGTGTGCCGTGATTGGTTTGCTGCGCCAGTGCGTGTTTTGTGATTGGTTTGCTGGGCCAGTGCGTTTGTGATTGGTTAGCTGGGCCAGTGTGTGCCGTGATTGGTTTTGCTGGGCCAGTGTGTGTTGTGATTGGTTAGCTGGGGCCAGTGTGTGTTGTGTGTTTGGGTTGCTGGGCCAGTGTGTGTTGTGATTGGTTAGCTGGGCCAGTGCGTGCCGTGATTGGTTAGCTGGGCCAGTGCGTGTTGTGATTGGTTAGCTGGGCCAGTGCGTGCCGTGATTGGTTAGCTGGGCCAGTGCGTGCCGTGATTGGTTAGGCTGCGCCAGTGCGTGTTGTGATCGGGTTAGCGCAGCCAGTGTGTGTTGTGGTTGGGTTGCTGGGCCAGTGCGTGTTGTGATTGGTTTTTTGTTTGCTGGGCCAGTGTGTGCCGTGATTGGTTAGCTGGGCACAGTGTGTGTGGTGTTGGGTTGCTGGGCCAGTGTGTGTTGTGATTGGTTAGCTGGGCCAGTGCGTGCCGTGATTGGTTAGCTGGGCCAGTGCGTGTTTTGATTGGTTAGCTGGGCCAGTGGTGTGCCGTGGGTTGGTTAGCTGGGCCAGTGCGTTGTGCCGTGATTGGTTAGCTGGGCCAGTGCGTGTTGTGATTGGTTAGCTGGGCCAGTGCGTGCCGTGATTGGTTAGCTGGGCCAGTGCGTGCCGTGAATGGGTTAGCTGGGCCAGTGTGTGTTGTGATTGGTTAGCTGGGCCAGTGCATGCCGTGATTGGTTAGCTATGGGCCTGTGTGTGCCGTGATTGGTTTGCTGCGCCAGTGCGTGCCGTGATTGGTTAGCAGGGCCAGTGCGTGTTGTGATTGGTTAGCTGGGTCAGTGTGTGCCGTGATTGGTTAGCTGGGCCAGTGCGTGCCGTGATTGGTTAGCTGCGCCAGTGCGTGTTTGTGATCGGTTAGCGCGGCCAGTGTGTGTTGTGGTTGGGTTGCTGGGCCAGTGCGTGCCGTGATTGGTTAGCTGCGCCAGTGCGTGTTGTGATTGGTTTGCTGCGCCAGTGTGTGCCGTGATTGGTTAGCTGTGGGCCAGTGTGTGCCGTGATTGGTTAGCTGCGCCAGTTTGTGTTGTGATTGGCAGCACTCGGCGGCTGGTCAGGAAATGTCACGACCCTTACCACAGTCGCCTGCTGTGAGCTTCAGTTGTAAATATTGTGTCAAAATCAAATAAATTTGAGCATGATTTAAACCCGGATGATTGTAACCACTCTAAGCTTGTCTGTCTTGGGAACACTAGCACGTCTTTGACATAGTGATAACACTCGTTGCCTTCTAGTGCAGCTCAACCAGGTCTCGTCCCATTTGTCGATCTTTGTGAGATCACAAATCCCGGAAAATATTCGTTGTAGTTTTTGAAAAGTGATTTCTGTTAAATAAAATATCTCCTTTTAAATTGGACTTTGAGCTTTGTAACTTTGCAGATCTTTTTTATGCTGCTCAAACAGCAACAATACAGAATAACTAAAGTTGAAAAAGTGAAAAAGCATTATAGCATCATTATATTTAAGTAATTTTTATAAAGGTGTCTTAGAAAAAACACTGTTGTGCGTCTTGAAATAAAACAAAGACACTGATATATTTTAAGATCAGTCAGTGCAAGTTTCTTTTTGGTGAAACAGCTCAGACTTACATTTTTAATCTAAGCCTTGCCTGTGAAACTGTAGTTATGTGATTTTAAGGACATTAATTTATCACTCTTTTGAGTCCCTTACCAGTGTGCTGACTACTGAACTAGGGAGCTGATTGAGACACACCCAGTGATGTAGTTTGGACTGATTTATCTTTAATTATTCTCATCTTAAACATGACAGATTGTACAAACACAGAAAAACTCCTGAGATCCACACACTGTTATAAAGATGGAGTTTATTAAAGAAGAGAGTGAAGACGTGAAGATTGAAGAAACATTGAGAGTCAAACAAGAAGATACTGAGAAACAAAGAAAGATGGAGTTTATTAAAGAGGAGAGTGAAGACGTGAAGATTGAAGAAACATTGAGAGTCAAACAAGAAGATACTGAGACACAAACAGGTTAGTTTTCATTCTCATTTGATGCTTATTAAAATGTCAAGCTCTACAGGAAACCATGATGTTTTTGAAGCATGTCCAGGTGTGTAAAATACTTTTATATTTAACTTAATTACTGTACTCATTACTTATGGGAGATTTCTAAAGAAAAAACTCATACCTTTTACTCCTTACAATTTAATTTCTACTTGAGAAGTACATGTTTAATTTTTTGTTTGCATTTTACTTTATACCCTCTTACATTAAATATGTAAACAAGCTCAAACATGTGCTTGATCTGTGAGAACCAATGATGTTTGTGTTCACGAATCTGAAAGCCCCCCCCTGATGTTTGTGAAAGGTTATTCATTACTCTTGACGGCACTTTTTGAGTTTTGATATGGCTATTAGCTGTCTATGTAGTATAATGGCTGAATGCACAAGACTGAGTGCCAAAAAAGTGAAAATTTACATAATATTTTGGCTGCTGTTCTTTCTTTCAAATATATGTTACAATTTCTCCAAAAATTTTTTAAATAAACACTGTATGTAAAATTAATCGTGAATCATGTTTAGTGATGTTCTTACCAGGGAGTGGATAAATGGTATGATGATGACATGTTGAGTAATAATTATGGCTGCCAATGAATTTCTTTTTTTAATCTAAATGATTGCATGATATTTTTTTTCATAAATGATTCTTATTAATCAGAAATATTTACATAACAATAATAGTGGAGAAAAAACTCTGATTGCCCCAAATAAATATTTAAACGTTAAAATATTTCAGACATGGGCATTGAATACACAACACAAAAAGTGGCCTTTTTTAAAACGTTTTAATTCTGTCACTCATCATTAAGAGTGTATTCACATGTCTTGTTTGTTTTGATTGAATCAAACTCAAGTTCGTGCCCCTCTTGGTGCAGATATTTTGGGCAGGTGTGAATGCAGCGTTGGCACTCTGGTGCACATCAAAAAACCACACCGAGACCCAGCTAAAGAGGTGTTCTCGGTCCGCTTCCAGACAAACTACGGTTTGTAAGGTTCATTTAAGGGGTGAACATGACCTCGATTCGACCCAACTACAGAAAGCACTGTGCCTTTTTATGAAGATACTTGCAAAGACAGGCATTTTGAGGCATATAAGTGTGTGTATTCGTTCAAGGCAAATGAAGCTGCAAAAAGCACTGTGCCTTTTTATGAAGATACTTGCAAAGACAGGCATTTTGAGGCATATAAGCAGGTAACGCTCAGAAACAGACAGCTCGCGTATATTTCAAATGTAATAAACACTTTTCTCTCACTTCTGCTATCTGTTAACGCCTCAGATATGCTAGTCTCACGAGTTTGTTTACAGGAGCAAAGAAAGGAAAGTTTTTCTTATTTGACCAAGGAAAACCAGTCTCCTCTTGGCTTATATCGCCAACGTCCTACGTCATCTTCCAAAACGGCTTCTACGTGTGACAGTCATTGGAAGTGATAGAAAAGTATTCATTATATTTGAAATATGTATATTTTTTTCTTGCCCCCAGAGCCGTGTGAGGCACACTTTATTGTGGATGTGTGTACTTTATTTGATGTGTTTTGGACTGTGGAACGAAAACACCCACCCCCTGTAAATGATAACGCTTGAAAAAGCCAGGGAAGTTTTTAATATTACTCCGATTGAAATTCGCCTGAACGAAGAAAGTCATATACACTTAGGATGCTTCGAGGATGAGAAACAGTCGGAGGGAATCCCAGAATGTAGTCATGACAATGAATTTATAGTAGATAGCTACAATACAGATGACACACAAAATGTGTGATTTGATGGATTGATGAATAAATAAAAAACAAAGCAGTTAAATAATGACAAAAGCACTGTTATATAAATATATAGGCTAATCTGTTTGTTTTGCATATCTCTCTCTGAACGAGCAGCGTTGTGTCGTGTACTACATACTCAAGTATGCGCCAGCTTGGCTTATAGTGCCTGGTTTAACAGTGCCTGCTGTCTCACTATCTGAGGAAGTGAACACAAACACTGAGAGCCTCACTGAGAGAAAAATTAATAATCATTTCATAATTTTATTTGAGAAAACCTCTGTAAAAAAAACTTAAAGCTCTTCACTACAACCCGTCAAAATAAAAGTACGCTTTTATATTTTAATAACAATTTACATAAACATTTTTAAAGAATATAATTTTCCCCCTCATTTTAATTTAGTAAATCTCTGTTGTGTAGCCCTTTTGCAAAAACATAAAATAAAGGTTTTCAAATATTAAATAAATTGTTAAATGTTTATACATTTTTATTACCACCATTTTTGATTAGTATATTTGTATTGTCATAAAAGTACAGAATCTAGAAAAATTAAAACCAGAATTTATGAATTTGTATGAATAATTAATGATAAATATAAGTTATTAAACTAATAAATAATCAGTGATTAAATTTTCTTGTTTTTGATTAATGAAATTTGAATAAACAAATTAATTTTAAACATTTTGTTCATCCATCTTTGATTGTTTAATACCATAAACCGCAATTATTATGACGATTAGCATATACCGTGAAAATCTCATACCGTTACAACCCTTTATGGCAAATGGTAACAAAATCTATGAGAGTAACAAAAAAAAAAACATGAAGAGACAAATCCATATTAAACCCTGCAGCTCGTGATGATACATTGATGTGTGAAGACACAAAATGATTGGTTTGTCATTGATGTGTGAAGACACAAAATATACTTTTTTTTTTACCTCTGATTCGCACAATGTCCGAACTGTTAAAACTGTTTTGAACGTGCTTCACAGCAGCAAGCGCGTGAGGCATTCTTCTTCTTCTTTATGGCGGATCACAGACTTATAAGTGCATTACCGCCACCTATCTATTGACAGTCCTGATTGAGATTGTAGATAGAGTGTCAATGGTCCATTTGAGAGATAGGTGGCGGTAATGCACTTATAAGTCTGCAATCTGAACAACAATCTTCAAAAGAAACTAGCAAAAACACTTCGCGCATTACTGGTGTTCTAAGTGGCCTATTTTAGGAGATTAAATAAGTGAGTTATTTCTTGTATCAACCACAAGGGGCTCTATAGCAATGGCAACACCCCTGCCTAGTGCCTCCATGTAGTGTGAACTGTGATGATTTATCGAAATTGGTAAGCACTGAGTGCATAAAGTGGCATGAAGCATTTTCACCCATAGAGAGAATGATTCACCTTGATCAAACTCTTGGAGCACCGAAGTCATATAATTCCATTCAATTTGGTCGAATGCTTTTTCAGCATTGACAGATAAGATGGTGACATTTAAATTATAATCATACTTTGAATATAAAATGTTCATAAAGTGTCTCACAATTAAAATAGGAAAAGCACCCTGAGATGAAACCGGTCTAATCGGAGTGAATAATTTTAGATTTGAAATTTTTACATTTATTTACTCTATTTCAAGGATTTTATGATAAAAAATTTAAGATCTGAATTCAGATTTCATCTGATGCTGGATCAATTTAATCTTTCCCTTAAGAATTAAAGAAATGTTGCCATCATACATTGTGGAAATTCCTGATTTTCAATAGAATGGTTAAATAATCTCAACATCAACATTCAATTCCGAAACCGTCAAATGAAGACGATGAGCAAAACACTGTAACCGCGTCCAGTCATTTAGTTGCAGTGCTTTGATGTTGTTCGTTGCATTATCAGTTGTGACACAGACTTGATGATCCTCTCGCAATTCCCATGACTGAAGCGCTTCCTTTAACAGTCATTTAGTTGCAGTGCTTTGATGTTGTTCGTTGCATTATCTGCTATTTAACTGTGCTAACTTTTATTACCTCTTTTTTTCCACCATAGACCTCATGCCGCTGAAAAGAGGAGTGCACAGTACCGAATGAAACGGAAAGGAGAAAGGACAATATGAGACTCATCATGATTTTAAAAAGGAAGAAGAATATTTCAGTTGGCCACAGATTAAAGAGACTTTCTCACAGAAAACAGCTCATAAAACAGGAACTAAAAGTTATGTCACCCCTTTTCACTGTGAAAATAATTTCCATGAACATGGAAACCTTAAAGTCCACACTGGAGGGAAGTCTTTCCCCTGTCAACAGTGTGGAGTCAGTTTCACACATAAAGGAAACCTTACAGTGCACATGAGAGTTCACACTGGAGAGAAGCCTTATACCTGCCCTGAGTGTGGAAAGAGTTTTGATCAAAATAGAAACCTTAAAGTGCACATGAGAGTTCACACTGGAGAAAGGAATTACGTGTGCCATCAGTGTGGAAAACGTTTCCGCCGAAAAGGAAACCTTAACAAACACATGAGAATTCACACTAGAGAAAAACTTTATACATGCTCTCAGTGTGGAGAGAGTTTCGATCTACAGGGAAGGTTTGAAGAGCACATGAAAGTTCACGCTGGAGAGAAGCCCTTCACCTGCCAACAGTGTGGAAAAAGTTTTACTCAAGTATCAAACCGTAACAGGCACATGAGACTACACAGCATATTTTCAACACAATCTTGATCAAACACACAAGGATTCATTTGAGAGAGAACTGTTTTGTGTCATCAGTGTGGAAGGAGTTTCACAGACAGGAATCATGTAATAATGTTATGATGTGTAGGAAGCTCTGAAGTGAAGACCAGGGCTCTCATTTATAAAACTCTACGTAGATTTCATCCTAAAAGTGTATGTATGCACAAAAGCTAGATTTTAAAAATGATTTTGCCAGAACCTGTGCAAAAATCCCTTTATAAATCCCAGTCAGGGGAAGATTGTGTGTACGTGCATCTCCACCCTGTCTCCTCCCAGAAATAACCATATATGGAGCTTACAACACCTAGTTTTACTATGCATAACCTGATCTTCATATCATTCCATGCATATTCCCAACCACATGACACCACATTTAACACAGAGACATAAAGGAAATATGAGATACAGACTGTAATGCCATTTGTGCCATGCACATTAATTTTTATTGCTTAAAATTATACAGTATCCTTGTTATGGTTTTGTAATAAATATATGAAAATATCCTTAAAAACAAAACGGTTTAAAATAGTTCTGAGATTTATTTTAGAATAGAGTTGATCTCATTCTTTTACATTGGCCAAAAAGTAATTTGTTTTAAAGCATTCAAATCAAATTAAATTAATGTAGTTATGCTGAAAGTATTTTAAGAATGAAATGTGCAAATCTTACCGTTTTCTTTGAGTTGTATCCTTTAATTACAGTGGTGTTTTTGATAATGTTGTGGAGATGTCTTCACGTGACATCAACACCTCTGTGGAGCTGCGGTTTGTGCAGTAAACTATTATGATTGGGACCTATTCAAACAGGACAATGGACCGTTTGACCATCCGAATCCAGCAGAGTCTGCCATAAGTGCGCATCAACCATTGTTCTCGCTAAAATATGTTCTTGTATCATGAGATCTGCAGTTCATTTTAAATATGATTTATCATGGACCTATAGCACTCATCACTGTGATTTAAAACAGGAAAACCATTAATGAGAGTGTAATATTTAATGCAAATGCATTGTTGAAATGAAAAAACAGTTTAACATCGTTTACTTCATAACTTCTCACTCCCAAAGAGTTGTGTACGCATGGTCTAGAATGTTCGTACAGTGCGTACATATTTACACCAAGTTTTTTTTAAATACAGATATGTTCGTGGAAATTGCTTATGCGTATTTATATGCCCATTTTGTCCATAAGCAACATTTATAAATGAGACCCCAGGAGACACTAGTGTATATTCAGCAGGATTCTTTATTGAGAAGGTGCTGTGTGGCACCGTTAGTGTTGGGTACTCGATCTTGGACTTGGACTTGAGTCTGAGCTTGAGTCTAATTATTAACAATGGATTAAACATGGACTCAGACATTTTGGACTCAAGAATTTTATAGAGTGTGGTCTAGTTCACATCTTGTGTAAAATTAAAGGGATAGTTGACCCAAAAATGTAAATTCTGTCATTAATTCTTTTGTTCATCTTCAGAACACAAATTAAAGGGTTCATGTGATGCTGCTGAAAAAGAACATTATTTTGTCTATTTGGTGTAATTAAATGTTTTATGCTGTTTAAGGTTAGAAAAAAACATTTATTTCCACATATTGTACAGTATTGTTTCTCCTCTATGCCCCGCCTTCTGAAACACGATCAATTTTTACAAAGCTCATCGTTCTGAAGAACAAGATGTGCTGTGATTGGCCAGCTATCAAGTGCGTTGTGATCGGCCGAATACCTCAAGCGTGTGTGATGGAAATGTTACCCCCTGTTGGAAACTCAGAAGCGAAGACCAGGAGACTCTTGGGTTATCTTCAGCAGAATTCTTTATTGAGAATGCTCTGCTTAGCGCTACAGTCATCAAAAGTCTAAACAAAGCAGTGATACTTTGGAGTTTTTATACATTCAAATGGGAGGGATACATACAGTAGAGGTGGAGACAATTTAAACAAAGCATGCAAATTGAATACAGGGATCAGCCTGATGCTGGCCATTTTCCCATCTTATCAGTATAACAGTGTCATTTAAATACAGAGGTGCCTGGCAGTATCGCCCATACCATCATATTATCATAGAAACAAAAGGCACAGCTGTGCCCTGAGCCAAATGGCAAGGAATAGCAAAAAAGACAAAAAGTCATTATCTCAGACACCTGGGCTTTGATCCTTTTTTTAACCTCAAAATGAAAAAACACACAATGTACATACTATTACGTTGGAACCTAGATTTAACATTTTATAAATTTGTAATCCCCACAGCCCCCTTAACATTATTGTGATGCCCTGTCCGGCCGGAGCGACGTGACATGAATATTAAAACCCATTATAAACGTGATATAAACATGTTTCTAGTCGTGTCCTTTTTTGGAAGGCCAAACAAAGTAGTTTCGCTTTCTCAACGAAACAGCATCACACACCGCGGCCTTGAGTGAGCAGAGACCAGCTTGAGTGAGCAGAGACCGCTCTTGAGTGAGCAGAGACCAGCTTGAGTGAGCAGAGACCAGCTTGAGTGAGCAGAGGCGGGCTTGAGTGAGCAGAGGCGTGTGGGCTTGAGAACGCGGCGTGACAGGCGGATACTACGGAGTAGGAGTAACACTTTTTGTACTTTTACTTGATTACATTTCTGAAGAAAAACTCATACTTTTTACAATTTAGTTTTAACTTGAGAAGTACTTTATTTTCTACCATCTTACATGCGCTAAATATGGTAAACAGAAGCTCAAGCGTGTGCTTGACGTGTGAGAACCCAAAATGTTTGTGTTCATGAATCTGAGGCAGTATTGCCAACTTCTTTCAACGTTAAGTAGCTAAAGCCAGCTTGAAAAGGCGCTAGATGATGTCATGCGGTAATTAGCATATTCATGATGCAGCCCATTAAGACTACACAGCTCTCCCTTACAAAGCATTAATCTGCACAAAAATCCTGATTTATAATTGAGTCATTGTCTGATAAAATCAAATGCACGTAAGATAAGAAATGAAAAGGCAGTAACTCCCAAATGAAAAAATACTATAGTAATTTATAGTAAATTCTATATTGTTTTTGAACCATACTAGAGTAAGGTGTATTATACTGTATATATTATATTATTTACAACGCTTTACACTTTAATGAATGCTAAAGCATGCTGTAGTATTAACCATAGAGAACTGAGTTATTAATACTGTAGTATACTTTAGTTTTTACAACAGTAAAATGTAGTGTAGTGTAGAATAATGTACCCTATAGTTGTAGAAAACATAGTAAAGGGGCCAGTTGCATAAACATAGCCGCTAAGTTAAGACCAACTAGTAACTATCCAAGAGGTAATCTGACCTACCTTTTGGATTCAAATTAAACCATTCTCCCTTTTTATGACTGGTTTTAAAAAGTTATAACCAGTCTTAAAACAAAAATAGATGACTTACTTTTTTTTTAAGACTAGTCTAAGTGGTTTATGCCAATGGCTGCAGTATTCAGTGAAGTAATTTGTTTATATTACTTTAGTTGTTTATATTACCACAGCAACTATAGAATTACAACAAATTAATTCAAGTACTTTACTATAGTATGGTTCAAAAACACTAAAGTATTTACTATAAATTACTATAGTATTTTTGATGTGGGCTGCATTGTGATTTCGGCTATATTTGCATGTAAAATGATTAAGGTTGGTCCATTACAGGGTTGCCAGGTTTTTGCAACAAAACCTGCCCAAGTGCTACTCAAAACTAGCCCAATCACATTTCGAGGGGGATTCTCCGGTAAAAATCGCATTAAGGGGGGGACAAAAATATAAGTTTTTCTGCAGGGATCCTCCGGTAAAATTCGCATTCCTGGGGCTGAATAACACGTTATTGGGGTCGCTTCAACCCGGGACATGAAAAACAGCCTGCGGCTACAGTGTGAAAGTAGCTCAATTCGGACTTGGCAACACCGGTCCATTAGACAAAGAACATTTCACATTTACATTCAGGGTGGGAGCAGCCAGCGGCGGCTTCCCACACGCGCAATTCATTTGCAGTCTGGATGTGGAGCGGAGAACATTTGCTCTGATTGCAGCTGAGAGGGAATGCTGCGCGAGGACTGGGCTGCCAGTGAGTGCTTTGGGACGGGGGAGGCCCACAGCAGCAGCCGCTGCTCGTTGAAAAGAGTAAGAATGATATGTGCTTTTACGTCAGAGTTGCCAAAAGCCTCCAATAACACCAGAAAAAGTTGCTAAATTTGTTGCTCGTCACTTTTTCGAAAATGAAAACTTGCTAAAATTAGCAACAAAGTCGCTAAGTTGGCAACACTGATCTGAGGAAGCATATTGAAATAGCAAACTGACAGTTAATTCTGTCACTCATCATTAAGGGTGTATTCATACGTGTCCTTTTTGGTTTGATTGAATCGAACCCAAGTTTGTTTCCCCCTTTGGTGCAGATCTTTTTTTGGCAGGTGTGATACAGCAATCACACTCTGGTGCCTGGTGCGGATCAACACTGTACCAAAACCCTGTGTGTGTGTCCTGCGTCTACCTGTAAATCGCCCACACCTACCCCTCTCTATGAATGAAAACTTTAGGCTATACCTCACCCAGTGGCGGAGCCAGGATGTTTTTCATAGGGGTGGCCCAGGGAGGGGGCCAGCCACCAGTCTGGGGTGGCACAGAAATCTTCATTATTTCAATATAAAAATGTTTTGACTATAATGTACTGGACTGTTTTAGTTCCAAAAAACACAACTGAGTACAGTTAATTTCTACTAAACTGTAATTGAGATATTTGTGAATTAGATCAAGTAATACTGAGTGAATATGACCATTTCTGTATTATTCCTCACCTCCAGGTATTTTTATAAAGGGGGCTCACTATAGCTTTATTGCTCATTTAGCTTCTCAAAACTCCCAAATGCTTGCTCTCCAATATTGCATACTAATGGATGAAACACGCAGAAAGATGTGAAAAAGGCTGGAAGTCAACAGTAGACATAAATGCCAGGATATAAAATTTGTTATTTTATTTTATAAATTTTCATTTTCACATATGTTCTACTAGATTTGTAAAATTTGTAATTTAATGCACAAATAAATGTGAGCACAATGCACTTATTATACTAGTATAAGTGCACTGTGCTCACATTTATCTGTGCATTAAATTACAAATAAAAATACATATCAGTTTGTGCCTTATGTATTCTCGAATTATAGAATATATTTTAGTACATGCATTTGAGCGACGTTCTTGCATGCTGCGTAAAGTGCGTATACATGCAAAGTTTGCCGCTTTTTTAATCACCTTAAAGTTTGACTCGCGCCTGACGCTGAAGTGCGCGTCTGAAAATTCTCCCGTTTGATGTGCTCATAAAGAGATACGGCGATCCGCATCTTAATAAATTAATTTATTGTCAACAAAAAAAGGGACAAAAACTGCAGTTTTGAGTGGGTGGTGGCCATGGCCACCCCTGGCCACCCCCTGGCTCCGCCCCTGACCTCACCCATCTTCTGTGCAGTGCCACTGTCAGTATGTCATGGTAGACACACATGCTCTCTCCACCAGAACCATCTTGCAGCACATCTTTGTCTTCGCAAACTACCTTTACATGGACATCTGTAATCAAATTATTTACCTTATTCTGATTAAGATAATGTTATGAATTAGGTGTTTTCCTTTCATGCTCCTCTTTTACATGATACATAGATTGATTAATGACACACATTACGTCACCACGCATTCCCTGCAGAATTACACATATCAACATACAGTTTTGTCTTCATAATGTTACTATATACAGTTTTGGGTGTTTAGTTTTTAATTTCGGTCCAACTGTATATTAAGTGTCCCTAATACCTGTGTACTTACGAAGTAACTACATGTGTATGTAGTATGTAACCACAGTGTAAGTACACATTGGTACATAGTATCAACAGCTGTAACATTTCTGTAACTACACACATGTAGCAATTGTCCGAATGTTTTTTGTAAGTACAAATGTGTAACAGGGACATATATAACTACATTTTGTAACAACAATATGTGTAAGAGTAATTTGAAACCATTTGATCCAGGGGGTGGAGATGGGTAGGTTTATGGATATGTAATGTGGGAGGAGTTGGATCTCGAGATGGAGTTGGTGCACCACTGTAATACCCATGCACTTACATGGTAACTCCTCAGGAACTGTCCACTTAATATAAAGTGTAACATTCTGGACACCAACCACAATTTATATGTAAAGCCTAACTTACTGACCGCTGCTGTGTAACATCAGAGTAATTACATTGTAAATCTAATATGAAATGTAACACTTTCTTTACCAATACATGTTTTTAGTCCAGTTACACATTTGTACTTTCATTACCAAAAAGTGTTGTTACCAATGTCCTGTTACACATTTGTACTTACACATACCACTCAGTGGGTTGTTACGTGTGTAGTTACACAAACATTAGAACTGTAGATACTATGTACCAATGTGTACTTACATTTTGGTTACATACTACATACACAACTAGTTACTATGTAAATACTAGTGTTGCTTTCGTCAACGAAAAATTATGACTAAATATCGTTGTCAACTAACCTTTATCACGTTACGAAGATGAGACGCAACGTAAATGCTGGTCATGTGAAGATGACTATAAATGTATAATGCAATATTTTTGACGAATAAAAACAGGACTAAATGTGGTTTACAAAATAAAAACTATGCTAAAATGTCTCTTTGTCATGATCTGGTCTATGAACTTCCATTCACTCACCACCAGAGGTCACCCACTCACTACATGGACTCTTGCACCACACTAAATGTTGCATGTCACCCCGGACTACAGTTCCCATCATCCATTGCACTAATTACACACATACAACTGAATGCACTGATTGCACACAGCTGTAACCCATCACACATTCACTATATAACACTCACTTAGATCACTTTCAAACTGCCGAGTATTGATTAGCCCATGTTGTCTCGTTTTCCTGCCTTGTCTTACCGTCATGTTATGTTCTTGGATTGTTTACCCTGGTTTTTTAATTCTTGCTTTTGTGTTTTGGGATTTACCCTTTGGATTACCCTGTCTGGATACTGTTCGCTGGAGATCGACCATGCCTGTTTTAGGATTATTCTTTTGTCTTGCCCCTTATATACCTGTTTGCCATCGTTTTACCCATGCCTGTTATGACCACGTCTCTGACCAATAAAAGCTTGCACATGGATCCGCATGTCTCGTTGGCTCAAATGTTACAGAATACTCGGCCACACAAGGATCCAGCAGCTTTCCAGAGGAGCATTTGTCAGGTATGGACACAAGAAGAAGATTGTTTGCCCTTAAGCAAACAAGGAGATTGTGACCCACAATCACTGGAAAACCATATTATAGAGTTTTTAGCCATCACTGACTATTCTGATTTACCAGACATGATTTTGATTGAGTCTGTAAGTTTTTGGACTATGCTTTGTTTTGTGTTGACTCCTTATTTTGTGTGTGTGTGAGGGGGGAGGAGAAAGAGAACTCACTCAGTTATTTGTTGGAGGAATAGATAGAGAGAAGAGAAAGGAAGGGAGGAGAAGAACCCAATTGAAAAATGGCAGTCATAGTGGATCTTCACGGGTCGAGTCAAGTCACCGTCAAGCTTCACGAGTCGAGTCAAGTCACCGTCGAGCTTCACGGGTCGATGGCGGTCACAGTAGATCTTCACGAGTCAAGTCACCGTCGATCTTCACGAGTCAAGTCACCGTCGATCGTCCAGAGTCAAGTCACCGTCGAGTCACCGTCGATCTTCACGAGTCAAGTCACCGTTCACGGGTCGAGTCAAGTCACCGTCGAGCTTCACGGGTCGAGTCAAGTCACCGTCGAGCTTCACGGGTCGAGTCGAGTCACCGTCGAGCTTCACGGGTCGAGTAAACACAACAACTCACGGTTAAGTTAACCGTCGATCTTCACGAGTCAAGTCACCGTCGATCTTCACGAGTCAAGTCACCGTCGATCTTCACGAGTCAAGTCACCGTCGATCGTCCAGAGTCAAGTCACCGTCGATCTTCCAGAGTCAAGTCAACGTCGATCTTCCAGAGTCAAGTCACCGTTGATCTTCACGAGTCAAGTCACTGTCGAGCTTCACGGGTCGAGAGTCAAGTCACCGTCGAACTTCACTCATCGTTTTAATCATACACTAGATTTAATTATATCGCATGGAATCAATCTTACTGATAAAGATATCGTACCTCAAAGTGATGATGTTACAGATCATTTCCTTGTATCGTGCACTTATATTAACTATATGGCTCAGCATTACCGTCTGGGCAGAACTAGTGTTCCAGCCACCAAAGACAGATTTGCAAATAACCTGCCTGATTTGTATCAACTGCTAGTTGTACCCAAAAATACACATGAACTAGACGAAATGACTGGCAACATGGGCACTATTTTCTCTAATACATTAGAAGCTGTTGCCCCTCATCAAATTGAAAAAGATTAGAGAAAACGTACTGTGCCATGGTATAACAGTAATATCCTCACTCTCTCAAGAAAGAAACTTGTAGTCTTGAACACAAATGGAGAAAAAACTTTAAAGTTTTTAGAATTGCATGGAAAAAAACAGTATGTCCAGCTATAGACAGGCTCTAAAAACTGTCGGGGCAGAGCATATCCACAAACTCATTGAAATAACCAAAACAATCCAAGGTTTTTTATTTAGCACAGTGGCTAGATTAACAAATAACCAGATGCCACCCGATCTAAATATCCCTCACAATTTAAATAGTAATGACTTTATGAATTTCTTCACTGATAAAATAGATAACATTAGAAATAAAATAGCGAATGTAGATTCTACAGCGTCTAACACTTCAGTTTCATCCATCGCACCCAAAGATAAACTGCAGTGCTTTACAAATATAGGACAGGAAGAGCTAAATAAACTTATCACTGCATCTAAACCAACAACATGTTTATTAGATCCTGTACCCATTAAATTACAGAAAGAGTTGTTACCTGTAGCAGAAGAACCGCTTCTCAATATTATTAACTC
The DNA here is from genome assembly GCF_018340385.1 of Cyprinus carpio. Classification (NCBI taxonomy): domain Eukaryota; kingdom Metazoa; phylum Chordata; class Actinopteri; order Cypriniformes; family Cyprinidae; genus Cyprinus; species Cyprinus carpio. Next base: position 2,763,869 of record NW_024879238.1, on the reverse strand, counting down.
GTCGTTATCTTTAGGTCACGTCCCAAAACCATTTAAGCTGGCGGTTATTAAGCCTCTTAAGAAACCACAACTAGATCCTAGTGAACTGGCAAATTACAGACCCATTTCAAATCTTCCATTTATGTCTAAGATTTTAGAAAAAGTTATGTCTGCTCAATTGAGCTCCTTCCTGCAAAAAAAATGATCTGTATGAAGAATTTGCTTCTTGCGTCAGACCAAGACTGCATCTCATTGCAAGTTTTACTTGATCTTAGTGTTGCTTAGGACACCATAGATCATGACATACTCATAGATTGATTACAAAACTATACAGGTATTCAAGAGCAGGCTCTAAGATGGTTTAGATCCTACCTGTCTGATCGCTACCATTTTGTTTACTTAAATGGGGTGTCATCTCATTTATCATCAGTAAAATATGGAGTGCCACAAGGATCCGTCCTAGGTCCCCTTCTATTTTCAATATACATGTTGCCCAGTGGCATAGCAAGTCAGTCCCGGGCCCCATATGCAAAAAAAAAATTACGGGCCCCCTTAACCCCTTAACTTAAGAACAACTTTGAGTGGGATGCCAGGTGTGCAAAAAAAAAAAAAAACCCTTTTTAAAACACTTTTAAACTACTGATCTTGGCACGGCGGCCCAAAATTGAAAAAACACAAAACTACTCACTCATTTTAGTTGCATATATCCTCCGGACCTTTCTTTTGGCAAATTCATCCACGATGAACGTGGTGTTTAATTCACGGCTTCGTGCATTCTCGATTGAAAGAATTGCCAGTCCCGATAGTCTGTTTTCCGACATGGTGCTCCGCAAATAATTTTTTATTAGTTTCAGTTTTGAAAATGAGCGCTCCGCTGAAGCAACAGTAACAGGGATGGTAAGAAAGAGAAATAAAACGGTGCACATGTCACTGAAGCTAGATGTGATAGAATTGTTTTCAACAATCAAAAAATTGGTCAGATCTTGAACTGTTTTCTTCCCAGAGATTTGTCTTTTAAAGGCGCCACGGAATGCGATCAATTGTTGTGGAAGGGCTGGAGACAAGTCTTCGTTGTATCTCTCCACTAAGCTCTGTCCCCCCTCGTATATAGCGTTCTTCTCAGTTGCAAGTATGTGTGGCTGGACCACTATGAACAAATCGCCAACTGATCACAAAGCTGAAAATCACTGACTCAGCTGGGAAATGATGATGTCTAGGCAAGTGTAAAATACATTTACCTTGAAGTAACTTTCAGCATCAGCCAAACGTTCATCCTGACAGAATTCATTGAAATGGTGCTTTGCCTTTCTAATTCTTTCATTTTCAAAGGTTTGTTTCACTCCCCACTTCTCAGCCATGAATTTTGCGGTTGCTTTTGCCTCCTCAAAATTTTCTCTGAACCTTGTCAACTCCACGATGGCAGTGTCGAGTAACTCTGTAGCTTTATGAAGGTCAGCAACCTTTGCCTGTAGCATTTTTTAAATGACCATGGTCTGTTCCAGGACTTCACTTTGAAGGACTATAATAAAAAACAAAGTCAAATCTTTCCATTAGCTTTTTCAAAGCCATAGACTTGTTGCACTCATCTGTCTTTTTACTGGTAAGCGAAATTTTGGCCAGGGCCTTCAACACGTCAACATATCTGTATCTGAGTGCAGACACGGCATCATTGCGCGATGCCCACCTAGTAGCGCACCGTTTTTTCAGTGTGACATCCGCACCTGGAGTGGGTTTTTCAGTAATTTCAACCAATGCATTCCACCTCTTTATACTGTGCGCAAAAACACATACAATTATTCCATGTTGTTGTAAAACTTTGTCAGCTCTGTTATTGACTTGACTGAATCATTGAGGACCAGATTTAAGTTATGGGCAGCGCAGTGTATATATGCGGAATTTGGCTGTCTCTTCTGTATCCTTGCCTGATCTCCCATGTATATGCCACTCATGTTCACAGCCCCATCAAATCCTTGGCCAAGGCATTTTGAAATATCAAGGCTTTTTTCCTCAACCCAACATATAATTTCATTGGCTATTGTGCCAGCGGACGAGTCAGGTATTTGCAAGAATCCCAGAAAAGACTCGTTAATTTTCACATCCATTGCAGCACCCTGGCTATCTCTCTCTATGGTTACATACCGAAAGATTTGACTCATCTGATCCACTTTAGATACATCTTGAGTCGTATCCATGATCACTGAGAAAAACGGCGCAGCCTTAATTTCACTGATGATTTCTTTCTGGACAGACTGAGAGAGCACACCAATCCAGAGAGTATACCTATATGGGCTGAGATACTTAACGGAACCAGCAGGGCGACTGAGCAGCTAAACAGTATATGGATCATACTTGGCCAGTAGGTCGATGATGGAGAGAAAATTACCTTTATTTACACTTTTAGTGTCTTCGTGGTGTTTTCGTAGTTTTTTGTTGTTTTATTCGTTTTTTAAGTTTACATTAAATATGCGGTCTAGCACCTGCCTCCAAAAATTAACTTGTTGACAGATTTGCTTCTCTGATGCCTCATCAATAGTGCCATGCAGAAGCCACTGATCATAAACAATGCAAGCTGTTACATGGCACTCTGCGCTTTCATGCCTGGAAATATTATTTTACAGGGTCTGCCATGTTCTAATTCCTTGTGTCCATGCCACATTGTAGCTTTTGTGACTGCGGTCTGCAAATAACCAGCAGGGTTCACAATATGCAGCATCAAGCTTAGGCTAGTTCCACAGCCAAGATTGTGGTAGCTGAATACCAGCTTTTGTTGTGGTGGAGTAAAAACTCGTCGAAAAGCACTGGTCTTCTTGCAATGGATCTCGAGGAAATGGACTGTGGGGTTTGCATGAACCTTGCAACACAATAAAATGCTTTACTTGCCCATCTGTTAGTGTGTCTGGATAGTTTACTTTATCTGTTGGGTAACCCGGTGACATATTTCCCACCGAATATCCAGCTTTTGGCTCGTCTGCGACTGCTTCTTCGCTCCCCGACTCTCTGCACCTCATCAAGCTGTCAGCTGCATTGTTGTTCTGCTATTAGCTGACAAAACTTCCCTCTCACCTTCGACGTCGTTGTTGTCCTTCGCACTAACGTTAGGTCGGCAAAAAAAATTCCCTCTCACTTTGTAGTTTTTGTGTCGTGACTAACTTCTCCACCTTCTCTTTTCTCTTTAAGGCCCCACTTTTATGTTTATATTTGTCCATCCTTAATGTTCACATAGATAGCCGCTATAGTAACCTCTCACACTGTTGTTTTTTTTTTTTGTTTTTTTTTTGGCGCGACGATGCGTCATATAAATAAATGATGGCGTAGTAGTCTACGGCAGCCGCGGCGGAGTGCAAAAAAAAATTATAAATGCAAACAAGAAATGACGGAGAAATTAGACATTGAAATTACTACACATGATATGCATTAAAATAATATATATACACTCACCTAAAGGATTATTAGGAACACCTGTTCAATTTCTCATTAATGCAATTATCTAATCAACCAATCACATGGCAGTTGCTTCAATGCATTTAGGGGTGTGGTCCTGGTCAAGACAATCTCCTGAATTCCAAACTGAATGTCAGAATGGGAAAGAAAGGTGATTTAAGCAATTTTGAGCGTGGCGAAAGGTGATTTGCCAGACGGGCCGGTCTGAGTATTTCACACTCTGTTCAGTTACTGGGAATTTCACGCACAAAAATTTCTAGGGTTTACAAAGAATGGTGTGAAAAGGGAAAAACATCCAGTATGCGGCAGTCCTGTGGGCGAAAATGCCTTGTTGATGCCAGAGATCAGAGGAGAATGGCCAGACTGCTTCAAGCTGATAGAAAAGCAACTTTGACTGAAATAACCACTCGTTACAACCGAGGTATGCAGCAAAGCATTTGTGAAGCTACAACACGCACAACCTTGAGGCGGATGGGCTACAACAGTAGAAGACCCCAACCGGGTACCACTCATCTCCACTACAAATAGGAAAAAAGAGGCTACAATTTGCACGAGCTCACCAAAATTGGACAGTTGAAGACTGGAAAAATGTTGCCTGGTCTGATGAGTCTCAATTTCTGTTGAGACATTTAGATGGTAGAGTCAGAATTTGGCGTAAACAGAATGAGAACATGGATCCATCATGCCTTGTTACCACTGTGCAGGCTGGTGGTGGTGGTGTAATGGTGTGGGGGATGTTTTCTTGGCACCCTTTAGGCCCCTTAGTGCCAATTGGGCATTGTTTAAATGCCACGGCCTACCTGAGCATTGTTTTCTGACCATGTCCATCCCTTTATGACCACCATGTACCCATCCTCTGATGGCTACTTCCAGCAGGATAATGCACCATGTCACAAAGCTCGAATCATTTCAAATTGGTTTCTTGAACATGACAATGAGTTCACTGTACTAAAATGGCCCCCACAGTCACCAGATCTCAATCCAATAGAGCATCTTTGGGATGTGTGGTGGAACGGGAGCTTCGTGCCCTGGTTGTGCATCCCACAAATCTCCATCAACTGCAAGATGCTATCCTATCAATATGGGCCAACATTTCTAAAGAATGCTTTCAGCACCTTGTTGAATCAATGCCACGTAGAATTAAGGCAGTTCTGAAGACGAAAAGGGGGTCAAACACAGTATTAGTATGGTGTTCCTAATAATCCTTTAGGTGAGTGTATATTTATTGCGGCCACAAATGAAAATTAAATTGAAAAAAAATTTTTTATTAAAAGCTGGGGCGGGCCCCCTATTGGCCCGGGCCCATTTGCACGTGAATACCCTGCATGCCCAGACGCTACGTCACTGATGTTGCCCCTTGGTAATATTATTAGAAAATACGGGATTAGTTTCCACTGTTATGCTGATGATACTCCGCTATATATCTCTCAACGAGACCAGATGAAACTTCTAAATTATCTAAGCTAACAGAGTGTTAAAAATGTAAAAGACTGGATGACCAACAATTTTCTCCTATTAAATTCAGATAAGACAGAGATATTACTTATTTGGACCAAAAAAAACAGTACACAAAATCTAGTAGACTACATTTTGCAACTAGACGGATGTAGTGTTACAGTCAAAAATCTGGGTGTTATATTAGACAGCAACTTGTCTTTTGAAAACCATATTTCCCATGTTACAAAAACAGCATTCTTCCATCTTAGAAACATTGCCAAGCTACAAAACATGTTACCTGTTTCTGATGCAGAAAAGCTAGTTCATGCATTCCTGACCTCTAGACTGGACTATTGTAATGCACTGCTAGGTGGTTGTCCTTCATCTTCAATAAACAAGCTACAGGTAGTCCAAAATGCAGCGGCTAGAGTGCTTACCAGGTCAAGAAAATATGATCATATTACCCCAATTTTACAGTCTCTGCACTGGCTACCTATTAAGTTCCGTATCAGTTACAAATTATCATTACTTACCTATAAGGCCCTAAATGGTTTAGCTCCTGCGTACCTAACTAGTCTTCTACCACTTTACAATCCATCACGCTAAGGTCACAAAACGCTGGACTTTTGGTAGTTCCTAGGATAGCAAAGTCTACTAAAGGAGGTAGAGCTTTTTCATATTTGGCTCCCAAACTCTGAATTAGCCTTCCTGATAATGTTCGGGGTTCAGACACACTCTCTCTATTTAAATCTAGATTAAAAACGCACCTCTTTCGCCAAGCATTCGAATAATGCATCTCTTAAATTGTGACTGCAGTTATATCTGATCAAATGCGCATTCTTATTATTTAGCTTGGGTTAAACTAATTAATTTTACTTTGTTGGAACAGCAGCTATGCTAATTAGGTCTCTATTTGTTTCTCTGTTTTACCACGGTTTACATCCCGTGGTAACTAGGATTTACACAAGCTCCAGTCTGGATCCATTTGAGAAAGAGATGATGCTACAAGTGTAATTGCAATCATATAATAATTGCTGTTAATAGTGTTCATCCTCTGGTTGACTACGTCTTGTATTGATTTTTCTGAAAATTCCTGTCATATGCACATAAACTGACAGTCACCACTTACAAGCTACTACTAAATATTGTAGAAACGTAATTTTCTGTAAAGTTGCTTTGTAATGATTTGTATTGTAAAAAGCGCTAAACAAATAATCTTGAATTTACCTGAGGATAAAGTGGGTTTTGCTTTAACATAGTCACGCAGTATTTCGTCTTGGCTTCCAAATGGCAAAAACCCGTGCAAGATTTCAAACAGCACAACACCTATTGCCCAGACATACGCTGGGTCAGCGTGGTATTTGCTGTGCCTTATGACCTCAGGTGGGGTGAAGAGTGGTGCTCCTGTAAGACAAACATTTTTTGTGTTGAGCAATGCTGTTGTCAAAAAGACAATACTGTGATCAATGACACTGCACTCTGCTTTGGTAACACAAACACACCTCGGTATTCACTGCTGAGAAGGCCCTCACTGCTGATTGGATAAGAACAACGGAAGTCAATTAGTTTGAGCTCCAAACTGGGGTCAGTCACCAGGATGACCTTACTGATGCAAGGTACTGCATGGTTGAGGGTACTTTATAATTAGCACGAAGCTCCCTCTTCTTCTCAATCCAGTGGTGTAGTTTGATGATGTTGGGGCACAATGGAGGTTCTCGCAACCTAAGCAACATTGCCACTTCTGCGATGACAGGTTTGGAATGACCAGCCTAGCAAAAGACAAACAGTTGGCTTTGAGCAACTCGTCACTTAGAAGATCTGTAGAATAATGGACATCGTTGTATTTAGATGTGCACTTACATCTTTGTTGTCTAATTCATTTCTGCTTTATGTTAGTTAGCTACAGGTATTTACAGCACATCAATCTTTAGATTTGTCAACTTACAACATGAAGACAGCGGTCATTTTTGTGCTTGTGGATGTACTTCTTGGCAACCTGTGAATGGCAATAGCACAGTTAATTTTTCCAAGCTCTACAATCTGTTTTAAATCAAGACAGTGGACACACATCTCTGCATCTTGAGCAAAATGTTGGTTCAAGTCAATAAAAGTGCTTTACCTTAATTCTATCATCAAATATGTGGGTTCCCTCATACACCTTGCCAAAACTCACGTATCCTAGAAGCTCTCCCACCAGAAAGAGACACACTCTAGATCCTAAAAAACACACAGGAGAAAGAACATGGATATACATCAGGCTGCACTTTCCTTTTATCGTCTGAAATGAACAGATCAAATAAGATCCATTTAAAGAATCCTATCCTTTGGATTCAGAGCCACTGTAAATCAGGTACAAGCAGTCACTCCAAGGAAAGTGAAGAGTATCAGATTCACAACCGAAATAATGAGAAGTAGAAAATAATGCAGAAATATCAAAAGGTAATGACGACTCACCACAATCCAGACTGATCTCTGAATCGGATGAATCTGAGACATGCATCAACACTGGAGCGACTTGATCTGCGTCGGCCGCTTACACAGACGTGGAGGACTGGAGAGCTGCACAAACCTGCTCCCTGAATCTCCTGTTGTTGTCTCAACAGATTTTTTTTGTAAGTTGTCACCCCTTTGGTCACTTTCTGTCAATTTTCTACACTTTGTACTGTCTCGTACAAAGTAGTGATGGGTCGTTCTTGAATGATTTGTTCATTTTTGAATGAAACTTTAATGTGACTCAGGACCGAATAGTCATTTCTGGGAATGATTTGTTCAGTCGCGCATGCGCAACATGGGTTCTGTACTGTGCAGTAGTAAAAAATTTGACTAATCGTAGCAGTCACTGAAAGATTTGATTTGCCTATTGATACTCAAATGACCAACAAGGACTAACTGTAAAAAGCTTTGTTCTGAGTTCTGGGTTGAGTGCCTCAAACATCAAATCCTTCCCTGGTAGACTCAAGAAAGACACTGAAGATGTGAAGACCTGACTGTTAAAAAAAAGGGGCAAATTCGTAAGTCAAACTCATCACCTTTCAGGGAGTCCTGTACATTGTTCGGTTCCAGTAACAGGGCCTTGTGCAGCAGGGCAACTGGGTGACTGTGAGGTGGCACAGTCGCGGGTCAAAACACTGCTCTTCTGTTCCGATCAAAACATTAAACAGGTTCTCCCCACTCAGTGATGCACCCACTGAGAAACCTGGTGAAAGTGCTCTAGTTATTGGTGATTCTATTGTACGGAACGTGAATATAGAGACACCAGCCACCATAGTCCAATGTTTACTGGGAGCCAGAGCGCCTGACATCTTGGCAAATTTAAAAGTACTGGCTAATGCTAAACGTTAATACAGTAAGATTGTTATTCATGCCTGCGCTAATGATGTTCGACTTCGCCAGTCGGATATCACTAAAAATAACATTATAGAGGTGTGTGAACTTGCAAGCACGCTGTCAGACACTGTAATATAATCTGGTACCCTCCCTGCTTACTGTGGTGATGAGATACACAGCTGACTGTCGTCACTCAATGGCTGGATGTCTAAGTGGTGCCCGCAGAATAACATAGGTTTCATAGACAATTGGACGAGCTTTTGGGGCACACCTGACCTGTTGAAAAGAGATGGTCTTCATCCCTCCTGGGGTGGTGCCGCTCTTCTCTCTAGAAATATGGCAACATAGTCTTAGAGTTTGTACTTGACCAACTGGGGCCCAGGTCAGGAAGCAGACAGACTGGCTAAAACCGACTGTCTGCTAGCCGCCTCACATCACAGAAGTCAGTTAATTCTCAGCACATAGAGACTCTTTCACCTAGATATCACACTATAGAGACTGTGTCTGTTCCCCCGAACTAGAAAATACAAAAAAACGTCCAAACCAATTTAAGAGCAACAATTTAACTGAGGTTCCAACAAATAAAAAACAGATGCAATACGGATAAACAAAATGATAAAGCTTGGCTTATTGAATATCAGATCCCTTTCTACTAAAGCACTTTTTGAAAATAATATGATCACTGATCATATTCTAGATGCACTCTGTTGGACAGAAACCTGGCTAAACCTGATGATTACATTATTTTAAATGAGTCTGCACCCCAAGATTACTGTAATAAACCATGAGCCATGTTGATAATGAAAAAGATGTATTGGGATCAGGCATTTATAGACATTCTGAACTCAATAGACCCCTTCACGGTTGATGTCACAGGAAAATTCGAAGTGCGTTTAGTTTAGGAGTAGCTACCCTGGAGGAAAGGTGACGGATGCAAGGTATAAGTGATTAGTAATCGTGACAGTTTTCTAGGGAAATAAACACATCACGTCAAGGAAATCAGTCTACAGTGCATCCGTCTCCAATGGTAAATAATTAACGTTACCCTGCCATGCAGGTGCAATTTGCAGTATGGATGTAGCCTTCCCTTTTGTTGATCACAACCCAGGCTTGGTACATATAGAGGTGTTTTCCCCTGGCGCTGGCTCGGTAAAACCCCCGCTTTTAACACACAAAAGACATCGCCTATATCGCTATATAAAACCGTGTGGACATGCCCACAGACTACGTAATTATAAGCGTGTAGCGATTTGTAGGCTCTGTTTTTCTCGCGTGTAAACACTCGGCTTGTCCACCAGATAGCTGTATATGGCGGCCCAGTGAATATCTGGCCACTTGCTGACATTGTCTACCCATTCTGTTATGAGCTCGGGATCATGCAGACACTTCCCATTAACTAAAACAGTTTTGTTATGGTACTGTTCCCGTTCCTGTGGTGGCAAAGACAGTGCGTAACTTGACACAATATGCCGGTCTATTTGTGACTGCAAAGGCAAGGCCAATCCAGCAGATCTCCCTACCAGAGGTCAGGCCGTAGCTAATACATGATTCATAAATTCACACACAGGATACACAAATCCGCACAAAATTCACAAATGCACATACAAAATTTAAAAAGCACAGATTCACAAATGCATACAAAATTCATAAATGCACACAAAATTCATAAATGCAAACAACATTTACAAATGCACTCAAGATTTAGAAATGCACAGGACAAGATTCCAGAAATGTATTTCTGATGCACACACAAATATATCTTGATTTACAAACTGCTTGCGGTCTGTGAACTTCACTGCATTTGTGTGTGAGGTAGCAGCTCGGGCTTTTGTGCAGTTATTGGCCCTGGAGCTGTCCTCGGCCCCAAACGCACCGAGAGAGAGTACAGCAGTCAGGGCTGGAGGCAGTGCTGCTCCTCTGCCGGTTAGCGATGCTAGGGTGAGACAGGCTATGAGAAGGTGATGCATTTAACTTATTGTTCTAAAGCCTGGCTCACACTACAAGATTTTTAGCCTGATTTAGCCCCGATTTTCCTCTCCTGAGAATCGGAGCAAAAATCTTGTTGAGCGCCTCAATCGGGCCTGATGTTTGGCGCGGATTATCTGGTAATGTGAGGCATTCACCGATCGCGATTTTCTTGTTGTGAGAATCGGTGGGGAAATCTTGTTGAGGCCCCGATTAATATCAAACATGTTTGATATGTAGGATTTAAATCAGGATGATAACGGCTTTGATTACGTCAGTATTTTCACAATAGCCAATACGAAACAAGTCTACGAGGTGACGGAAGTGACGAACATTTTGAAATGGCGACCGCAAAACCTGTTGTTACGAATCGTTGTTGTTCGGTGATGGAGGAGGCGAACTGTTTTGATGTGTGGAAAAAATGTGTGTGTATTTTTTATGTGTTATAAGATGTGTAACAAAAGTGGCGATAAGGAGAAGAGCTGGGGAGAAATCGCGTCAGTTTTTTTCGTACCAGGTGAGTATAGAAAGCTGCTAGCGCTGCCAGGCTAGCAAATATAAACAAACTGTTGAAGCATCAGTAACCATCTGCTACATGTCTGTCAAAATATAAGGGAACAATGTATCAGTATCAAACGTCCACCCCCCTCCCCTCCTCTTCCTCAAACACTCACAACCACACACATACTAGTGATGGGAAGTTCGGTTCTTTTCGGCGAACCGGTTCTTTCGGACGGTTCGATTCAATAAACCGGTTGAAAAAACCGGTTCACCGGTTCTTTTATGCTCGACGTAATGACGTCATTGGCGATGACGTAATGGTCATGGACGTAAAAGTCTATCAAACATTCAAATATATAAAGTCAGTAATCATAACTTTAGTCAGTTAAAAACCTCATAATCATGAAAAGTTTACAATTAAGTTTTGCAACAACGCACCCAAATACAGTAACAGCAATAATGTGCATACGAGGATTTAAGTCTTGAAGATATAAAGTAAATAAATTAGGTGTCATCAGCGCAGAAACCATGATCCACTTACTATACATAATCCATTGCGATTTATTTGTTATTAAATAAACTTACGTTTCGCAAGATTGCCCTTCATTCAAGTCTTCGGTTTACCCGCGCTCATAACATTAGCACAGAATCAGTTCAGAATCAATCACCAAAAGAACCAGTTCGGTTCAGACGCGCTGTGTGTCAGTCTGCTTCATGCTAAATCATGCATGCGCAGTATCATCAGCTTCTCGGTTCTCAATTTGTTAATTGGTTACTTTACTATTGTAATGTGTATGTTTGTGATTGCAATTTTAGGAGGTAACTTTGATGGTTAGCAGAAATTGTATGGTTTATTGTCCTTTCATTGTCTCTGTGGTCTACATCCTCCCAGTCCACCAGTGCTGGTGTCATGTAGGCCTCTGAACGGCGATCACAGAGGAAGTTGTTGAGGCATGCTGATGCTAGAGTGATCTTGGTGACACTGTCTGGGTGAAGCAGGATTGTGGAGCGGAAAACTCTAAACCTATTGGTGAGGATGCCAAATGCAATTTCTGCAACTCTGCGTCCCCGTGAGAGCTGGTAGTTGTAGACCCTCTGGTTGTGGTCCAGCTGCCTGAAGGGGTAAGGTTTCATAAGGTCTCTCCTGAGAGGATACGCCTCATCCCCCACAAGCATATAGGGTAGCACAATTTCAGAACCGGGAAGCTTTTCTGGGGGAGGAAGATTCAGGAGACCCTGGTCCAGTGCTTTCTTCAGATTAGAATGGGCAAAAAGCCCAGCATCTGAGACCCTGCCCTGAGTGCCAACACTAATGTAAATTAATTTATAATTGGCATCTACAGCTGCCATCATGAGGACTTAAAATCTGCCATTATAATTGTGCCACATACTGCCACTGTGGGCTGTGGGCTGGATATAGATATGATTGCCATCAAGGGCACCCAGACAATGTGGAAGCTGCCATTTCTCCATAAAGTTCTTGGCAATTGCTTGCTATTCCTCCTTTGATTTTGGTGTCTGCAAATATATAAGCATTACAATAGATTTATTTACAATAGTCAACAAGAGCGATTTCTCAACAATTAATCTCCCAGAGTAACTGCTGAATCTCAACCTGTACTGAATTGCTAAATTAATTAAAGTACCCCCCCCCACCACCACACACACATTTTTATAACCCACCCATTTCAGCATGATCTAAGTTGTACAATCAATTCTCCCCAGTCAAGCATACTTATTAAATATTTAGAACTATGCTGCTTATCTTCATATTTGTACATACTGTATGTCAGAATTTTTGCTGTTGTGATACTAATGATATTTCAAGACATGATGTAGGGCTGCACGTGTGTTTCACTATATCAGATACAGTAGTAGCCCCAATTCTGTACTGAAAACTCAGTGATTTGTAGGTTTCACCTTCAACAGAAGAAAGTTGACATTACTGTAAAATGAAAACATAAGAGACAAACCCTGTACATTTATTATACAAACCTGTTGCCAAGAATCTGAGCCTCTCCCTGGCCGTAACTGACCGCCTCATCTTGGTGTCCTTTCGGGTGATCAGTGGCTCCAGTCTCCCTAGCAGGGTTGCAAATTCATCTGAGGTCATCCGCAGAAGTTCCTTGAAGACTGTCCTCCAACTAACGTTATACGTGAAAGCAAAAATCACATTTTAATTTAGCTTACCTTTGGGTTAGCCATATTTATTTATAAACATTACACTTTACATAGCCATTTTGAGTCCCACTAATAATAATACTAATTCTAATAATAAGTATAATGCAGATATAGATAGATAGATAGATAGATAGATGATTGTGTGTGTGTGTGTTTGAGAGAGAGAGAGAGAGAGAGAGAGAGCTGTTAACAGGTTTTAACGTTACATTCAGTGAAAATTTACTGGTCACCACTTTTACAGCAACACAGTACACACTCCTAATCATTCCTGTCACATATCCTGTCTCTAAATTAGAATATGTATACACTTTTCTTTATAATATACATTTTTTTTTTTATTTTACAGCACAGATCTACACTGCAACAGGTGACAATGCCGTTTTTGAACTAGCCAGCCATTAACGCTATAATGGTAAAAATTCTAGCACACCACCGTTAACAGATCGTAATACTGGTAACGTTAGGTAAATTCTTACCTCCAATTCTCGCTGAAGAACTGTCAATCCATGTTGACCACGTCTCCCCAACCATTTTCTCATCCACAATCGTTTGCTCTTCCACTTTTGTTTTTTTCTCGCTACAAATGATCAGTATTGATGGAGCAAGTTGTCGCGCTACAGTATCCATTTTGTTTACATTTGTCTCTTTAAATTTTGTTTTTTTTTTGCTTTTGATGTTTGTTATTATTTGAATAATATCTTGTTGTGTTTGGTGCACCGCGATTTACAAATCTTGTAGTGTGTGCATGTTTAAGATTGAAGATAATCAGCGAAGATTCTCCTAATGTGTGTGCTGCAGCCAGATTTCATAATCGGTTAGGATTTTAAAAATCCTGTAGTGTGAGCCAGGCTTAAGGTTATGTATTACATTTACATGGAATAAAGCTTCGTTTATGTTTGTATTTAAGACGTAAAGCCTTCAAACATGTTCAAAATGTACACAATATCGACCTAGCCTGGCCTTTATATCCATAGCTCGGCCATTAACGTCACATCCCTTCATAACAATAAATAAAATTAACAAAACGGACGGAAAAAATGAATTCTGTACGTTTAAGATAAACATTTAAAACATAAATTAACTTAGAAATTAGCGTTACCTCTGAGAATAAGTTAGCAATAACGTTAACTTAGTGGCTAGTTGGCAGCATTAGGCCTTTAAGTTTGAACAGCATTTATGAAAGTAATATGTTACTCATAAATCATAATACTCAGTAGTAATCAGGCTAAAATAAGTTTACTTTTAATCCAATTAATTAGTTCACCACTATTTTGATAATTTTTCCGAATTTTAAGACATAACACTTACCTGACTGAAGCAACGAAAGTTCGTCGTCGACGAGAGAAGCAGATGATTTCCCGCGCGCAGCTCCAGCAGTCTCATTGGTTATAATCAATCACGTGCTGAAAAACTGATAACGGTCATCTTATTTTTGTACGTTTGAAATTATATAAATTGTCCCCATTGTATAAACATTTAATTAATTTTAATACATCACTAAAGAACACCAACATATATAAAATGAGTAAATTATAATGAAGTCAACTGAGGTTAGTTTTAATTGGAAAAAATATATTAATTTCAATACATCCATTATAATAAACACTCATACTAGTGCATAAAAATAAGTTTAAATACATTAGAATACATGAAGTTCATTAAAAATAATTTAAATACATTAAAGTAAATACAATTAATTAATAATACGTTCATTTAAATACATTATAAGTTCATTTAAAAACATTACTTAATAAATACAATTAATTAAAAAAAAGTTAATTTAAATACGTGCATTATTATAATGAATACAAATCATTAAAAATGAGTTATTTTAATGCATACATTAAACAAGAAATAAAATCATTAAAATCACTTAATTTCAATAAAAAAAACAACTTTATTTAAAAAATCATTCCACCAGGCGTCCAATGTACTGTAAAAAACAAACAGAACAACAAATTACAGTTAACCAGACCCAAGCAGCGCTGAAAAAAGGGCGGGGCTACATAAGGTCTATTGCATGCACACAAGAAAAGAAAATCATTGGCCAAAGGTCATCATGTGCCTTGGTGATATCTCTGATTGGACTGCTGCCAAGAATAAAAGACCCCTGCCCCCCATCAAGGATCATTCATCAAGAACTACACCTATTTTCTGAGGTAAGTCACTGTGTACTTTTCTACAATTTTTTTTGCTTAAAAGTTGTAATTTGACAACTAAAAACGTAATTATTCCAATAAAATGAAAGTGATAAGGCCTATGATGGTTACAAGACAGGCGGACAATATAGGATTCATTAAATAATCTGTCAGGATTTGTTCAGAAAGGAGTATTTCTGACAGTAAAATGTAGTTTCTTAAGTAATTTTTTACCTTAATTCAAATTACATTACTGTATTGTCATGTCTTCATTACAGTAAAAAAAAATTAATGTAATTTGAATTAAGGTAAAAAATATTTTTATTAAATCCTGTCATAATATAGTTTCCCTGTTTTTTTTTACTGTAATGAAGAACATGACAATACAGATACTATATTATGACAGGATTTGTTCTGGAGAGGAGTATTTCTGACAGGAAAATGTTGTTTTCTGAAGTAAATTTTATGTGACTCTAAATTGAGTTATTGACACCAACGCACTAAAAACCAACTGAATGTTGCAATCTTTTGGACATGGTCGTAAAGTTATTTGCCTGATGATTGCCATTGCGTTTTTCTGTTTTAAGATGCGGATACATGGGGCAACTTTTTGTTGTTGTGTTGTGGGCACTTTTCACATTGGAGATACCAGAGAGAAATTTGTTGCCATCTTAATGAGAAAGTGCCGCCAACATGCTCAAGTTGCCTGTGTCATCACCTTTACTCATTTCATCATCTTTCTCTTTCTCTGCCCTCCAGAATTTCGCGTAAGTTCGACATACAGCAGGCCTCGCCCACCCGATCACTTTGGACAATCGTACAAACTGTCGGCTAAATCCAGTACGAGTTGTCCCCAAAACGTGAATTAAAATAGCGTCCGTACCAAAACCAATACAATAAGTGCCCTCAGTGATGGCGTAAGGGCATTAGGGACTCATGTTTTGGGAGGGTGAAAGCCCACTGTTTGAGACCAGGAGGGCCTATATTATAAAAAATTCCACCCTGTCCACAAATTTGGACGGGAGTGATATCCTCAACCCCAATTCGAAAAATTTCAAACGGCTTCCTTCGAGTTGCAGAGGAGGCAGAAAGGTCGCCAGAGGTACCCATCCATCCACCAACTGCGATGAGTCTGGGGAAAGAGCAGGGAACTGTTCACAAGGGGAGGGCTCATATCCCTGCAGGGAGAAATGAAAAAAGTGAGCAAAATATAACAACATTTTATTTAATAAATTTAACTTTTTAAAAGAGTCCCCCCCCCATTGTCTTTTCTTATAGCCAAAATGTTTTGATAATTTTAGAATGTTTATTAAGATATTCCTGCCATCATTTTTATTGCATTTTTTTCATAAGTGAAGAGTGATAATGTTTAATAACTTACAGGTGATTAGGTAACGTTTTGTTTAACGATGCATTGTACTCAGATTTTAAAGCAAAATGTTATTTGATATGTCAAAGCATATAATTGATTCACTTGCATTGGCATTAACAAAACAATCTACCCTTGTGATCATGCAGTTGCAGGTCCCCAGGTTGACCCGAGTGGATGTCTGAGAGGCCACAGAGACCTGTTCTCTCGGTGTGGGCCAGAAGTTTGGAGGTGGCACTCTGGCATGCTGAGGCCCTGGTCCAGCTCAGCCTGGGGTATAGGTTGAGATTTGTGATCAGGGCGAGGTCTCAGACCTTCTCCCAAGCTGAACTAATCCAGCTATTCAGCTGGGGAGGTACAACAACAGTAGATCATGTTAACCTAATTATTCTCCAAATTGATCTTTGTGATCTTCCACACTCCTGAGTGTCTACCAAGTGGATTACACTTTTATATATTCTGGTAATAATTTATATTGTAACACGTAGAATTAGGAACGAGGAGTTAATCTTATGTAGGCGTGGACTAAGGTACCTAACAATTAGGCAACACATTTGTTAAGTACTTGTTAATCTGTGTAACACATAATGTTAGTTATTAATACAACATTCCAAAACTTTCAGTTTCAAACGTTTTAATAAATGTAGAAATACAAAAGATAAAATAATGCTCAGAATCATGTTTCTTGGTCGCTATGTGGTAAACTACATTATGTGGTGTTCATGTAATGGACCATGTCTTTGATATATAAGCCTTGCTGCGACTTCGTGCATGTATTAGATTTCGAGACTGTCGCTGAAGCAGTTGAGGTGGGAGCGCAACACATGGGGGTCGGATGGAGATGGTGAGATCAGTTTCTGCTGTCACCACCTATGAAGAATACACGGTCCCCTGCAGCGCTAATGCTCGATATCACTGATGATGACTCTTACCAATAAAAATTACATAGCTCACAAAATAAAAGGCTTCGAGCACTGAACCATTGGGGCGAGATGTTGGAGGACAATGTTCTTTTTTTTTTTTTTTTTTTTCCCCAATCATTGACTTTTTTTGTTTTTAATAGTTCCATGTTCTATTAGTGTTTATCAGTCATGAATTTTTCACATTTTTATTAGTTGTTTTTTCATTCAGTAATGGTCCTTTAAACTAACTAGTATACAATAAAAGTGTTTTAAGACATTTTGCTTTAAGTGTTTTCTAGGCTTTCCATAAAATGTAAATTAAATAGTCATTAACTAAGTGGATGCATTTTAATCACCTCCCTAACCATAACCAAATGTAATGTTGCTCTGATTCTTAATGAACCACGTATGTTCAAAGTCATTGTTATATGGTAGGTCGGGAGGTGATAAAATGCATCAGACTTAGGCTAATGATATTTAATCTTCATGACTTATTACAACCTGTTGTAGAAAAATGTCTACTCTTCAAAGGTTGTATAAGGAATAAAGAAATAGAGAGTAATTAATTACATAACATTAACGACTCATAACAGTAATTGTATTTTATAGACTACTATATAGAGGAAGTACACGCAGTATTTTTTTAATAGATAAACAAAAGTGTGTTTTTTTATTTTAAAATCACACTTAAATGACATGACAAACTCCTGGAGGGCCACAGGCCGCAGAGATTTAGTTTCAACCCTAATAAACCACACCTGATCAGATAATCAAGTCCTTTAGGCTTATTTGAAAACTGCAGGCGGGTGTGTGAAGCAGGGTTGAAAAACTGAACTCTGTGGGCTTGGGGCCCTCCAGGAAATGAATAGAAACTGTGATAGTTGCCAAACAAAAATTTAAATTAGGTGGATTAAAAGCAATTTTTAACATATTAAAATGCTGTCCTTTCTGTCAAATAGTTTGTTCAGACCAAATCTAACTAGCGTCACAAAATATTAAAATTAAGCTATTTAAATTGGTTGATATCAAAACATTGACAGGAAAGGGACAGCATATTTAATAATAGGTATAAAAATGCCTTTTAAAAAATTGCCTTTAGATAAATCAACTACTAATTAACTAATTAAAATAAACGGAGGATATATATATATTATATATACCGGGGTGCACATAATTGGTCGCGGTCGCAGCTCGAGCAAAATAAAAAATGCGCTTTATAAATAAGTTCTGACACGCTTTTGCGTATTGAACGACATTGGTTGACAGCTGTTAATAAACAATACCATTTTTAGATCGACAAACGTACGCTATAATATTGTTTTCAATGAAATAGCTTATACATCTAAGAGGGGTACTTGACTTGCCACAGAACCCGCCAAATTAAACAAGCTTGTGATTTAAGTTTGAACATGATGTGATGAAAACAACTTTTTATTTATGTATTTTTAGAGGCTTATCTAAAGCGATTAAAATTAGGGAAGAAGAAAGCGTTTCTCTTAAAGGAACACTCGAATTTTGAGGACTTAAGATATTCACAGTATCCCCAGAGTTAGCTAAGTCCATACATTACATTTTTTCATCTGTGCGTTCTGTAATTGTTATTTTGAGCACCCACCGCTACATAGCTTAGCCCAAAGACTGGATGTAAATGGATAATGGTGCATAGTAATCACCAATAAGAAGTGACAAAATAATGCAACATTCCTATTTAAGGTTGATGATCTGTATGTCACAGCGTGGACAAATAACAAGGCTATTGAGACCAGAGGGGCCCATTTTATCGTATAAATGACTGGGACACTCTATTTCTAGGCGTAGGAGCACAGCGAACGTTAAGTGGGCGGAGTGGCTACTTGGGCGGAGTGATTAGAGCAGCCCCCCGAGACGCACCGTGGTGAGGAGGCAGAGAGTCGCTCAGAGTGGAGTAATAGAGGGCAGCAATTACTAGATAGTAAATGTCTCAGTGTACATGAGCGAACCGGGCATGTACCGCGGTACAACATCCCCGCGATTCCCCGGGTTTTTTTATTCACCGATCATCTGATTGGGTATGAGCTCAGTATTCCCAGAACACTTTTCTTTACTTTGCACTTTCACTTGGATAGAGCTGGTAAGTCCCACCAGCCGTAAACAACCCCACTGGACCTCTAGGTTGAAAAAAAAGTGAATTGTGAGAAAATAATTATTAGTATGTTCTGGTCCCGGTTTGAATTGTGCCATGAATGTGACATAGGTTCTCTGTGAATTTTTATATAATTTTGCATGTTACGAGTTTGACAGTATATGGTATGATTCTTTGGCTAGCCAGTGGTGGAAGGACATAACGAGAACGACTAATGTCCGCCTATGTGAACGTCCCTCCCCGCCTAACACAATTTTCCCCGCCACTTGTCAAAATCACGGTGCGAATAGCTCGCGATAATCTATGGAGACAGATCGAGATGCCTGATGTGTTTGTTGTAACCCACTGTCACCATTCAAACCAAATGGGCTCTCTTTTCTTGTTCTTTCTTCAGATTTCCCGTCTGATGTAAAAAACTAGTTGTAAGTCCAACACAAAGTCCGCTCACACAAAGTCTAAACCGTATCAAACTTCTACTTCTCCCCCTAAATTGCGTAGCCTTCTTCCAACGAAAATTATATTAAAGATCACAGACCACATATGTTTCACATTCATGGCACAATTCAAACGTGACCAGAAAATAATTATTTTCTCACATTAATAAATTGATGACATTGCACGATTTTTTCAACCTAAGAGGTCCAGTGGGGTTTTACGGATGGGCGGGACTTACCACTCTATAGTGACAATCGTAAAGTATTTATCTTGATTCTGTAAGGGAGATTTTTTGTCTCTGAATAATACAATTTTTGTGCAATTTGGAAGAGCAGGGCAATTGTTTCTCATAATAGCATTTTAATTTACTCATTATCTACGTATATCCGTTATCTACGCATAACAACCTACTCATTATCATACGCATATAATTTACGCATATCCAGGGCCACATTTGCAGTTTCTTCAATATATAAATCTATCTATTTATCTATCTAGCTTCAGAAACTTTATCTATCTCTTTCTAAGTAATCTATTCTTTCTTTCTTTCTTGCGTTTAACTAATCATTTCTTCTTCTCATCATCTTTTTTCTTTCTTTCTTAACTAATCAATCGGTTCTTTCTAACTAAAAAAAAGAAATCTATCTTCTTTCTACTTCTATCTATTTATCTATCGTCTTTCTAAGTAATCTATCTTTCTTTCTAACTAATCTATCATTCTTCTTCGTCTCTAACTAATCTATCATTCGTTCAAACTATCTAGCTATATCATTCTGTCTTGTTCAAACTAATCTATCATTCTTTCTTTTGAACAATCAATCTATCATTCTTTCTGAACTAATATTCTTTCTTTCTAACTAAATCTATCTATCATGTCTTTCAAACTAATCTATCATTCTTTCTTTTTGAACTAATCTATCATTCTTTCTTTCAAACTAATCTATCTATCTATCTATCATTCTTTCTTTTGCAAACTAATCTATCTATCATTCTTTCCTTCAAACTAATCTATCATTCTTTTGAACTAATCTATATCATTCTTTCTAACTAATATATCGTTCTTTTCTTTCTAACTATTATCTATCTAATCATTCTTTCTTTCAAACAATCTATCTATCTATCATTCTTCCGTCTTTCAAACTAATCTATCATTCTTTCTTTTGAACTAATTCCTATCTATGCATTCTTTCCTAACTAATATTCTTTCTTTCTTTCTAACTAATCTATCTATCATTCTTTCTTTCAAAACTAATCTATCATTCCTTTTGAACTAATCTATCATTCTTTCTACTCATATAGTCTTCTTTCTTTCTAACTAATCTATCTATCATCTTTCTTTCAAACTAATCTATCTATCATTCTTTCTTTTGAAACTAATCTATCTATCATTCTTTTCTTTTTTGACGAATCTCTCTATCATTCTTTCGAACTAATCTATCATTTCTTTCTACCTAATATATCTTTCTTTTTTCTAACTAATCTATTCTAGCATTCTTTCTTTCAAACTAATCTATCATTCTTTCTTTTGACTTAACTATCTATTTCTTGCAATCATTCTTTCAAACTAATCTATCTAAATCGAGTCTTTTCGTTCAACCTCGAATCTATCTCTTCCCCCAGTACCTCTTTCTCTTTGGAACTACGCAATCTATCTAGGCATTCTTTCTGTTGAAGCTATCTATATCAGGTCCTTATCGATCTAACGTACCTTTCTATCATGCCTTTCTCAACTAATATTCTTTCTTTCTAACTAAAGCTATCTATCATTCTTTCTAAACTAATATATCTTTCTGTTTCTTTCAACGAATCTATCAATCTAACTTTAAACTACTTTAAAACTTCGAACTACTTTTAAACTTATAACTGTCTTTAAACTTCTTCAAACTTTCTGGTCAGGCTATCTCAACCAACTTAAAGTTTGCTCCAACAAACTTTTTTTTTCTAGTTCTGTATACCCGTGGAGGAAGAAGAAGGGGAAGGACCAAAAGAGCCACATCACCTCTATTTTTCCTGAATAAAAGAGACCTGACATCTTCAGAACAGAACCAGCAACACAACAATCAATATGTGACCCCATGCTGTGCAAAATGGTCGAATGCACTGAGCTCCGGGGGGATGGGGGAAGGTGAAAAATGTCAATTTGCTAAAGCAGTAATATTGTGAAATATGTTTACTATTTAAAATAACTGCTGCTTTCCTATTTGAATATATTTTTTAAAAATGTATATTGATTTCCTGTGATCAAAGCTACATTTTTCAGCATCATTACTGGGAGGCAGGATATATAGAAATTAAAACTTTTATTCAGCACACAAGTGATAATAAACACATCTATCATGTTACAAATGATGCTGTTCTTCTGAACTTTCTTTTCATTAAAAAAAACCCCTGAAAATAAAATCTTCTCAGCTCTTTTCAACATAATAATAATAATAATCATCAAAAAACCTTTTTTTCTTTTTTGAGCAGCAAATCAGAATATTAAATGATTTCTGAAGGATAAATGTGACTGGAGTAATGTGCTAAAAAGTCAGCTTTGATTGTTCCTAATAATAAACTGTTTTAACTGCACTCGCAGTGAATCTCAAGTTTGTGTGATAGCTAAATATATTCTTAATAAACTAAAAAAAAATATATATATATAGATATATACATACACACAAAATTTATTTTGTCCTCATAGATTCCTTCTTGTAACTCTCTTCTCTCTCAGTCCACACACCTGGCTGAAAGGCTCATTATGCGGGCTTTGTCTTCTCAGGTGTGAATCACAAAAATTTGATAGTCCATGAATCATGCCTACTCGCATATGCCCTGCCCTTTCAAAACAAAAGTAGTATCTTAGAAGAATTAAAATCAATATATTGTTTTTCTGTGAGATGAGTAAACAAGATGGTTTTCACATAATTTTTGAAGGCAAAAATTTCTAGACTACAAGCTCCAGGTTTGGACAGTCTTGTGAACAAATGTTCTGTATGTGTTTTATGACCTTATTTCAGTGACTTTCAAAATTTTAGTTTTTTCACTAACCACACATAAATGCTGCGTTCGGTTCATCAAAAACACAATCATGTACATACATGGTGCTCACATATTATTGTAGCCCAGTTTGTGCTGATTACAGTGTTATTAGACTTTAGCCATTTATATGTTTATGAGCAACTGAAAAAAGCACAAATATCAGGGCATGACAAAACTTCTCCAGGCCCCCAAAACACCCTCAGACCCCAGAGGGTTAACTGAAAAATGAGTGTTTACTATTGTCCTTTTGCATTATTGACTATTTAATGCTGTAAATTTGCTTTGACACAATCTGTATTGTTAAAAGCACTATATAAATAAAGGAGACTTGACTTGACTATGTTGGAAGAGGAAAACGAGGAGAGATGCAAGGCTTTTACTCTCTGAAAACACCCATCCAGGGTTTCCGCAGTGACTGGTGCAAGATGCTGGAGGGAGTAACTCGTATAACTCATCAGTTTTCCGATCTAAAAGTCTTGTAAATACCTCAGGATTGTTGTTAGTGGTTCTGATTTCTGATTGACAGTTTCGTCTACTTGCTTACTGGATGTATTTTATTACTGTTTACATTGTATAGCACTGACTTTGACAACATACCAAGCCTGTTACAAATTGAACTGCTACTATTTATTATATATAAATAAATTTTTTTGTTTCTTGAAAATAATAAAAATGTAAAAAAAAAAATATAACAGCAAAATATGATTTTAAATAAAGGTCATTGCTGAGACGGTCTCTTTTTGGTCATTTAGGCAGGTGTGTGTGTGTGTGTGTGTGTGTGTGTATAGCCTATATAATAAATATACAACATTCACCTAGTAATAAGTGCCTCTCTCATAAATATATATATGTTTGTGTGTATGTTTGTGTGTGTGCATATCTTTCATTATTTCACACAAACATTGATGTACACACATGCATTCATAAATAAACATACAGACTTTTATACTTATATAAATTTATAATAATTTGTAATACTTTTTTAAATAAGTATTTGTTTGTCCTGCTGCCGCTGGCAGCCTCCTCCGATTTCCGATTTAAGTGACAGCTGCCGTCCGGTTTTAGTGGCAGCTACTTCCTGCAGACAGCTGACAATTTTTTCGCCGAACCCCCTCTCGATGTAATCTCACTCCAAATGTATGATATAACTGAAGAGCCCCATTTATAATGATGATTTGAATCACTCTCTGTATTTCATATGTTTGAGTGTTTCGGTAATTTGGAGTTGTGAAATTGAAGATGCAGACTAGATTAATTATTAATTAATGACAGACAACTGAACCGGATTGACACAATTAACTCAAAGAACAGAAATGGTGCAAAAGAAAAAATAAAACAAATTGAATGATATGGTGACACCCGGAGGATCCAGCAGTGATGGAGACCTCGTGGAGCTGACGGATGCTGAGTTTTCTATCAATTCTATCAATAAACTGAAACCTTAAGCTTAATCTTTCGAAAACTGTTTCCGTTCAATCATGTGTTGATAAACTGTTAATATGGCCTTGTAGACTATATTTCAAAACTTTCCACTGGGGACTCTTAACACTTGGGTTGAAAGCTCTTCTTAGAAAGTGAAAGGTGGAGGCTTCATCTCTTTTTAAAAATAAGAGAGATGTTATGAGATAATAAAGATGTGATATGTAAACATGCAGATTCGTCAAAAAATGAATCACAAAGTTTATGAAGAATAGGAATCCTTGGACTTTTTATGATTTTTTATGAGCATACATCTGATGACAGACAATCATTCATACTCCAGAACAAAGGGTCAAAGAACATGGGGCACATTCAGAAAAGACAATAGACAAACAAAAACTTTATCCTCTTTACAGCTCCAGACACAAGGAAATGGCTCGTTATTCCACTTATGACTATCTCTCCTGAATTTGTGGACAAATCAAAACAATATCAATGATCTTTGAAAATTGAATGGAAACACTACAGGATTTTTGAGAGTTTGTTTCTGAACAGGCAGCAGATGTGCAGTTTCTCATTGTGATTCACTTTTAAAACATCATTCAGTGAGTGAAAGCAAAGTTTAGATTGCTGGAGCTCAACGTGAAAATTGATTCACTATCTTAGAAGACCTTTTCTTGTTCCTGTTTTGTCATGAAATCTTCAGTTCTCCTGTTGTTCTGTCATATAGTCATAGCGTCTGTGAAGAGTGTTTTCAACAGTCTCAGAAGTGTCCAGTCTGCAGGAGATGATCTTCAAGAGAAGATCCTCCACGTAATCTTATCAGTGTTATAATGATTCCCGGTCCTGCCCACTCACGCTGACATTTTTTCCTGTCCCGTCCCAATCACGTGATTAATAATGATTTTGTTTTCCATCCCGTGGAATTCCTGTGGGATTCCTAAAAAAATGTCAGGCTCTAGTGGACAGTGGATGAAATCAGTGTCAGATACGATTTCTTAGACTGCAGCCTGTCAGAATCATTCAGCTAGCAACTGAAGTTTGTTTTCTGCAGCAATGCAGACTGATCCTCCGATAATGTACCGAGAGGAAAGAGAAAGACCAAAATTGAGTATTCTTTTTAAATATTTAGCTTGTATTATAAAAGACAGAACACTAAATTGTATAATATTTGTACAGTGATAGATTCCCAGTAAGGAATACCAGTAAGAACAAAGATGGATGATACATGTAGCCTCTCCTGGAGACACAATGCCAAACAGGAGAGTCAGCAGATCAATCATTATCTGGACCGTCTGAATAGGACAAAAGTCTTTCATCAAATAAGTGAAACAGTACAGAAATGTACAATATACATTTTTGTAATTTGTTTTTAATTAAAGTGTTATTGGAGCAAAACAACTGAGGGCTCCTGCGACAGTGGAACAGCTACATGTGTATCATTCTGATCAAGACATTGTGCAAACCTTATCCATTTCATTTTAGAAGACTTTATGTGTCTTCACACATGCTAATAGTGTACCACTAATGTACAGGTGAGAGAACTCAGAGGTGAGGGAATCAATCGAAGAATCAGACTGGTGATCTCTGATCTGCTTCTTTTGTCAGTCTTTCTTTTTCTTTTGCTGCTCTGTTTTCTCTCAATCTGTCCTCCTGCACTTAGGTCTGAACTGGATGCGTCTCCATGTGATGCAGGAGGATAAGTCAGGTGGCAGTCAGGTCTAATTTTAATCTTTTTTTTCCGTTTGCTGCTCACTGTCCTGCCATAATTCTCCCCTTTTTCTTTTAACACCCTGATCCAGTTTAACCAGCAAGATGGCCCAGCCTTATCATCATCTATCATGTACATTTTCATTGCTGATCATCCAGATGTGACCTTAATATTATTGGGGTACCTCACTGTCACTGAGGAGAGACAGTCCAGGCTGTTCTTCATCTTTGCTGGAGCCTTTCACAGGTGATACTCCAGATCTGACCTCAGTGTAGGTTGTTATTGATATTTGATGGTGTTTTTCATATTTGTCTCCCCACATGCTGCTGGTGGGGTACTAATACACCTGCAAGACATGGCAGAGGTGAGGGAATCAATCGAAGATCAGACTGGAGGTCCGATCTTCCTCGGTTTTCCCCCCCCGCTCTATGCTCTCTGATCTGCCCCGTCTCATCTCAACCTGACTGCCTGAGCTCAGGCCAGAACTGGACGTGTCTCCAAGTAGTGCTAGAGAAGAAAAGCCTGAGCTGAGGGAATCCACTGAATAATCAGAAGCAGAGCGGTGGTCTGATCTACTCATTTTTCGTTCTCTGCTCTCTGATCAGCTAGAATTCCCTCTTTTTCTTTTAACACCCCGTCTCATCTCAACCTGATGACCTGTGTTCAGGCCAGAACTGGACGTGTCTCCAAGTGATGCTGTAGAAGAAAAGCCGGAGCTGTTTCTAATCTACTGGTATTCTGGTAATCTACTGGTTAAGCACAAGATGGCAGTTTATCAGAGGAAGTCTGATATTCTGTCTCTGCTGCTGCTATGAGTCTGTAAGGTTCAGCTGGTCTAAAGCTTCTGGAATGCTGACTGTGATGTCATAGTTGTGATCATCTGAATAATCCCTGTTTAAAAAACAGCAACATCTGAACAGCTGTGCATGTACTAGTGTGTGTGTATGTGTGTGTGTGTGTGTGTGTGTGTGTTAGACCTGTGCAATATGGACAAAATATCACACTGCCATTCTTTTACAGAATATTGTGATTTTTATTTGTGATATTGATAATTGTTTTCCTCGTTCACATTCTGGTAATAAAAAATAAATATGTCTTTAGTGTTAGTATGCAGGTTTGTAGTGTGGTTGAATAGTCAAATGTAAAAAAAAAATAAAAATAAAATAGACCTTCTAAACCTAGCTCTATCTATTCTATTTCTTTTATATCTACTTTTTATTCCCTCTATATTTATTATAAAAAAAATACAAAATCTTGCTATGTGTACTGTGTTAGACTAACAGGGATTTGTCACAGCACTTACATATTGTTGCTCTTTTTGTTGTGTTTGACTTGTATTGTCCTCATTTGTAAGTTGCTTTGGATAAAAGCGTCTGCTGAAAGATTAAATGTAAACGTAAATGTAACATTGCAATAAAGGCAATATTGGTGGTTACCAACATGTTGTCCACAGTTTCTCCAAGACTTCTCAGAGCAGGAAGGATCCCATTTTGCTATTATCTGTGGGATTCGAAAAAAAAAATCTAGTTATAATCTTCCTTCTGAATTCCCTCCAGATATTAGAGTTTGTCACAAGATGTGCCTCACCGCACGCTTCATCCCAAGTCTCCAGAGGAATTTTTCTATTCATTTCGACCTCCCATTTCGCCTTTTTCTGTAAAGTGTTTATTTGAAATCTTTTGACAGGAATAACAGCTATACCTTAGAAATTAGTTTTTTTTTGTTTCTATTTCTTAATAATTTAAATAATAATAATAATAATAATAAAAGAGCTCTATTGGGGAGGGTTTTTTGACACTTTCTAATTCTTTATGCATTGTAAGAAATGTCTCAGTTGCAAATATATTATAAAAATAAATCAGACCTTGGGAGCATAAATTAATTTCTTATTTGTTCAAATGATTTAAGTCCATCATTATGAACATTTTGCCACCTTGGAATTATAAGGTTCTATCTGACAATTTTGTCAAAATTTAGTTATTCACACATTCTTATATGATTTACATTATGTGATGAGTTGTGTAATTTTTTTGGGACTTTTTATAAAAAAACAAAAAAGGTTCTGTCTCTAAAGAGCTGTAACGAACTGTAACTTGGTTCTATAAGGTTATATCTTGTCAATGAAAGATTAAATGTAAACGTGTTTCCCTTCTTCCTTTCATTGCCAAAAACACTTGAACGAGCTGTATTCAACCAAGTCTCTACCTTTTCTCACACAGAACAACCTCCTTGACAGCAACCAATCTGGCTTCAGAAGTGGACATTCAACTGAGACTGCCTTGCTCTCAGTTGTTGAAGCCCTAAGACTGGCAAGAGCGGAATCCAAAACTTCAATACTTATTTTGCTTGATCTGTCCGCTGCTTTTGACACGGTTAATCACCAGATCCTCCTGTCAACCCTACTGGCAAATCTCTGGAACCGCACTCCAGTGGTTTGAGTCTTACGTATCAGATAGGTCCTTCAAAGTATCTTGGAGAGGTGAGGTGTCCAAGTCGCAACATCTAACTACTGGGGTGCCTCAGGGCTCAGTTCTTGGACCACTTCTCTTCTCTGTCTACATGGCATCATTAGGTTCTGTCATTCAGAAACATGGCTTTTCATATCATTGCTATGCTGATGACACTCAGCTCTACCTCTCATTCCATCCTGATGATCCATCGGTAGCTGCTCGCATCTCAGCTTGTCTAACAGACATTTCTTGCTGGATGAAGGACCATCACCTAAAAGCTCCTGTAATCCTGAAGACCTTGATTAGCTTCAGGTCAGTTTAATTAGGGTTGGAGCGAAACTCTGCAGGACAGTAGCCCTCCAGGACTGAGTTTGCCTATCTCTGCCCTAGCAGAATATACAATCATTTTAACAAAATAAGAGGGATCATAATGTATGCTATTTTTATTTAGTAACGTCATGAATAAGCAATTTTACATAATAGATATTTACATTTACTGATTTTTTTAAAAATGAAAATGTATAATTTATAAAAATGTTAAAAAGTTTAAATACACTGGATGACCCACAGCTGCTGTTTATGTTTTGGGATAGTTTTTTCATGAGTCCAGAGCGTTTCAGCTGTCTGCTGTTCTTCAGAAAAATCCTCCAAGTCCCCGCAAATTCTCTTGGTTTTTCCAGCATCTTCTGCATATTTGTCATATGACTAATAATTTTGAGATCTATCTTTTCACTCTGAGGAAAACTGAAGGACTCAAACACAACTATTATAAAAGGTGAAAACATTGTTCACTGATGCTCCAGAAGGTAACACAATGCATTAAGAGTTGGGGGTGTACATTTTGAACAGGATGATAAGTACATTTTTCTTGTTTTGTTTAAAGATCATATCTGTTCATTTAGTACTGCCCTTCAGAAGCTACATACTTTTTTAATACTGATTTTCAGAAAAAATGAGTAGTTTTCCCTGATCATCCAATTCAAGGAGTTCACACCCTGTCTCTCTTAATAAATTTTGTTGCTTTCTTGAAAATCAATAAATGCGTTTACCTTTTGAAATAGTTGTGTATGAGTCACTCAACTGTACTCAGTATAAAAAAATAGATATGAAATCAGACATTCATTGCTGGAAAGGGTTCAAATATGCAAAAGTTGCTGGAAAACCTGAGAAAGTGAAGGATCTGGAGGATCATTTGAACTGTTCAGGACAAAGGACTCATGGAACACTATCCAAAAACAAACATTAAACATTATT
This sequence comes from Cyprinus carpio, assembly GCF_018340385.1. Taxonomy (NCBI): domain Eukaryota; kingdom Metazoa; phylum Chordata; class Actinopteri; order Cypriniformes; family Cyprinidae; genus Cyprinus; species Cyprinus carpio. Next base: position 2,734,217 of record NW_024879238.1, on the reverse strand, counting down.
TATTGTTATTTAATCAGCTATAATTCTGACTAGCAGACTAAATTTAAATAAATGATATTTAATTTCAGTGAAATATCAATACCCCTGTCATCTTTTGCCATGTCCTTTCTATTTATCATGGGGAAACTGTCACCGGTGGTTCAATAGGTTAATATTTTCACAGTCCTTCAGATGAATGGTTGGGTCTAAGAACAGAGGATCCTGTAAAAAAAATATAATAAATCACACTTTCTCTAAATACATTTTACAGTTTTTCATTGTTTAAACACAAGTTAGAATGAAGAAACATAACATGATAATACAAATGTAATGAAAAAAGGCGGTTATTTTGTTAGCTGAACTATACAGAAATTCACAAGGTCACATATGTGTGTATATATATATATATATATATATATATATTGTGGCGGGGTGAAGGAGGACACGACTCGAGGATGAGGGTAAGTTCCCCGAAGGGTGGTGATAGGCGTTGCTGTGAGGCGGTTTGGTGCTCGGTGCTCGGCGTCTTGGCTTGTCGGTGCGCTGGTGCAGTGTGGGTGCGTGCTCTCTCGCGTGGTCATTGGGGCTGGCGGTCACACACTGCTCTCTGCGGGCAAAGGGAAAGACAAGTTTAGCCGAGTCTTGTGGAGACATCTCTCACCTCTGTGTCGGGTTGCAGGGTTATAAAGCCCAGCGGCTGATGGGGCGCAGAGGTGTGGCCGCTCAGCCCCTTGATGAGCAGGTGCAGGTGTGCCTGCTCTGTTTCCAGGGCGACGCTGATGAGAGCTGGTGAAGGTGTTCATGCTCTGTTTCCAGGGCGACGCTGACTAGCCCTCTGGAGAAGCGGGGAGATTGGGGGAGGGCGGGGAGTGGAGCCTGACAGACCTGCGAAAGCTGACCACAGGCGGGAGAGTCCGTTGGCGTTGGTGTTGGCATTGGCCGTCCCCGCTCGGTGTTGTACGGTGAAGTTTAAAGTCCTGGAGTGCGAGGAACCACTGTGTCACCCTGGCATTGGTCTCCTTAGCCCGGGCCATCCACTGCAGGGGAGCGTGGTCGGTCATGTTAGGTGGGTTGGGTGGCGAGGAGATAGTACCTGAGCTCCAGGACTGCCCACTTGACGGCCAACGGTTCCCTCTCTACCGTGGCGTACCGCTGTTCTGCAGGGGTCAGCTTTCGGCTGATGAACATCACCGGGTGTTCCTCACCGTCGTGGCCCTGCGACAGAACAGCTCCCAACCCGGTGTCGGATGCATCAGTCTGCAGCAGGAAGGGGCGGTGAAGTCGGGGGCACGGAGGACCGGTTCGGTGGTGAGGCCGCCTTGATCCGGTGGAACGCTGCTTCCTCCGTCTCGGAGGTCCACGAGACATTCTCCGGCTGCCCCTTCCTGGTCAGGTCTGTTAGGGGAGAAGCTAAGGAGGAGAAGTTATGGCTGTGGCGAGGCGGAGCGCGGCCAACTCACGGTTCGGTTTCCCCCCCTGCTGGGCGGCCATGTGCTCCACGATTTGCTGCTGGCGGATGCTGCTTCAACAGCTCTTCCATCGTTGGGGGAGGAGCGCCACCTGGGGAACCAGAGAAAATATGTGAGGTAAGGAACGTGGGGGAAAAAAAATAAACAAAAACCAATCCAAACCAGTCCAATTCATAGCACGCAGTGTGGGGAGGGATCGGTGTCCTCTTCACTGTCCTGCCCACATTCTCCACCAGTGTGGCGGGGTGAAGGAGGACACGACTCGAGGATGAGGGTAAGTTCCCCAAAGGGTGGATTTTATTAATAGGACGGGTGGTGATAGGCGTTGCTGTGAGGCGGTTTGGTGCTCAGTGCTCTGCGTCTTGGCTTGTCAATGCGCTGGTGCAGTGTGGGTCCGTGCTCTCCCGTGGTGTTGGGGCTGGCAGTCACACGCTGCTCTCTGCGGGCAAAGGGAAAGACAAGTTTAGCCAAGTCTTATGGAGACATCTCTCACCTCTGTTCCGGGTAGCAGGGTTTATAAGCGAGTCTTGCGGTGGGGTGTATGTGTGGCCGCTCAGCCCGTGATGAGCAGGTGCAGGTGTGCCTGCTCTGTTTCCAGTGGGGCGCTGATGAGAGCGAGGCTTCGGGACATGCGTCACAATATATTTATATATATATATATATATATATATTATATATATATATATCTATATATATAGATATATATATATATATATATATATAATATACAGAATAAGCATATTTGGCCTGCTGTCGCCTGGGAATGGGAGGTGAGAAAAGGGGTGACATATAGACTTCCTCTGATGCTAATTGGTTGGATTATCTGATAAAATAAACTTCATTAATAATTGAGAAAAAACTAAACAAAGCTAGTCAAAGTGATTTAGTAACTAAATAAAATATAACTTTAGTAATAGAATGGTATTCAAGTTACCTGATTGATGACTGTTCTTTAAAGACCAGCAGTTTTCCAGAAGAATGGCAAAATTTGGTATATGTGATTTAGTAATTAAATATATATACACATTAAAACATATACATTAAATCACCTCAAAATAAAACAAAATACATTATAGATTTATAAAAATTATGAACAGTGAAATTTACGCTGCACTTTGAAAATCATGATCTATTAACAAATGAAGACACACCATTTCTCCTCCAAGGCTGTCTCCAGTGAATCAGAAGTCAGCTGCAGTGTTTGGAGACTCTGAAATCAGATCAGCAGAATTTGTCTGCAGATTTGTCAATAGGGAATATGTTAACAACTAAAGCACGCTAGCTAAACTAACATTAATTAATAAACATGTACATTGTACTAAAAGCTAACTTTTAAAAATGTAACGTTACGTAGCAGTTAGCACTTTATCAAGATATCTAGACTAATTTTACAACATAAACCCACTCAAATACATCCATTACATTACAACATAAACCCACTCAAATACATCCATTACAATATTTAACATAAAATGTTTCTGTACATTCTTCCTTACGTTCTTCTGATTAAATCTCTCTGGACGCTGTGACCGCGCGCTGACTGAAGGTACTGTGGTAAAGTTGGTTTTATGTTGGACATTCGTTAGACATTCGCAGATCGAATTAAGGGACTGTCTCAAAAGTGCATAAAAAATAATACAAAAGATATGCATTCCAAGATTCAAAAACATGCAAAGCAACATACAAATGTAAAGCTGTGAATTTAGTGGAAAATCATTAATACATCATTTTAGGCTGTGAATGGGATATTCATGATGCATTGTTACATTGTTATTACATAGTACTCCGATATTTTCTTTTAACTGATAAAAACAGGTGATTTTATAGCAGCTGTAAAACATTCATTAATACTTTTGACACATCATACATGACTTGGAATGTGAAAATATGATTTTGACGATTTTTGGTGAATTTTCCAAATCTGCAAATCTATATAACTTCATGGTCATGTGACCAGATGATGTCACACCAGCTGTAATATCCTCACACACACCTGACACACATCTTACACGACTTGGAATTTGGAAATATGATTTTGCCTATTTTTGGTGAATTTGTCAAATATGCAAATCTATATCACTTCCTGGTCATGTGACCAGATGATGTCACACCAGCTGTAATATCTTCGCACACCAATCACAAAGCTGAAATAAGCACACATGAAAGAGTAAACACTAAAATATCAACAGCAAAATAGATAAATCCATTCACATAAAAAACACAATAATTCATTCTTACATTTATTTATTTTTTTGTTTAATTTTATGAGTAATTTATAATTAAAAAAATGTTTACTAAAATAGTTGTTTTAAATGAAAGTTTTAGTTGTAAGTTTGCTTTCTTCAGGTGACTGATATTGCACCACAGTAAGCCTAGGTAATTATAACAGTAATTATTATGTGATAATGTTTATACATACATTCAAATATATAACCTACTAAAAGTATTAGATTGTGGAAAAAAAACTGTACACAAAACTGTAGGCACATATTTATTTGTAGCGCTATACAGGATTTTTGTGGCTTAAATGGTCGCTAACCCTTCAATCGTGAACAACTGGTAGATCTTTATCATGTTATAGAGCTAATTAAACTATTAATTTCATTTGCTTTAAAACATCGGAATCACCCAATTCTTGTTAAATAAATAAATAAATATTCTGAATTGGCAATGTATTAACATGATTGGTGCATTATATTTTTGGTATTTTATATAGACATTAATGTTGCACAATTACAGGTTTTTTTTATGTATTTAATTTACTATTTCTATTTTTTTAACATAAAACTACACAAAAATAAGAAACCACTGAACAGCTAGCCAGCAAAGCAGCACATCAACCTGGAGAGGAGAGAGATGGACAGAGGTAGGCCTAGCAGTGCACACATCAAACTAAGATGCTAATTGCAATTGTTCAATAATAACTTCTTTTATGCTATGAGGTATTTTAATGCTTGGTTATTACTTGTTGGGGAAAGTTCTGTGGTTTTAAATTATTTTCTGGGAAACGCACGGCAAACGTAGTTCCAGGAGTCTCTCTTGACTGCATCGCAGTTCCATATCACTTCGCATAGTTAACTGTAATAACGGTCACGCAGTTTGCACAAAAAGGTGTTGTCAGCGCTTCCTTGACGATTTTTATCAGTTAGCCTATATAGTGTAGCAACTTAAAGGCTACACATGACATTTCTCACTAGCAAGGAGATAGCGCTGTTTAGAGACACAAAGAGGTAAGTTAGCCTAATTCAAACAAGCTCTCTCTCTCTGTGTGGTGTCTCTGTCTCTCGCTCTCTTTCTAATAACTTTATTAATAACGGCATTAGAATGCTATCAACAGCTCAAGCCTCCGTTACCAGCTTTAAAATTATGTTTTGGAATTAGCAAAAGAGGCGTTGGATGAGATGCGGAAGAAATAATCCTACTCACAATAGCGATTTAAGTACAAAAACCAGATGAATCCCTTTAAATATATCATCTTATCGATGTCTTGAGGTTTGGTAACCGTAGTATAAGCGGAATAATTGACTCCGGGCCGTTGAATTATTCGCACAGCACAAATCGAGCACAAACGAATGGCACCAGTTTGGAGGGATTGGGACAGATTTTGGTGGGGTTTGGATTCACTGTTGGTTTGGAGATTGGGGTAGATGTTATTTAAAAGTTTAGGTTTTTTTTATAGGGTTTGTTTTAATAGTTAAAGGGTTTACAAATCGAGCACAAACGAATGACACCAGTTTGTGTGATTTAGACGAACTGGGGTGGAGAGTGACGTCACAGCCTCCGAAAATATTTTGGTTATATCTACGGAAGGAAAATAGATACAGTGTTCGTTTTAACGGCACAAACGGGCACAAATCGAGCACAAACAAACTGCGCTGGTTTGGAACGATTTGGGCAACGTAGGGTGGAGAGTGATGTCACATGGTCAAAAAAAGAATGTTTAATATCTCAAACACCAAACCAGCACAAACGTTCGTTTTTGCGGCACAAATCAGCACAAACGCAGCACAAACGAATGGCATAGTTTTGGTGATTATTTCTTTTTATTGGGGTGCAAACTTCACGGACGTCACATCTTTCACATACAAAGACAACAACGACTACATACATAATAATAATAAAATAATATAATAAATTTAAAAAACAAATAATGTGTGTGTGTGAGAGAGAGTTTGACTCCTAACCCTAAGGTTGTGGGTTTGAGTCTCGGGCCGGCAATACCACGACTGATGTGCCCTTGAGCAAGGCACCAAACCCCCAACTGCTGCCCGGGCACAGCAGCAAAAAAAATTGGCTGTTCACGGTGTGTGTGTGTGTGTGTGTGGTGTGTGTGCACTTTGGATGGGTTAAATGCAGAGCATGAACTCTGAGTATGGGTCACCATACTTGGCTGTATGTCACGTCACTTTATATAGATATATATATATATATATATACACACACACACACACACACACACATACATTCAAAAATACATAAATTTTTTAAATTGAACTAAATCCAGGTTTTTTCACCAATATGTCAGCATTGTTATTCAGGTAGAAAAATTGGTGTTCATGATAGAAAATTAGCAAAGGCCTGTAAGTGTTTTGTGTTAAAGCATTACAGGTGACAGGATTAACACAAACGCTTGCATGCTTTTGCTAATTTTCAATCTTTTTTTAATGACTGCTACATCTATATTTTAACTGTCACAGTGTGGTCTAGACACACCAATGCTGAAAAAAAAAACACTCTATGATGACAAAATCTTAAAGAGGTAAAGGAGCTTCTCGAAAAGATCTGTGGAACACTGCTGGAGGAAAAAGAGATAATTGAAACCTTTTTCCAAACTGAAAACATACTTCATACTTCATACACTACATACAACTCCCAAATATGGCATTGATTAGCTAACAGTATCTTCGGAGAAAAACACTCCTAAGAACAGACAATGGCTTTTCATTATATGGACATACAACAGAAGAAATATTAGAACTGGGACGAGAAAGCAAACAAAAATGAAAATAAACCACAGGAAAAAAAAACACAAATCAAGCCCACAAACAATCAAAGAAGTACAAAGAAGAACAAAGTAGTAGTTAAAGATGGAGAGGGGGGTGCATTTATTTTTAAGGGATGTGGACAGACAGACACAGAGTCTGAGAGCTTTCAGGTGATAGAAAATATTGCTGAAATGCCTTCAAGTGAGAGCCACTATCACTCTGAACTGACAACACAAAAGACAAAAAACAGGGCAAACAGAAACAGAACAGGGGGAAAAATCATATAGCAACATGCCACAGATCCCAACCAAATTTCAAATCATACTTCACCCTACTGTTTGGAGGAAAATTCAACCCCTTAAAGGTTTAAATAAACGAAGACCGCCATGGACTCACTATATGCATAAGCAGTTTCGGAAGAAAAATCCATGCTGTCCTCTTCGATTCACATACCAGCACGTACGATCTGTAGGGAGCAGAAAGCATCTTTGTGCTTATCTTTCTGTACGTGCTAGAGATGTGTTTTTCCAAGCTGTTGTGCAAGGTTTTTCATTTACAATGAAAAATAAACCATCAAATATCAAGCAGTCATACCTGTGACTGTATGCTGTGCTGGCCAGATTTTGCATCAAAAAAACAGATAAACTCTTGCAACCTGCCAGTAATGTCAGAAGGGGGAGGAGAATTGCAAAAGGTGTGCTTCGAGGAGTGAGCACAGAGTACTATGACTTAAAAAACACACCTGCTGAAGAACTGATTCCTGTTAACATCACTCATAGCCTCAATAAAAACATCCTCAAAGTGATTTGACATGAAATTAAAAAAGCCATACAACTTCATGACAACATTCTGCTTGAGACACAGCTAACACAGTCAATAATAAAGAGAGTGTGACACTGCATCCTATTGTACACCAGGATATGTCCAGCATTTCCAAGTGGATCCTTTTGTACACGGAGACAGGAATCAGCATATTGGTTAACAGGTTAAAACAAAAATCCCCAATTGCACTTTACTTAGATGCAACAGGGAAGTGTGATTTCACAAATTCCACATAAAAAAAAAATCCTATACTAGACACTAACCTTGCCAGGTGAAGGAAGAGATGCTGCACCACTGCCAGTCTGTGAAATGCTTTCTAGTGAACATTCCATTCCACCGATCACATTCTGGTTGATGCAGTAAAAAAAGCACCAACATTCATCAGATTGAGACTGACCACAGCTGGGCTATTATGCAGGCAGTACTTTTTAGCCTTCAATAAAGAAAGTGTGCCTGCATATCTGGAAAAAGCCTTTGCCATCTGCCAAAACCCAAAAAACCTGGGATGATATTGTTACACCTGTGTTCAGCCCACGTTATCAAATCTGTATCATCCACAATTTAAAAAAAAAAAGACAGCAGATGAGGGTCTGGAAAAATTTGCTACCTATGTTTTTGCCAGGTTGCAAAATTCTGTCTCCCTTGATGAAGCTCTTGCTATTTTTAGGCACCTGTGTATGGTTTTGCTTGCAAAACATGCCAGCAAGAGTGTGGCAAAAAGTCTCACCTTTTTTGGAGAATCTTATCATGGACAAAGATGCCACATCTTTGAAGATGAGGTCCAAGCCAAGTGGGAGATAGACAAGACCACATTAAAAACAATTGTTGGCTGCTCCCTGTTCACCAAAGTGCTCAGGAAAGCCTACAGTGATGTCATATCTGTCCATATTAATTTTTTTTTTTTTAATCAATATTTCATTTTAACAGAACATACTGGCATTTAAAAAAAGTCAACAAGATGTTTTAAATGAATATTCAGTTGGATGTGTTGTGTTCTGTTAGTACCTTCATGTTCTGTCCAAACAAATTTTTGTTGTGGATCCAGCAGGTGCTGAAACCGATGTTGAGACGCTGAAGAATGCATCCCAAAAATTCCAGTAAGTCTTTTTTCACCACATTAATGAATAAAAAATGAGAAATTAGAACAATTTCACAGGATGTCTGCATGAAACTGTTGTCACACAGACAGTACTTCAGAATAAGGTTGAATCGCCAAAAAAAGGAAAAGAACAACTGGTCAATATTCATTGGAAAACTGGCCAAATAGAGCACACAGTTCAACAAGATGCAACCAGCTGTGGAGTGTTTGTAGCTACAGGTATTTTAAAGATCTACTACTAGTACAATACATTTATGATATAAGGCCATGTTATTGGGGGGCCCAGTGTAAATTTTTTAATAAAAATGCATTTTATTTAATACAATTAATTTTACTTTTTTCAATTATACCAAAAATTATGAAGCTGAACACAGTCTTTAGTACTTTTAATTTAGGCCTACTGTCAGCCCAATTAACAAAACTATTATTAGCTTTCTCTCTCTTCTGGGTTTGTCTAACAAAATTAAAGGTAAGCATGTTTATCTTATTTTTATTTATTTATTTATTTTTAATTTACAAAAGCTTTTATTTACAAAAAATCACCTATTTACAATTACAAGTAACAAGTGAAATATCAAGTTGCAACTCAATACAATTCAATAAAGTGTAAAAATTAGTCTTCAAGAAATGGCACACAGAGCATCATAAAGCACCAAATATTTTCCCAAGAAAGCAGATCATCAATACATGTATAGTAATAAAAACCTATTTAAAATCTAGATTGCACCAGGATAAAAAAAACAAGCAACAAAATTTTGTACTGTATATCCTGTTCAATTTTCTTTCTGCTGCTCAAATAGATGCCCATTTTTGGTTGTCCCGCCACAAAATTAAGCATTTGATAAACAGATTTTTTTTTTCTTAGAAACATATTTGCTACCTAAAATGAAATTGCAAAATTTAGCAATTTAAAAAAAAACATCCTTTAAAGCAGAAAACAGTAGTTTAATCACATCTTAATAAAGCATGAAAAATGGACTCTCTGTCATCACAAAAAAGGGCACTTATTATTTAAAGAAATAAAAGCATTAACTACAATAACACCATGAACAATTCTCCATTGTAAATCTCCTGTCTTTTTGGTCAACAGTGGTTTGGGAAAAATAAATAAATGCAAAGATTTTGAAAGAGCAAGTGAACACAAAAAAAAACATGTTCTGTGTGAACAGCAACTTACCTGTCACAACACTGAGTTTTCTTAAGGTTACCTTGCAGTCTTCTGTTTTAGATGATTGTTGGTAAATGCTCCAGAGCTGTTTCTTTGCCTTAAGTGATTTGATATTGTTGAGAGAGAGAGAGAGAGAGAGAGATAATCAGCAAAGCATATTGGGTATATTCAGAAAAGTCTTACATTCAATTTATCTGATCATATAGGCTACTCACCCTTATGCAATAGATTGTGTATGACTTTCTTCATTGAACACAAATGTAGATTTGAAGAATTTTCTCTTTCATTTCAATATTAGAATCCAAAGAAGAGTTCTGCAGTACCTGAGGCCTGAAAGATCTCCCCAAACCAACAGATGCTGTTGTTATTGATTGGGTAAATATGAACACATAGACAGACACAGCCTTGAACCTAAACTGAGTGTTGTAAATAAGCTGAGTCTACTCAAATTATTGGAGGACAGTAGGCTAATTTTACCAATTTGCTAATTTTACCAATTTTGACCAATTTTGGTTTTTCCATTGGCACTTAGCTAAAATTTGCCAAATTCTTGTTACATTTAGGCTACTTATACTGGACAAACAATAACAATTAAAACAAGTTACTGCTTCCAAACAACATGAATTTCATAGCTTAACTTGAATAAAATAGTCATCGATTGAACAGCAAACGTCTGGGGACTGAGGAGACAATTTGTTTAAGTTAGGAATAGGAATGTTGTCCCATTCTTGTCTAATACAGGCTTCTAGTTGCTCAACTGTCTTAGGTCTTCTTTGTCACATCTTCCTCTTTATGATGCACCAAATGTTTTCTATGGGTGAAAGATGTGGACTGCAGGCTGGCCATTTCAGTACCCGGATCCTTCTTCTACGCAGCCATGATGTTGTAATTGATGCAGTATGTGGTCTGGCATTGTCATGTTGGAGAAATTGGATATACCTTTCAGCATTGATGGTGCCTTTCCAGATGTGTAAGCTGCCCATGCCACACGCACTCATGCAACCCCATACCATCAGAGTTGCAGGCTTCTGAACTGAGCGCTGATAACAACTTGGATTGTCCTTGTTCCTCTTTAGTCCGGATGACATGGCGTCCCAGTTTTTGTTTCATAAACAAATAATCCTTACTGGATTACAATCCGCCATCAAAATGATAAATTTAATTATTCCAGCTGCTGTGAGAAGAGGCTATAAACGATCCGCTACCTGCAGGATCCTCAAATGCAATATAGCCTACTACCCGGGACAACTTCTTTATGTTTACAGATGTGACGTAATGACTAGGGTTGAAACGATTAGTCAACATTATCGACACAACGTCGACAATAAACAATTGCCAACAAATATTTTTGTTGTTGAGTACAGTAGTCTTTTGATCTCATATGACCTAATGTACTAGCATATAATAATGTGGTTTGACCAGTGTGGCTCTGTAGCGCAAGACAGTAATTCCCAGTAATTCTCTCCCAGATGCAATTCAAGAGAAGAAGATACACCGCTTCAGCGCAAACGCAGCCAAACCTGAAGCTGCTGAGTGGCATTTAGATGAATATGTAAATATGTGCTGCATGTTTTCCTCTCATAATGAAATAAACACAGCAAAAAATGACAGAGTTGAGAAAGCAGCAGTTAAGAAAGCATCTGATCATAGCAATGTGGATGTTTGCATGAGCTGTGCAGTTTAGTACTCCAGTAAAGTCCAGTCACGTCACGTATATTTATATAGTACTTTATGCAATAGATTGCCTTGAATCAAGCATCTTTACAGTTTTAAACATGAAAAACAAGTGTGTCACTTTCAGTTAGAATTACAACCTGATTTTCTGTTCTAAAGCAGCTCTCCAGTCTGGAGCTAGCTAATGATAAAATCTTTTTATTAGTGGAAAAAATTATTTAATTAATGGTATGATTTGCAAAAGCTTGATATAGCTCAGGAGTGTTTTTGATTATCATTACCCTATAGTGTATTTTAAGAGAAATTATGTTGTGAATAAAAGTTTATACAAAAATGAAGCGTCTTACCACTTACCTTTATTTTGTTTCTCATTTATATGACTTACAAAAGGAGATGATAGGCAGAATGATGTCATTCAGTTAATTTTTAATTTGGCTAATTAAATGGTGCATGAGATTTGACATGACATTTTGTGTACCAAATATATTTATTTGTACAAATTAATTGTAAAATTGTAATTACATAATATGACTTTCAAAAGCTGAAGTGATTACCGTTATTTATTTGTTAGAATATATCAGTGGCGTTCCATCCATATAAGCTGCGAATGCTCTGCATGCCCAGGCCATTTGAGAGAATAAGTTCACAGGAAAATTCATATAAAACATGATTATAAATTGATCCCGTTATTTGAAATGTAACTTAATGCTTAAAGAGTTAGGAATAAGGACGTAAAATTATTTATTTGCCAAACAGCAGTAATTTTCTGTAAATCTACATCAGTTGCGGTTGCTTCCGGGCGAGTGGATTCTCCAGCTTTCTCGCCTCCGCTCTGTCGCTGTGCCTTGTCAGGATTGTAGCGCGTTCTCATTGGTTTGCTGGCCTGCGGCTTATTTAATGCGTGAGGTAAGCTGTCTGCGAAGCGCTCGCCCAACCGGAAAAATATGCTGTGGCTGTAAGATTTCGATTGCCAAAAATCACTTTGTGTTTGATGCAAAACCAACTCGACTAAATCGAAAGGAAAAAAAAAACCCTAAAAAAAACACTGTAACTGTTTTTTTTTTCTTTCTCAAGCAAAGCAAATTTTAAAACTCCACTGAAAACATATCTTCTTATATTTTTCGGTCATAAACAACTTATGTTGAAGATATCCATTATTGCAAATGTTATTGCCTAAGCGGTAAATAATTTTTTTTTTTTATAAAAACGTGGGCTATATAAAATTTTAATAATAACAAACATCATATTGTTCCCTTTGTTTTGCATATGCTCGTTTCGCTAACAGTTAACAGTTATTGTTTGCAAGGTTGCAACGTTAATTCGCAATATTTTAAATTTTTTGGGGTATTTTGCATGGTCTGTTATTGGAGTAGTGTCACCCGGGTGGGAGTTTTAACTCCTATTCACTGGGAATAAAAAAATCATTTAGCTGATGCAGAGAGACATATAGACCGGAGGAATCCGTCCCATCTCCCCACCCTATGATTCTGTATCACAACGTAACTTTGTGTAAAACATTATTTGGCAGTTTTCACTTGGAAAACCAGATTTTTGTTGGATTTTAATTTGGAAGCCATATATTTTTCTTGTATTTTTATAGTATTAGAATTGAAATTATAGTGGGATTGTAGATTGATTTGATTTTAATTTTATTTATGAATTGTGTATGAAATGTGTGTTTCTCATCTGTGATCCCTCTTGAGTGTCCTAAAAGCAGATGGATTGGGGGGGGGGGTTCTTATCACTCAGCATACCCGGTTAAAAAAAGTCACTGCTGGTAATAAGTTGATTAATCGTTCTAATAGTCATTAGATTAATCGATTATCAAAATGGTTTGTTGCAGCCCTAGTAATGACACAGGGGCATGCTCAAATTTCCTGCGAATTCCACTCAAATGAAAAAACATTATTATAAGCTAACCGATGTGAAGTAATCTGATAGTTTTGAACACTAGCTGGTTATATACTTGCTCAAATATTGATTTCAAATCATTTTTAACCAAAAAAAAGTTACGGACTGCAGCTTTAAATTGAAATTACATACCTAAACTACTATAACTACTTTTTTTTTTTATTCTTTTTTTGATTAAAGTTTTCTTCATCTCCTGCCTAGTACATTTGTGAGAAGAGCTGTACTTTCTTTTGAAATGTGTTGGCTTGAGGTTGAGTAAGTGCTGATATTACACAAACAATGTCTGCCCAGACAACCACATACATTTAAAAGTTTTTTCTTGTTCATGTAAGGCAAAAAGAGTACATTCCTGTATTAAATTTAGGAATTTGGATACATTACATTACATTGACATTTATGCATTTATGGTCTTCTGAAATGAGTGGTCTATTTACATTTAGCATTCAGTTTTTTCATTTTTTTTTAACAGTGTGTTTGTTCTATGGGTTTTTAACCCACGACCTTTTGCGCTGCTAATGCAAATGCTCTACCACTGAGCCACAGGGAACACTTCAACATGCAATATCACTAACATTATTTGCAAATAATCACATCATAAGCACATGCAATAAAAAACAAGAAAAGAAAGCAATCCCAAGTGTTTAGAGCAGTACTTTGTTATGGTGCATTCAAATCTTGTCGGATACAACGTATTTACGAGTTAAATGCACATGAACGCCACCACAAAGTCGTAATCACAAGTGGGAAACTCAGAATTTTCTTTAAGCTCAGAGTTTCCGAGTTGGGGGTGTGTCAATGAGAAAAATGACAGATTCGATGGATGCAACGTCTGTTGTGACGGTAATTTTTTAGTTGAAATTTATAGCAGGATTGCAAATTATAATTAATACGTTTTTATGCAATACAGATTAAAGTGGCTTCATATATTATTTAAAAAAATTATAAACGCAAAACACACCTGATGCAAATTCTTTGCTCTTCATTTTCTATAAGCAGGGTTAAACCCTGTTGTATTTTCTTGTAATTTATTAACAGAAGGTACAACCGCCATCTTGTGCCGACAAAACTGACTTGAATGCACGCGACGTCATAATTACGACTTCCAAGGAGGACTTGAACGCAGCATTAGTTTTAAACAGATTTGGCAGAGCTCAAAGGTCAGAGCTGTTTTCAAGGCTTAACTGAGCATGACAAATAAGCGTAATATTATGACATTTCTCTTTAAAACTGAGGTTGTGCATGTATACACGGTCTCGAAACTGCAAATCAAGAGTTTTTAATTACGTATATAACTTGCTGGTGCTTTGGTATCAAGACTAGTCTGATAAATGCATTAAGTTTTATGCATGTTTTCAGACTGACAGCTGACAATACAATGAGGAGAGAAGATAATTTGAACACACACATATTATATATATATATATGAATGAATGAATGATGCATTTATATGCTGTACACCCAAAGCGCTGTACAATCAAGTGGGGTGTCTCTCCTCAACCAACACCAGTGTGCAGCAGCATCCACTTGGATATATATATATATATATATATATATATATATATATATATATATATATATATATATATAGTATGTATGTATATGTATGTAAAGAGAGGGGGCATTCTCAGCTGTACAATGATATACAATATTTAAATTTTAACAATGTTTTCCCTAAATTGTACCTTGTTTTTTTCATCCATAGGACACAGGACCAGCAGTGGCCTAGCTCAGGACCTGAAACAAGTATGGTGAAATTCATTAGTGAGGTTTTGCCTTTGGCAAGCACCACAAATGAAACAACGAAAGATTTCTTCCTTTTTCAACTGCAGCCTAGTCCCTTTCAAGAAAGAGCTGTACTTCCCTTTAAAATGTCTAGCCTTGAAGTTGAGGGTGACAAGTCATGCTGATATTGCACAAACAATATCTGACCAGACAACCACACACACACCACACACACAAAATCTTTCACTCACTTGTTCATCTGTTGTTTATGATGATCAGATCTGCTCCTCTCTCTGTACACTATCTGCTGCAGTCCTGTTTAATATCTCCCCTTAGTGTTCATCAGAGGAAAAAGAAGTTGTAGGTTTAAAAAACATGAGGACAAGTAAACATATGACAGACTTGTTCTTTTTTTTTTTTTTTTTGTCAAGTAGTCATCAGATGGCGTTTGGTGAATCAAGATAATGAGTAACTATATTTGTGTGTAGTATAAATTATTATAAATCATAATGATGGCTTATAAAAATGTTTGATTGTATAATGTTTCAAACCAGAGATCAAGCTTAATATGCAGATTTACATGAATAATGTAATTTATGACATAATTTGATGAAATATAAAGAAAAAAAACACAATTAATACAGCTGTCATATTAAATATGTTTGCAAAAAACATTATCACAACCTTTTCATGACGTGAAAAAAATAAAATAAAAACATTTTCACAACATGGTTGTGTTTTCTGGGATTAAAGTCTTACTGTCGCTATCAATCATTCAGACATAGATTCAGTCTTCTGCATATTCTGTAGCTATGTGGATATAAACGATCAATTTTGAACACCACAAAGCTAAAACTCTACCTTATTTCTGCGTTTGGAACGAATGTTGTGAATCAGAGGTTGTTCTCTGCTTCCCCTAAATTCTTTAAATGCTTAGACAGGGGACAATTTACACAGCAGCCTTTATGGTTAGAGAAACCATAAGTTAGAGGAAAAATAGCACTTTTGCCATTGTTAGATTCTAGCTTGATGCTATGGCAGAAATTGAATTGTGTAGAATGTAGAAATTTTATGTAAGCCAAGATTAAAAAAAAAAAAAAAGCTTTAAAAGTATTAAGTATCAAGCATGCAATAAAAACAAGAAAAGAAAGCAATCCCAAGTGTTTAGAGCAGTACTTTGTTATGGTGCATTCAAGTCACGTCGGATACATCGTATTTACGAGTTAAACACACATGAAAGCCACCACAAAGTTGCTATTACAAGTGGGAAACTCGGAATTTTCTTTAAGCTCAGAGTTTCCAAGTTGGGGGCGTGTCAATGAGAAACATGACAGAATCGATGGATGCGACGTCTGTTTTGACACTTGTTACTTGTTGACGGTAATTTTTTAGTTGAAATTTATAGACAGGATTGCAATATAACAATTAATATGTTTTTTATGCAATTACAGATTAAAGTAAGTGGCTTCATAAATTATTTTTAAAAATTAAAAACGCAAAACACAACCTGATGCAAATCTTTGCTCTTCATTTTTATAGTAAGCGAGTTAAACCCTGTTGTATTTTCTTGTAATTTATTAAAAGAAGGTACACCGCCATCTTGTGCCGAACAAAACTGACTTGAACGCAACCCGAACATCATAATTACGCAAGTACCCCTCGCTGCAGACTGTAGCGCAGTGACGTCACGTACCTACGTCATGTAGGTGTTTACCAGGATGTGCTGTAATGTTATGTATTTTACCGTAAATACGCGCTGTGCGCGCCGTACTGACTGGCATTAATGCGCCCAATGTCCAGGTTCATTCACTTCCGGATGTTCGTAAGGTATGGTTGATTTGAGATTCGGTGGCAGTAGTCAAAAATCATTGAATTACTTTTGTTTTCTTAAAAATGTGCGTTTGTGTTAATAGGGCTTTTAATTGTAAGGATGTGCTTTGGTCATAATCATAGAGTGTCATTGCAAATGTGTGTGATTTCAAACATTTATGACATGTTTTATGATACAGTATTCGAAGTGCTGGTCTTTAAAGGGTCTTTAAAAGTCTTATTTTGCCTAAAATGAGCCTTTTAAGATGTCTTAAGATTAGGGCAGAAAGACTTTATTAATATAAGTAATTCCATTGATGGTTGCATGCATTGCAAAAAAGATTTTAATAATTTTAGTATTTTTATTGATGGTTGCATGCATTGCAAAAAATAAAAAAATAAAATAAAAAATAAAATAAAAAAATTTATCATAATATTAAACTAGTGTTTACCAATGACACCTTATTGTAAAGTGTTACCTCTTAAATTTACCTTCATGTGACTTCATCTGACTTTTAGGGACCATTGTCAGTGAAAAGACTTTTTCATTAACTAACATTGTCAAAGATGAATAGATACTGTAACAAATGTATTGTTCATTATTATTCAGAGAGGAGGCCCACTTCATGTGGCTAGAACTATCTGTTTTTTGTTTTTCTCTGATAGACTGTATTGCCCTCAACTGTAAAAATTTTCAAGTTGAACAAAAAAACTTCAAACTTTCTTTCAGGCTATGCTTTCTCTCCAGCCAAGCCAAGCTAAATTTTTGACTTGACAAACTTTATTAATTTAACTGATGTTAATACTGGTCATAAATTAAATCTCTTAGGTACTTTACAGACAAAGCAAATAACACTTTTTCTAACACCATCCTATAATATATTTGAAAATATATTTAAATTATTTTTTTGTATGGCTCTTTTGCCTTTCTTCAAAATGATTTAATATTGCTTTAATATTGTTTGTTATTTTATGTAAATTAGGTGTCGTGAACTGGAGTGCATTTTCTGCACAATACAACCTGAGTTCTGTGTGCCATATTCTCTCGCCCAGTGCCTAAAGTGCAGTGAGATATTTAAAGACTGTCCACCTGGGTATGAGGGGAATGGCAGGAGGGGAGTCCTGTGTGGGTTTTATTCATTCAAAGAATTTGAGGGCTTACTGCTCACGGCTGATGTTTTTATCAGTGATGGAGGTGAATTTGTCATAATGAGTAGATTTTTTTTTTCTTGTGTCATGTCTATAGTCTTAATCTATATTTGTATATTACAATTATATGTTCTGTTTTGTTCTTTGAAATAAAAAAAGATCAGTTATCAGTTTGGTTTTTTGGAGGCAGCACCATGCATAAAAAATGATTTGGACATGCAGACACTGAAATATACTGTATGTAGTCAATTGAACTTTAAAACTACTTTATTGAGCTTAAATGTTTCACATGCAGAATTGCCAAAGCAAAAGAAAAATTTCCAAAATTATAGTTAATAAATAAATAAACAAGAACCATGGCAGAGGAAAGATTAAATTAAGAAAGGCAGTGGCACTAAGTGCTTAATAAGTATAGATTCTATTTATGTTAACAAATAGGCAGGATTTTCTGATATTTATACTACTTATTGCAAATAGTGGCAATTATCTGCACCTCAGTATTGTAGTACATTATAAAACAGTATACAATAATAACTTATTGAGTGTAAATTTTAATTTGAATTAATTACTTAAATGGATGCCACCTTATTGGGACATTATGAGCTCTCTCACTAATAACTTTTTTTTTTTTTTTTTTTTTTATTGAAAATAAGTGATTTTCTGATGTGATTTGAAATTTGAGAAGGGAGAAAAAAACTTTGTCAAAAGGCAGATTCGAAAACCCGGGTTGATTGCATCAAATTGTGAACAACACACGGTTTTTCATCTGCACAACTGGAGTGTCCGAAACTGCACTTTATCTGTTGTAATTTTGGACTAGCTCAAAAAGAAATATATAAGGTGCCATTAAAGTGTAATATTACAATATTACACAGTGAAGTAAAGTGCAACAGAATGTTAATATAGTTGTAAATGAAATACTAACCACCAGACAATACTGAATAAACTCTGTAATTCCGTATATAATTTTACCTCAGAGAAACATGGTTAAAATAATGGATTGTGTCTGGTTTGCTGCATATATTATACTGTTGTTTTTCCCGCTTTTTTACACCTTAATGTCGGTCTTTTAATACTTTAACATTTTTATAAGAGTTTTCTGTTAAGTATGCGGCATGCGTTTTAATGCATGCAAGACGCGAAAACAACTAAGTCATACCACGCAAATGCAAATTACACCCAGCATGCGCTGTGTACCCGCGTTAATGCGCATGGCGTGTTATAGACATACCTTACATCACTATTTGCGCATGCGCGGTAAAACACATATGTGACATACGTACGTGACGTTACTGAGCTACAGTCTGCAGCGAGGGGTGTCTCTAATTACGACTTGGTCAACTCGTAAGTGTACGAACTTCCAAGGCGGACTTGAACGCAGCATTAGTTTTAAACAGATTTGGCAGAGGTCAAAAGGTCAGAGCTGTTTTCAAGGCTTAACTGAGCATGAACAAATAAGCATAATATTATGACATTTTCTCTTAAAAACTGAGGTTGTGCATGTATACACGGTCTCGAAACTGCAAATCAAGAGTTTTAATTACGTATATAACTTGCCGGTGCTTTGGTATCAAGACTAGTCTGATAAATGCATTAAGTTTTATGCATGTTTTCAGACTGACAGCTGACAATGCAGATGAGGAGAGAAGATAATTTGAACCCCACATGCACATATATAATATATATATTATATATATATATATATATATATATATATATAGATATATCTATATATATATAATATATATATATACACACACGATGAAATGAATGAATGATGCATTTATTATAGTGCTTTCATGGGGGTATTGCTGTACAACCAAAGCGCTGTACAATCAAGGGGGGTGTCTTCCTCAACCAAAACACCAGTGGCAGCAGCATCCACTTGGATATATATGTACAGTAGGTAGACAAGCGAAAATGGGTTAAATACTGCGGCGTTAACTGCAAGTCAGTTGAGTGTTAAAATCATTCACGAACCTACCGCCAAGGTGGCGCAAAGGGACGGATTGCGACACTGAATGTAATTGTAAAAATGTTGGTTTGTAAACGGAGATGAAAGGATGAAGTAAAACAACAATAACAATAACTATAATATAACATTGTACATCCTTAAAAACCATTAGAACTTTTTCAGTGAGTTAATTTTAAAACGTGGGATAGTCTTAGGCTACAGTCTACGCATCAAAAATTACAAGAAAGGACCTTTACACAAAGGCTCTTATGCATGCTATGTCATTAAACAGTCATTCCCTATATATATTGAGGTAGACAACCAGAATGGGTAATACCGCTGCGGCCGTTAACTGCAAGTCAGTCGCAGTAATTTAAATCATTCGCAAAACTACCCGCCAGGTCGGCGCAAAGGGACGGATGTGCGAACTGAATGTAATTGGTAAAATAAAAGGAAGACGTTAAAAAACAAATACATTATAATATACATTATAACATCCTTAAAAGCCATTTTAAAAAATACGGATAGTCTTAGGCTACAGTCTACTCATCAAAAAAGTTAAAGAAAGACCTTTACACAAAGGCTCTTATGCATGCTATTGTTTTTATTAAACAGTCATTATATTATAGGCATATATATATAGATATATATATATTAATATATATTAATATATATATACGGATTAAAAGCTAAATGTTTTCATTTTGGTTCGTTCTTGGTAAAAAAAAAAAAAAAAAAATCTTCAGGTTCCATTTGCACAGAGCGAAATGAGAACGGACCAGCATTTACAAATAATTATTATTAACTCTGTTATTATTCTTGATTTTTCAAACTGCTAACACTTTGCAGTTTTGAATTATGCCTTTACTGCGTGAATCAATAATTGTGAATTGTGACTTTGATCGCGCTGGTTCCTCACGTGCGCACCATATTCGTTGGAAAACAGCAGTTCGGTCACCGAGCCATTGCGGCCGCGGCAAGCGTCCACTTGGCATATTTTTGCTCATTATGATTTTTTTTCCGTCGATACTGAACACGCTGTGAAATCCAAAGCCGATTTACCTATGAATAAGAGTTTAGCTTCAAATGGGCAACATGTTTGGATTTGTCGCCGAATGAGAGATAAGCCCAAAACTTATGTATCGCTTTAAATTATTTTTTAGTATTGATTAGTTTTTGTTGTTGTTTTATAAGCCTATATTATTAAATGCTACAATTATATTTATTCAGTTAGAATTATTATATTTGTAAGTTCTTGGTTCTGTTCTGATAAAATTTGTTCAATTTAGGAAGGATTTGTTGTAAAGTGAGGGGGAACTTAAAAAATATCCTGTTGGTACATTATATACCATTATTAGGACCAGCCGTTATTAGTTCTGAATGTAATAAAATGCAAACTCTCACAAACTTAATTGAATTTATTTAAAAAAAAAAAAAGAAAAAAGTCAAAATATATTGTTAGTTTATGCTAACATGCAATCAAGGTCTTCGGATACTATATAAGATTACAAGTCATTTAGGCTCATTTAACATGCACGTGACAATTTACCGTTTCAACTTATAACTCCTTGACTTTTAAAGTCAGTTTAATAGTACTGAAATTCAAGTTGAATCTAGTATAAAAAGGTTTTTTAATTGCTTAAATTATTTCTATGAATTAAATAAGTTAGCATGACTTTTTCATCATAGCTTTTTTTTTTTTTACGAGCTGTATTCGTTTCTGAAACCAAGCACCCACTTTTTTCTTTTTTAAATCTCATAATCGCTCGCATCTCTCCTAAAACCTACAAATAAGGGCTAATAGAGGTTCTTTTCTTTATTATTTATTTTAATGTTTATTCTTGAAGAAACTAGAAAGTAATTATATCCTTAATAAAATAAAGGGACAGAATAAGGGACGATCCAAATATTTGGAATGTACAATAATATAGGCCTATATCTGCCTGCATTGTTAAGGTATCTCTCCATTACGGACCGTTCTGGGAAAGCAGATTTGAATGCAAAATGCGTATAAAATGCTTTTTAAAAACTTTAAACAGAGATGTCTAGGTAGGGTATTTAATAGGTCTGCCCCCAATAAGATTTTTCTAGTTACTAGTCGTTCATTTGTCAACTTATGTATTTGAAAATAAAGTCCAGATCTATAATCCATGAATGAATTTGTGTATAATATGATTCTGCGATCCTCAAGAACATGCATTAACGTTTGCCACAAAAGAGCACAGGCAGAAGTTTAGCCTAAATAAATGGTGAAAAAGGAGGACATTTTAATTATTATTAATAAACTAAATTTCTTTCTTGTCGGCTGCAAGATGAAATTCACAGTGCTGGCTCTCTCCACATGGACGCGCCTTTAGGCCCCATTTACACTGCATGGTGCAAGTGAACCCAATTCCGTATTTTTTCCTCTCATGTGGCACAGTGGATCTGCGATATGACCGGATTGAACGTGTAAGCAGGAAAAAAAAATGCATGGAATTTCCGATTGACCTCAGATCGGAATCAGGCCTCATTCATATGTTGGTCATAAATCGGATATGATTCGTGATACGTGCATTTGCGTGTGCCATGTAAGCAGACAAATCGGATATTCCCCAGTAAATGCGAGTCGTACGTCATTCAAAAAGTGACGTCAACACATGTGTGACACCACCAACTGAAGATGTCACATGCCTTTAAATATTATTGGCTGTGATAGAGTACTAAGGATACACCAGTGGAGCAATGGCAGGGTTTCATGTCTTTTAAGTCAAGGCTTTTTTCCTCCGCCGTACGAGACCATGTTTTGCTGATGTTTTTGTTGACTGTTTCGCCAAAAATTGTGGAAAAGCAAACACTTGGTATAAATTTTATTTGCATCTATCTGCATCCATTGTATTTCCGTGCTGTTTTAATTCCATTTGCTTTTCGGGTCAGAACGTATAAGTTTGGTAGTTCAGGTCAAGTTGTATAGTGTAAATGCCAAAAATACGATACGGGTCACTTTTGCAAAAGATGATGTAAGGCTGCGTCGTCAATAAAAAAGTCTACAGTATTCAGAACATCGGATTTGGGCATCAAGACCTGCAGTGTATTCTTATGCAGCCTTAGAGAGAAATGCCCTTCACAGATTTACATTATAGCTTTCGTTCTGATTGTATCTTTTTAAAAAAGACAGTTGAAAGCTTTCTGTTAGATATATTTTTCATGTAGTGACTGAACTATCCAATTTTTAGTTATTTCATTATTAGGAAAAAAAATCAAGTGATCGAAGATTAAAGCGCGCTCCCTGTCATGCTATGCACATTAATAATATTTCCGCACAAACACGTCAAATATAGGATAATAATTCACACTTTTGCATTTGTATGCATTTACAAAGTAAATAATTTTTTTTACATGTCAATTATCCTAAATTAAAACCAAACAAGATTTGTAATGCAGATAAAATATGTAGACAAAAAGAAAATACTGGCGAATCAAAATGCTGAGCGTCACACGCAGCATCATGCGCAAGCAAATCTTGCACAAAGATATTCTACGGGAATATTATACAAACCTTGCATTTAAAAATGCGGTGGCAATTAGTTATTTTTTTATTTATTATTTTTACTTTCCTTAACATTATATGAAAGCCAGTAAAGTAAGACTCCATTTAAAATCACTGCAGTTGTCCAGTTATGACGTTTCTTTTTTTACATTGTTGGTATTTTGTTGATTATAATGAGAGAACTTGAGTTTAAACATGAGGACGTTTTATTAATCCGTCCCTTCTTTAGAGTTTCAGTAATTTAGCTAAATCATGCAGGTTTAATGTATTTGTTTCTTGTTTTAATTAGGCCCTACAATAATGGGAAGACATTATACAGTGCCTCACGTTTTACTAAAAATAAAGGAAAATAATTGTGAAAACACGCAAGCCTAGCTCACTATAGGCTAGCTAACCACTTTTAATGCTCCAATGCCAAAGCAAAACCACAATTTCTTTTGAATAATATAAACACTAATTCATATTATATAAATATATCTGCACACTAATTTAAATTGGTGTCAAATCAAATCTAAAATATGGTGCTAATAGAGAAATTATAAAGCACAGGCTCATAGGCTGAACATTTATCCTGCTTGAAATTCCTTCTAAGAAACGCACATATCTTCATAAGGAGTAAACTTTCTTCTGTGAATATTAAATATTTTAACTAAAGCTACAGTGTTTTGTCTTTCATTTTCCCCGACGTGACAAGCCGTCCAAATGTAATACACACTCGGCTGTGAGGGCAAAAGCCGGACGGGTAATTTCCGAAAATTGTATGCTTTGATCCACGCTGTTTTGTTTTGATAACTTATGTTTAAACGCGCCACTCAGCGGTCAAAAGCTGGCAAACGAAACCTTTGCAGTCGCGTGCGGGACTCGCGGCCAGTAGAAAACTACAGTTTGGTTGGCCACCTACAGGTATATGTATGTAAAGAGGGCATTCTCAGCTGTACAATGATAAACATATTTAAATCTTTAACAATTTTTTTCCCTAAATTGAACATTGTTTTTTTCATCCACTAGGACACAGGACCAAGCAGTGGCCTAGCTCAGGACCCTGAAACAAGTATGGTTGAAATTCAGTAGTGATCTGTTTTGCCTTGGGCAAGCACCACAAATGAACAACGAAAGGGGGGGGGAAAAAAAAAAATTTCTTCCTTTTGTCAACTGCAGCCTAGTCCCTTCTAAGGAAAGAGCTTGTACTTCCCTTTAAAATGTCTAGCCTTGAAGTTGAGGTTGACAAGTCATGCTTATATTGCAAAACAATATCTGCCCAGACAACCACACCACACACACCACACACAAAATCTTATCACTCACTTGTTCATCTGTTGTTTATGATGATCAGATCTGCTCCTCTCTCTGCTACACTATCTGCTGCAGTCCTGTGTAATATCTCCCTTAGTGTTCATCAGAGGCAAAGAAGTTGTAGTTTTAAAAAACATGAGGACAAGTAAACAATGACAGACTTGTTCTTTTTTTTTTTTTTTGTCAAGTAAGTCCATTCAGATATGGCTTGTTTTGAATCAAGATAATGATGTAAGGGGGGGCGGTGGGAGGTGTAGTAGTTTGTGTAGTATAAATTATTATAAATCACTAACTGATGTGCCTTATAAAATCTTGTTGATTGTTATAATGTTTCAAAACGCAGAGATCAAGCTTAATAGATGCAGAAGGATTTACATGAACTAAATAGTTTAATTTTATGATCATAATTTAGATGAACATATATAAGAAAAATAACACCCATTAATACAGCGGTGTCATATTAATATTGCAAATGCAAAAAAACACATTATCACAAAACCTTTATCTATTTACGTGAACTGAAAATAAAATAAAACCATTTTCACCAGACATGGTTGTTGTTTTCTGGTATTAAATTCTTAAACTTAACCTGTCGCTATCACTCCATTCAGACCATAGAATTCCAGTCTTCTGCATATTCTGCTAGCTTATTGTGGATTATAAACGAGTTCATTGTTGAACAACCACAACAGCTAAACTCACAACGACTCTCTACCTTACTTTCCATTTTCTGTCTTTTCTGCTTTTTTTTGTTAACGGAAATGTTGTGAATTCAGATGTTTGTTCTCCCGGTGCTTCCCCAAAATTCTATTAAAAATTTCTTAGATACATGGGGGGAAGTACAAATTACTACCACAGCGCAGCCTTATTGGTTAGAGAACCATATTATGTTAGATGAACAAATAGCACCTTTTGTCCATTGAATTAGATCTCGACTTGATGCTATGTTCATGACACTTATTATGTAGAAATTTATAGTAAGCCAAGATTAGAAAAAAAAAAAAACCTTATTATCATGATATAACGTCTATGTAATAGATCATATTGCAGAGTAGACCCGTCACTGTTTACGTCATCTGCATCTCTCTAGAGATTAGTGGTTTGCAAGAAAAAACACTGTGTAACAAGTTGGAGGTAAATGGGTACAAGGATCATCATGGACATAAGAGAAAAAAAATATTTTTTTTCTGTTGATATAAGAGATCGGGGACTGCAAAATACATTTTTATAGATACTTTACTGTCGTCAAAGATGCCATTTTGAAGCTAAACGCAGACGTTTAAATTACATATGATAGAATGCAAAAAACCTCTATTTATTACTATGTACTTTTATTTACAGCAGTGACATTTTATCTAAACCAGTCGGTCTACATAATATTATCGTACAATATGTTGTTCATAATGGGACCGTGCTGTATTATCCCTTACAGTTTACAATGCATGAAATTTTTCTCGCAGGCCCCCAAAATACACTTAGAACTCCATTATGTTTAAAACACCATTACTATTAACATTTTTACACTAAATAACATTTATTTTGATTCTCACATTCTAATTCTGACTTTTTTTTTTTTGTGATGTTTTGTCAATTTCTGAGGGAAAAAAGCAAACATACGAACCGGGGGAAAAATTAGAATGACGGAGTTGATTTTTTGTTTTTCCTTAATTAGAATTGTAGATTATAATCCTCAGAATTATTTCGACGACAATAGTCCAAAATAGTTAAAATATAATCTCAAAATCAAACCGTTTTTTTTTACCTTTTTTCTTTTTTTATTCTTTTATTCCATTATTCCATTGTCTGATGCTCCATATCACTATACTATCTTGCCACTTGAAACACTGTTAATTTCTCAAAACTATGTTGTCAACATAATTAAACACTCTCCCTACACTGTTTCTTTTTTGTTTTTAACAGCCGAAAATTTAATATTTACCGGTTATGATAAATAACATATAAATCCGCTGTGTGCTCATATTTATCATGCAAAAAAAAAAACAACCTAACTGGGTGCCTGTGATGAGTATCCAAAACAAGGTTGTTTCCGGCTTCCACTTCACAGTTGCCGAGAGAAAGAAAGAGTTTTATTATGACAGGAACGCATTTATACAACAACGTTATTCAAAAGGAAAAAGCGGCTCGTTCCAGCGTCATTCAGTAATTACTTTTCTTTCTGCATCCTTGAACATGCGCAGTTTTTCAGAAGTTTTGGTTCCAATCCGATCGCAGTGTTTACATGCATGCTTCAAGTGGTATTAGAAGAGGAAAAAACCACGCCCTTCAATCGCGATCGAAATTTCATTCCGATAGGAGCTCAATCGGATCGCTTAAGGTGTGTGATTATTGAACGTCTTTCAATCTGATGAGACGTCAATCCAA
This sequence comes from Cyprinus carpio, assembly GCF_018340385.1. Lineage (NCBI taxonomy): Eukaryota > Metazoa > Chordata > Actinopteri > Cypriniformes > Cyprinidae > Cyprinus > Cyprinus carpio. The sequence goes on along the minus strand of NW_024879238.1, from coordinate 2,707,272 downwards.
TTACAAACGGATTATGTGGGTGCATGTAAACGTAGCAGATATAACCTTTAAATCAATTCTAGAAAAGATTATTTGTCCTGGCCACAGGAAGAATAACTGTTCTACTTATGCAAGTATTACCAGTAGTGTCGCATGTAGCACGATACAAACATTGAGTGACTTTTGAATTTTGACGCAGCACAACAGAGACAAGTCAATTGTGACTTATCAGAGATGTAATAAAATGAAGCCTATATGCTGAACATAGAACGGATGCTGTGTGTGGTGTTTTGTGGTTGAACCCAAGCAAAACACATGTATGTGATATATACAGAATTTAAGGAAAAGCAAAAGAATTTGTTTGTCAGATTTCCCAATCAATTAACCACAACCTACTGAGAATAACAAATAATCAAAAAAATCACCTTAAAAGTGGCTTCAGACTTACAAACACGCATTTTAATAGGTTGTAAAGGGTTACCTTGCATTGGCTGCGTTGCCTGGCATACAAGAGTCCTTGATGTGGGAGATATGAGATAGTTCTGTATGAGAGTAGTACTTATTAGAGTGGAAAGCTGGAGATTTTGCCTCGGGTTTAGAGCCATGCGCAGGACTGTTGTTTCCTTAAACCCGCACCCGCCTGATCCCACTGAATGTTTTAACCAGGGCCCGCCCGCTCCAAGCAACATATGTTGTCCACTCCCGCCCGGCACCCGCAATGTTTGGGTCCACTCTCCGCCCGGCTCTGCGTACTTTATCTCGAGCTTGTGAAAAATGTACAACAAATAGGTACTCCAACTCCATTATTCGTTCAAGTTAACATCCAGGAATAACAGATTTTAAACATGACTGCATGAAAATAATATGAAGGAACCAATACCCTAAACGCAAGCACCACACGCTGAACCAAAAACAATTGGGTATTTTTTTTAGTAGGTGTATTTTAACACCTTAAGCTGTTTACAACACCAAAAACCCGCAATGAGCGGCACCTCAGTTTTTAAGAGCCTGTCCTCCCACAAAAAACTACCCTATAGGTCGTTTGTGCAAGCACCTTATTCGACTCTAATTTACGTTTTAAAGTTTATCGCCCTCTTAGGGGCGCAAAAATACTGACAGTATGTGTTTTGCGTCTGTCGTCTGAAATGACGATAACGTCATTACCAATCAAAATGCATGTTTATTTAAATGCAATGTGGGACACTTTTTACACCGATCTCACAGTAATTCGTCCATATGACCAGGGGCTATGTCGTCGAATGACCACCCACACCTAACCCCACCCCTTAAAACCTACCCTCACCAATCATGCACATTTATGAGTTTTATAGAGCAATACATTTAAGAGCACATCCTTTCTGGGATCGAACCATGTAGATGAATTACATATACGATACACAATACTCTAACCAACTGAGCTACACGGAAACCCGAATTTACAGCGCCAAATAAAAGAGTAAAAAACCGTAATATGAAAGACGACCTTTGACGATAGGGGCGCAATTGGAGTATACGCTCAGATGGGGTGTATTTCAGGGATTCGGCCAACGACTATCCGCGCGTTATTGGTTGGAGGACGGTTGGTTTTTCAACACAGGCTAGGTCTATTGCATACATGCACCCAAACATAATAGGAAAAAACGTTACCATTAAATAAAATAAACACAGGGAACTTTGAAAATACGCTAGATATAACATTTTTTTTTTTTTCAATATCTTTTATTAAATTTTGTAACATTTTATTAACATAACGGACCGAAGAGAAAAAAGATATACTAATAAAAAAAAAAAAAAAAAAAAATATTCAGCAAATTTAAATCGACGTCAGTCCAGGGTACACAGATCAACAGTTCAACCTTTGTAAAATGTTATTGTAAACATGCCCAAACATTGTAGTGGTCCGAGGTCCATAAGCGGTTTCCATATCTTTCTGAAGGCATCCCACTTATTTTTTAGGGCGTATGTGCGTTGTTCCAGTTCTTAAAGTTTCATTTAGGAATTGTTTAAACAGATTGAATGATGGGGGTCTTTTGTTTATTTCCATTTGAGCAAGATGCATTTCTTTGCTATATACGACATTAAGATAATCCTCTTCCTGCATGTGGTGGTCCAGTGTCTTGTCCATTTTAGTACCAAAGAGGTACAAGTGTTGGTGTAATGTCCAGCAGGGTTTTTTTTCACAATCTTAACAGTTAGATCATGTACTGCATTCCAGAATGTTTTAATTTCCTGCATTCCCAAAAAACATGCATAATTGACCCTTTACATGTTTTACACGATGACATCTGGTGGGGGATGAATAGGGAAACATTTTACTTAAGCGGAGTGGAGTAAGGTACATTCTGTGCATGAATTTATAATTTGTTCGATTATTTTATTACAGGACAGTGAGGAAAAAACATTCTGACATATCGTATCCCACTGATCGTCATCAAAAAGCACATCCATATCCTTCTGCCATATGTCCTAAGGGGGGGTTAAGGAAGAGCTGTAATGGTCCAACAAAGTGCTATAAATTTCAGAGAGATTTTCCTTTTAAAACTGATTGTCGAGTTTACCCAAAATATCCCAAGATTTGTTAGCCCCAAAGATAGGGCGTTTTTCCCCTTTTAGGGTGTTTATTAGGTGGCGCAATTTGTAAGTTATTTATAAAAGTCTGTTTTCGGAATTTCATCCTTCTGACATTAAAACAGCAAAGGACTTAAGCGTATCACCATCTCGAACAATTGTTGGAATGGTGTATACCATTACTTCTCCACTTTGCAAACAAGGAACCACCAATAGATGGTGGCAGATCTGGATTTAGGATAAGCTGGAAAGCCCTGGAGATTTTACCAAAATTCCCACAGAAACTTGTTTGTGTCGTTTGCCAAGCCCAAAGCGTGTTGTAAACTACATCTGTTTTTGTTATTTGATGTATGCATTTAATGTTGTTAATGAATGGTAGCAAGGTTGTAGAGAAAATAGGAGTACAAAGTTCTTCTTCTATGTCTATCCAGGTGCGCCACTTATGTACATCTTGCACCCAGCTAATGAATGTCCTTTGTCTGGGCGGCCCAATAGTACATCTGTAGTCTGGTATTGGCCAGTCCCCCCTTTCTCTCCTGGATTTTGTTAGAGTTTTTAAAAGCTATTCTTGGTGAGGAATTTTTCCAGATGAAAAGAGGTTAACATTTTGTTTACAGATTAAAGAAAGTTTTATCCAAGTAACAGGGCAGTTGACTGAAATAAATAACTAAAACGGGGAAGAACAAGTCATTTTAATTACATGAAAATAAATGTTTTAATAGATTATGACATACAAATATCAGGGAGTGGATTTATTTTGATTGTGATGCGAAGGAGGTTTACTGTAAGCCGTGCAGGGGGACAGGACTAATGACAGATCATTGCAGGGTAAGTAGCCTATCTGTGCTAACCCATTCAGTATCCTACCTCCGGTAGGTCCGTTTATCAGTCATATAGTAATTGTTAAGTATCTTCAGGTCAGTTTTTAACTTATTAGAGGTACAGAACGCCACACAGCGTATTTTTCGGCACTGCACCAAGAAAAAATAAAACGAAATCATCACAAAAAGTAAAGATCAAGCGCCTAACAAGGTCTCTGCATGTTAATTCGAATGGTTTGTTTTCCCCCACGGCATAAACGGTTATTCCTAGCAATGCCAACAAGTCTAGGAGTAGGATTAGTGTAGGAGTATAGAATATACAGTTTGTACAGTATAAAAACCCATTTACGCCTATTGGAATGTTCCAGTACAACCTGAAAATGGATTGAAAATATGTACAACTGTGATGAAAAACATGAGATCAAGGTTATGAAATAGAGACTAGGGGTGTTAAAAGTGTGATCAGTTTGGATCTGTGTACTAAGACTTTTGAAAATGTACACCTTACTTGAACAAATGGTATACCAATGCAAATAAAAACAACAACTTGTAACTGCTGTGTCAGAACTGTGGTGAACAGTATTACGGAATATGTCCTAATGATAATAAAAAAACTGTAATAGTTTGGGCTCTGTTTAACTGTAACCTTTATTATTATATTAATGTGTGACATAGGGCTCCATATACTTTAGATACAGATTTTTTTGTATCCTTAATAAATCAGAACTTGTTTCACGATTGTTCAGTTAAACTACTGTTTTATGAAAATTGAAAAAAGCAGAAAATTTTATGCTTAGTGTTTCTTCTTCAACTGCTGTACCGAACTGTGACTTCAATACTTAGGTACCATCAGGTTTATGTACCATTATATCCCTGATAGATAGATTTGTGGTTGTTTGTGTTAGATAGATAGATAGATAGATAGATAGATGTTGTTGATAAATCCTGTCAGGTGTTACTCAACATCTTTTTTTTTGGAAGGAAGAACATACCGAACACATGGTATTGTGACATCAAACAACAGCCCACTTCACACCGGTGACTCAACACGCTCATCATGTGTCAGTCAACACGATATAAAAGCTCTGCAGGCAGCGGCTTCTTTCTCCAGTAAGCTCTTCATCTGAAGCGGTCGACATCGCCAGACGTCAGAAGCAGCAGAGCAAACTACAGCTCAGTAACTACAGTCTTCAGGATAGAGCCAGGTAAGAGTAACTCCTACATGTATTTTAAACGGCAGTCCTGATCAAAACACACCTGTAGTAGCCAATCTAGATCTTCTGGAGCACTTCGTTAATCACAGGCTGCTCCTGCATCCAATCAGGGTTGGGTCATAATTGGGGGCTTTACGGCATATGATCATTCCAACACCGCACCTAAAACCAATTTTATTATGCTTCTTCCGTTCTACAGTTTTACAATTATTTAGTCAGGTATGGGGGACCATGCAGGAGGAAGGTGAGGCTTTACTGACAACAAAAGCACAATAAACAAAAACGTCTAGATGCCAGGCAGACTGGCCGGAGACCACAATCTACGCAGGAGGTGGGTAGTAATCATTTGTGATATATGAGTATTTTGAAATACAAAAACTCTGTTTTTATAGTACATTCCATGTAATTTGCATTTAAAAAACATTAATGTATGCTGTCTGGCCCCAAAAAAACAAAAAACAAACAAACTTAAAACTCAACATCATGCTTAAAGTGCAGAAATAATACATGCATAATAATCTACTAAGTATACAACTACTATGTTCCTATTTAGGCATTTCTTTCATTTTTATACTTGAAAAGAGGTTGTGTTAACTGAAGAATTTCCACCACTGACAGTTTTTTAGCAATGACAGATTGAAGACAAATATGAAGGCTGTCCATCATTTTGGTTGGATTACACTGAGGGTGATCTATTGCAGTGTCCTATTGCAGATCTTGCTCAACTCCAGTCCTCGGGACCCACTGCTCTGCACATTTTTGTCTGTTTCCCCTAGACTGGCCACACACTTGTAAAGATTTTAAGCCTGATTTTAGGCCCGATTTGCACCCCCGAATGATCTGGGGACATGGCAAACGGGTTTTTTTTTTTGTCCAAAAAATCCACTCTGGTGTGAGACTTCCGTCTCCAGAATAAAACTGTCACAGAAGTCTGCCTGAGTTGACCTTGATGTGTTTGATTACACATAGACGAGCACCAGTTTAAACTCCATGTTATAATAACATGTTTAACTCCAAGTTTATAATACTTATACTTATGTAATTAAGTTTCTAATCCAGTTTGTTTGTTATTTAAATTGTCCCAGTCATAAAAACATGATGGATTAATTTAAACATATATTAAATAGAACTAAAGAACAGTAATAGATATATATATATATATATATATATATATATATATATATGTGTATTTATGTTGGAGATTGAAGGTTTTTGAACCCCTTGCAGAATCTGTGAAAATGTGAGTATGTTTTAACAAAATAAGAAAGGTCAATACAAATGCATGTTATTTTTTTTATTTAGTACTGTCCTGAGTACGATATTTTACATAACAGATTGTTTACATTTAGTCCACAAGACAAAAAATAGCTGAAATTATTTAAAATACCCCTTTCCAGCTTGACTGTATGATTTTGAGATCCACTCTTTTCACACTGAGGACAATTGAGGGACTCAAAAACAACTATTAAAAAGGTTCAAACATTCAACTGATGCTCCAGAAGGAAACATGATGCATTAAGAGACGGGGGGTGAAAACTTTTGAAAAGGATGATGTCCAAATTTTTCTTAATTTTGTAGAAAATATATATTTTTTTTTTTACATTTAGTACTGCCATTTCGAAGCAACAGAAGATACTTGAATTTTTCCCGGAAGACAAATGAAGTACAATTTACCTTGATCTTCAAATTCCAATAGTTTTCACACCCCCAGCTCTTAATAGATCGTATTTCCTTCAGGAGCAGTGAATGTTTGAACCTTTTTTTATAGTTGTGTTTGAGTACACAACTATTAAATTTCATGCTTTTTTGTATGATCTCTCTTGTTAAAATTATTCACATTTTACAGATTCTGCAAGGGGTTCACAACTTTAAAGTGGCACTTTACACACACACACACACACACACACACACACATGGTTTACACACACACATCCAAAACGGTCGTTTCTACCGCCGCTCCGCGCCGCTCGTACCGCCGCGCGCGGCGTCTGCAAAGTGCATTTGCAGCTTTTGACCGCTGAGTGGCGCTTTAATCACAAGTTTTCAAAGAAGCGCATCAAAGCACATTTTCGCAAATAGACGTCAGCTTTGCCTCATTGAAGTGTTATATTTGACTGCAGTCGGGGAAATTTAAAAAAGAAGAAATATTTAATATTCACAGATGAAAGTTTAGTCCTTATGAAGATATGTGCGTTTCTTAGATCGAATTCAAGCAGGATAAATGTCAAGCCTATGAGATGTGCTTATATTTTCTCTACACCATATTTTAGATTAGACACATTTAAATAGTGTGCAGTATTATTTATATAATATGAATTATGTGTTATATTATTAAAAAGAAAATGTGGTTTACTTTGCATCGGAGCATTAAAAGTGGTAGCCTATTGTGAGCTAGGCTGTGCGTGTTTTATAAATTATTTTCTTTATTTTAATAAAACGTAAGGCACTGTACAATTTCGCTCCCATTATTTAGGCCTAATTAAAACAAGAAACGAATAAATTAAACCTGCACGATTTAACTTAGTAAATCATTGCAACTCTAAAGAATGGATGGATTAATACAACGTCCTCACTTATCAAACAAAGTGCACACGATTTAAAAAAAAGAGCTTCATTAATTGACAACTTCAGTGAATTTTAAATGGAGTCTTCTTTGCTTTGCTTTCATATAATTTAAGTAAAGTAAAAATAAATAAATAAAATAAATAAATAAATTGCAGCCGCATTTAAATGCATAATATAAAATGTATAATATTCCGTAAAATATCAGTGCAAGATTTGCTCTGCATGATGCTGAGTGCACGTGCAGCATTTATTCTTATTTGTCTACATATTTTATCTTCATTACAAATCTTGTTTGGTTTTATTTTGGATAATTGCATGTAAAAAATTATTTACCTTATAATGCTTATGCAAAATGTAAATTATTATTCATATTCAAGTGTTTGTGCAAAAATTATTAATGCGCATGCAGGACAGGGAGGCGCCCTCTGGTCACGTGATTTTTTTCCTAATAATGAAATAACTGAAAATCTGGGTGTCTCACATACATGAGAAATATATCTACAGAAAGCTTGAAATGCTTTTTAAACGAATCAATTCAAAACAAAAGCATTATGTAAATCTGTGAAGGTTGTATTTCTCTTTAAAAGCGCGTTCATGTGGAGAGAGCCAGCACTGTGAATTTCATCTTGCAGCCGACAAGAAACACATTTGTTTATTAATAAATAATTAAAATGTGTCCTTTTTTCATAATTATTAGGCTCTACTTCTGCCTGTGTTTGTGACAAACTTAATGCATATTCTTGAGCGTGGAATATATTAAGGCTGGATTATAGTTGTAAATTTAATATAAACTTGCGATTAGTTGAATAATGACAAATGAACGACTATAGAAAAATCTTACGTGGGAAGCAGACCTATTAAATACCCTCTAGACATCTCTGTTAAAGTTTTTAAAGAATTTTATACGCATTTGCATAAATTCCTCTTTCAGAACGGTCTGTAATGGAGAGATGCCTTAACACTGATTTTTCCTCTGAAACACAAAAACGAAAATTGAAATAAAATAAATATTTTATGTTTCGAGAATGATTGGGCTCAAGCCTCCCCCGCGTGTTTTAGGGAAGTTGTTTAGCTGATTATGGGGGGAGCGGAGTGATTCTGACTGGAGCGAGGAGCGGATTTTTTAAAAGTCAGGAGCGTCGTGGTTTTCACTCTCTCCAGCACCGCTCCATCACGAGTACAAGTCATGCCAACAGCCCGTAATATAACTGCATATTTAGCAAGAAATTCACATGATAAACATATTAGCTATAGCTTGATACACATAATCTCTCTGATCAGAAGATTATAATGACGGCAATAGTCGAGCGGGATGTTACAGGCTAGTTCTCAAGGAATTTGTCTTCCTTTTACTGATTATTTTCGGGTTAAGAGCATGATTTAAACAGATACAGCACATTCACATGTAATCGCTGTCGCAATAATGCATTCAAACAAATGTAATCTTACAGTAGGCTACTTCATCTGTATCTGATTTTGAATGAGCAGAAATCTGTAACAAATGCATCGATCTGTAGATAAATAAACTGACGAAATGTTAAAAAATCGTTATTTTCATTACAAACAAAATTTGCGCAGCAGAAAGCAGCAATTATACCTTTTAATGTTGACAATTTTATTAGTTTGGCGTTTGGTACAAAAAAGTTTTGCACACAATAGCCTAATCCCCCTTTGAAACTCTCCTGTAATTTTATTATTTATTTATTTATTTATTTTTATTTATTTTTTATAAGCTATTATGAACATTACATTTCAACTTTAGCCACGGAGTGAAGGCGGAGCAGTGTTTCTGGTATCAATGAACCGCGGAGCTTAGTGATTATTAAATGCTAGGAGTGCGGAGGGAAGTTGTTGCTGCTCCACTCCGCTCACATAAGGCCTACTGTACTGCCGAGTGAGAGAGATGTTTCGCCCTATATGAACAAGGCCGTCCGGTGTAGACACGGTTTGACAGTGTCTGCTATATTTACAAATAATTGATATAAGAAATAAAAATAAATACATAAAATAAATACATAACCTAAACCAGCGGCATAACGAGATGAAAATATAGACTAGAAAAACTGATTTAGGCCTACACTTGGTCTGTCCTCCGTCCATGACACTGACTCACTGCGGAGCTGCCAGTTTTAATCTGAACAGCTCTTAACGCCGAGTGGATGGTTAGATGCATGATGGGCTGGTATTAAAAAATAATATATTTTTATATTAAAACTTGTTTTGAACAATTTCTTTGGTCATTTGAATATTGATTTTAAGTAGGGAGGCAAAAAAAATCGATTTAAATTGTAAATCGGATTTTTTTGTGTGAAAAAATAGGGGATTTTTTTAGGCCATAGGCCTATCGCCCAGCCCTAATGCAACAGTTTTTTTTTTTTTTTTTTTTTTAAAGTTAAGGCAACTTCCTCTGAAATTAAGTTATAATAACTAATACACTTTATTGCGCTATACAGTAGTCAAACATTTGAAGTAGATCAAACCTTTCTTTAAAGTTGTCCTCAAACCCTGTTCTGCAAGTTTTGAAACCCTCATAAGACTGTCCATATGAAAGAGCAAGAGATTCACACCTTTATCTCGACCCCCAAGTTATACAGAACTTCCAGCCCTGCCCCCCCCAGCCCCCTCCAGCTGAACTGAACTCGGTCTGTTTTTTTGCTTTGAGGAACTGTGTTGTCATGTTACTGAGCCCCTGTACTCACAGCAGCCTTACTCTTTTTATTCATTATTTTCCCGCAGCCCATATTATTATTTTCACTAGACCAAAATAATAAAAAATTATAAATTGATAATTAATCATTATTTTTGCCAAAATCATTGTTATTTGTGTACGTAGGCGTTTGCAGAAGGCTTTAAGACCAAGCGGAATCCTCCGTAAGCTGCTCCCGCTTCACAGCGCGCGGGACTCGCGCAAACTGACCCAGCATAAGACAGGAAAACATTTAGTCTGCCTGAAGGAAGACGTTTTTCATTGTAAGTTAATGCTGTTAAAAATAGAATAAGTAAAAAAAATAAATAAAAAAAACTAGTGTTGACTATTCTTAAACTTGGATCTCATTATATTGAAGTCCAAATCCAAACACCAGACGCAACCTACACTCTCAGTGTTCTTTCACTGAGTATGCATTTTATTTATTTATTCACAGGCTATATGGTTGAAATAGTAATATTTCAGTTGAAAACTTTAAGTGCCATTCTTTAAAAAAATGCATCAAATGTTTCATAGACCTTCAGTTGTCATGCTTCAAAATCCCATGCCATTTGTAATTTCACTGCATTTTCACCTCCTAAATTACTACCCCAATTCTATAATGGTAAAATTTATTCAGACCGATGGCATTTTTTATGACATTATTTATTTTTATTTTTATTTTTAGAATAGGCTAATTGTAGCCTACATAAATGGATGAATCAAAACAAATTTAACTTTTTAACAGGCAGATATAGGCCTATATTATTGTACATTACAAATATTTGGATCGTCCCTTATTTTATTAAATAATAAATACTTATTTTCTTCAAGAATAAACATTATAAATAAATAATTAAAGAAATAACCTCTATTAGCCCTTATTTGTAGGTTGTAGGAGATATTGCGAGCGATTCATAGATTTAAAAAAGAAAAAAAGTGGGGTGCTTGGTTTCAGAAAACGAATACACCTCGTAAAAAAATGCTATGATGAAAAAGTCATGCTAACTTATTAATTCATAGAAATAATTTAAGCAATTAAAACCTTTTTTATACTAGATTCAACTTGAATTTCAATACTATTAAACTGACTTTAAAATCTCAAGGAGTTTATAAGTTGAAACGGTAAAATGTCACAGTGCATGTTAAATAGCCTAAATGTATCTTATATAGTATCCGAAGATTTGATTGCATGTTAGCATAAAACTAACAATATAATTTTTTTTTTTTTTAAATGAACAATTCCTGTATAAAATGTGACAGCAACCTTTATATCAAACATTTTGAAATCGTCCACAGCTGAGCAACGCGAGAGGCGGATCTGAAGTTATATTTGTTTTGTTCACGAAGTGAATGTGATGCACAAAGTCATCTTTAGATGCAATGGAATAATAAAACATACACGAAAACACGCTAAAAAATAAATTACATCTGTGAGAGTTGCATTTTATTACATTCAGAAATAATAACAGCAGGCCTTATAATGCTGTAGGCTAATGTACTAACAGGACATTTTTAGTTCCCTTCACTTTACAACAAATCCTTTAAATGTTTTAAATTAAATATCAGAACAGAACAAGAATTACAAATATATAATTCTAATGGATAAATATAATTGCAGCAGGCCATATAATAATATAGGCTTATAAACAACAACAAAAAATAACAATTAAAATAATTTAAAGCGATACATAATGTAAGGTTGGGCTTATCTCTCTCATTCGGGACAAATCCAAACATGTTGCCCATTTGAACCTAAACTCTTATTTATTAGGTAAAATAGGCTTTGGATTTCACACGTGTTTCAGTATCGATGGGAAAAAATCATAATTAGCAAAAATATGCCAAAGTGGCCCGCTGCTTGCGCCACTTGGCTCAGTGAACGAATATGTGCGCGTGAGGCACCAGCGCGATCAAAGTCACAATTCACAATTATTGGTCACACAGTAAAGGCATAATTCAAAATTGCAAAGTGTTAGCAGTTTGAAAAATCAAGAATTATAACAGAGTTAATAAGAATTATTTGTAAATCCTGGACCGTTTTCATTTCGCTCTGCAAATGGAACCTGAAGATTATTATTATTATTATTATTTTAACCAAGACTGAACCGAAATGAAAAATTTTAATCCATATTATATATATATATATATATATATATATATATATATATATATATAATGACTGTTTAAAAACAATAGCATGCATAAGAGCCTTTGTGTAAAGGCCTTTCTTTAAATTTTTGATGAGTAGACTGTAGTCTAAGACTATCCTATTTTTTTTAATGGATGTTAAGGATGTTATAATGTATATTATAATGTTATTGTTTTTAACGTCTTCCTTTCATTTTTTACAATTACATTCAGTTCGCAATCCGTCCCTTTGCGACACCTGGCGGTAGTTTCGCGAATGATTTTAACACGCGACTGATTTGCAGTTAACGCCGCGGCCCTGCGGCGGCGGTAAGCGCGGCGGTATTACCCATTTTGGATGTCTACCTACTGTAAATATATATATATTGAATCACTGATGGTAGGTGGACTATTCTGACGATGCTTTTCATACTTTCCTGGACCTTGACAGTGTTACTTGGCAGACTTGGCAGTCTATGGGACAGTCTCAAGCCTCCCGCTTTTCATCCAAAATATCTTAAATTGTGTTCTGAAGATGAACAAAGCTTTTATGGGTTTGGAACGACATGGGGGTGATTAATGACAAAATTTTCATTTTGGGATGGAGTATCCCTTTAATGAGAAACAACGAGAAACAGGTGAATGAAGACTGTCAATAAATGTGTAATGTTTGGAAATGATTATTTCAAGACATGTAAAGCATTTTTGCTCGTTTATGTGGGTCGTCCCAAGCATGGTTGCAATGTGTTCATTGTCAAACTCTAAAATCAGATTATTTTTAATTCTTAAAAAACGCCATAATTTTATTTGAATAAAAATATATTTTTTATTTTATTAACAAAATATTTTAGTTTGTCTTGTATATTTTTCCATTAGATCAGATAATATTTTAAGCTGTCATATGGTCAAGTTACAACGTGCCCCTCAGATGTTACAATGTACCCCACCTACGGGTCATGTTGTCACATTTCACTTCCATTTTTTTGAGGGTAAATAAAGAAAAAAGTATACACTGTAATTATGAAACAAAGCGACATATTTGTACTAGACAAGTGTAAAATTACTGTGGATAAAAAAATGTTTATTCTGAAACCCAACGTGGATGTACACAAACTGAGAAAGTCAAAAAGTGTTTACTTTGTGCCCCGCTCTCCCCTAGTATGTGTAGTCTGCTGAGCTAAGACCCTAAGACACGAACTGTTTTGAACGACTCAGTTCGATTTGGTGAACTGGTTTGATTTCTGATTTTTTTTTTTTAAATACCAAAATTGACACACTTTTGTGAACAGAATCCCTCAGATTATTAAATATTTTTCATCTAGAATTTTTTTTTTAAATGTGACTCTAGTGTGTACAAAGTTTGCAAAAGATCTCGGTAGGGCGCGGGATTTATTTAAAATGTTACATAACCCAGAAAGAGATAGAGATTTTATATTTTATATTTTACAAATTTATCAATTTATTTATAAACATTTTCTACTGATATTTACGGAAACCCTAAACCGCCACGTGAAAAAAAAAAAAAATCATTGTGGGGAAAAACTAAATATAGTGACTTAGATCCTTCCTGAGCCTAAGGTCCGTAGAACTTTTTTCTCCTCATAAAAAATGTTTTTTCTTCAAAAACTTTTTTCTCTCTTCAATTTTTTTTCTCTCTTCAATTTTTTTCTCTTCAAAATCTTTTTCTTCCTTCCTTCAAAAGTTTTTTTTTTTTATCTCTCCGAGAGCAACACAAGTGTTAAAAGAAGATGGCTAGCTAACATTAGCATGCGGTACCAAGCTCAGCCACCAGGTGTCACTATCAGTATGCATGAAATCTAATGCATAAACTGCTTTAAACCTTGAATAATACAATTGCGTGCAGGATTTGCATACCGTAATTTAGGGCTGAACGATTAATTGCATTTGCGATAATATCACGATATTAAAAAAGAACACGGTTTTTTAAATCGCCAGATGCTGCAATTATATGGTCACATGACACGCAAGAGTAAAGAGGTGTGTTTGAGTGGACTTGAAGATCGATCGGTGTATGACATCAAAGTACGGCGAGAGAAAGCAAAAGGAGACATAATAGAGCATCAAGTCAGCATGCTACAGTGTTAACAAGTCCACAGTTTGGGGAACCCCTCTATAAAACGTGTATTTTACCCCCTGGAATACCAGTGGACCCCCCTCAAAATGCGATTGGGCTAGTTTTGAATATATAATTTTGAATTTACGTATGCCTACTTCAAAACTGCACATTGAAATTACTCGAACATTAACAGTGTTACGGCGCATTTCATTACTGAAGACTCCGACCTTAAAATAATATAATAAGGCAATATATATATTCTTATTTTATTTATTTAAAGTCTTTCTAAAGCAGTGGTTCTCAAACAGTGAGGCGCATGGGCCATCAGCAGAAAAAGAAAAGAAATAAATCAGTAAAAACAGCCGAAGGACGTAACTTAGAGTGGGAGATGGATCGGTGTGTGAAAGGGAAGAGAAAAGCTACAGATGAAGTCGCACAGACCCAGGCAGGTGCTGGTCATTCAAACGCTAAATGCAGAAAATATGATGAGGCATATCTTGCTTTCAGCTTCACTCACTGTGTCTATACCAGACGCGCCGCAACAGCTCTAGTGTACACTGGACGCGACAAAGCGACTGCTGCAAATCACTTAACTTTGTGTCACTACGTCATAAATAGAACAAGGCATCAGTTTAATGTCGGGTTTCACTACGTCATAAATAGAACAAGGCATCAGTTTAATGTCGGGTTTTATTTTTGCCACGGCTCGCGTCCAGTGTTTAATGTCGTTGGGGAGAAGTAAAGCCTGTGTGTGTCCTATGCCTTTAGCGGACAGCATGAAACCCACAATAAACAAATAGTGAGGAGGAAGAATAATAATAATAACAGTTATTCTCTCTACGCTATTTTTCAATGTTTCAAGTGATGCAGGTGTTTTTCCCTGTAGGTTTTTCAATTAAAAAATAATTAATTTTTCATAATGTTAAGTGAAATTATTTGGCGAGACCAAAAAAGTTTGAGAACCACTGGTCTAAAGTTAACAGACAGGGTTTAAAAAGTGCAGTCCACATTTACATGTGTTTATTACAGTGACTTTAGTAGTGTAGTAAAGCAACAGATTTGTTTTTCTGCATCTACTTTAGTTTGTGTGATTTGATTTACTGACTTTCATAATCATGTTTACACCAGGCTTATTTGTCAGTGCTTTATGTTGTCATAATTATTACATGCTTACAAGGTTGGAAGTTCCAAAAAATCAATCAATATACTACTGTGATTGTAGTTGTTTAATAAAAATGTCATTCATAATTCATGCATCACCTAATTTCATCATTAACACAGGCCTGGCCTACAGAAAAGAACATTTTCTGTTTAATCTATCTAATATTGTGTTGGTCCATACTATAAAAATGATTTTTAGATGGGTCTTTGTTGAATAAATACAGAACATAAAGAGCTTTAAATAAATAATCGCATATTAAATCGCAATATTGGCCAAAATAAAATCGCAATTAGATTATTTTCCAAAATCGTTCAGCCCTACCGGAATCAAGATGAAAACGGATTACACATGATTCAAATGACATTGGTTGACATAACAGCTGAAAGTTGTTTTTAGTTGTAAATTCTAAACATGCACTACTTTTGCCCAGCGCTGGAAATATGGAGAAAAACGGGGCAACGTGGCAAATTATTACAGTGTACAGTATATAGAGGCCTGGGTGTACATCTGGTAATGATAATCTTCCAGTTGATAAATTCCAGTCAGTAAGACGGAACGGGGAAATTATGCGCAGACAGCAGGGGCGCTGCTAAGGATTTTTGGGCCCCATGAAAAGAATCTTGACAGGGCCCCCCAACACAGCTGAGAGTTTTTTCATATTAATTTACATAAAATCATGCACTTTTATGGTCAATTAGTTTTGACTATCATTCTCATCCTATATTTAAGTCATCAGACAATTTGAACTCCATCCCATGTCCCCACACCCGTAATTTTGTCCTCTGTAATACTGCAACTACTTCAGTACTGTATAATGTATATACTGTGCATAGCTGTACATGTGTCATATAGTGTATTCACATATATTTATATTTGTACTGTACATATTTGTACTGTACACTGGCAATGACAATAAAGTTAATCTAATCTAACCTAATATTTTTAACATGACAGTTGAAATGTAACGGAAACACTGAGCACTCTTAATACAATGAAATGTATTTATATTTTTATACCGCAACATTAAACTTATGGTAATTATCTTTAACACTAGAATGAACAAGGCATTATTTTTGACCGTTTTGAAATTTGCATAGTCAATAACTTTGTCTAAATAAATCACAAAGCCTTGCTGCTCCCTGACTTTTCCTAAAACTACATGAATTTTCATTCAAAACTTTGTTCGTGATAAAAACAGAAATATAATCATTTCTACCTATAACGTCCACCAGGCAGTCATTTTGCGCTGTTTAAATTGAGTTTTGCCGCGGTCTGGATCAGATAATGTGAAAGTATTATGTGAAGATGGTTGGCAGAGATTGAATTATGCTGTATTTGACAATATAGGGGACATTGTAGTATATTCAACTCCACATCATCTTCAAGAGATGCACTGAAACCTCACAAACAGTTGATAGTAGTTTGTACAGTAGCTGGCAGAGGATTTTTTATCAGAGTTTCATGAAGTTAGACTGCTTGCAAGACAGTGCAACAGCATGGACCCGCAGCAGGGTGCTGAAAGTGGGCGCCGCCTCGTACAAAGATGCCGACACCGGCTGCATGTGAGGCAAGCCGTGCACCCACTGCACCCTGCTCTATCGAAACGTAGCTAACTTATATAAAAATGCTAAAAAAGGGCCTCATGTACAAAGCATGCGTACGCACAGAAAAGTGCCGTAGGCTACGACCATTGTCACAGGGCGGTCCACTAACAATTTAGGCCTACTTACAAACCCACCTTTTCTTGTGAAATATTGCGTAACATACTGTCGACCCTTTGCCTCTTTCACTTCTCTTATTTTTTTCTCTTTCCGTTTTTGACTTCCAGATTTTTGAGGCATTTTCACATCCTCTGTCAAGTTGAATCTGCCGGCGCTATAAGTGAAGTCAGCTGTTTGTGTTGCCTTGGTTACTGGATACAATTTGGGCGGACTGAACCATTTTATGATAATCGAGAGGGGGAGAGGGCCCACGGACGTTTGTGTTTCCTAAACAAATAATTTTTTTTTGACACCAGGAAACAGCAAATAGAATAATTTAAAGTTAATAATTTTTACTATCAAATATTTTTTTTAGCACCACAATTTTATTGGGGGCTTCTCTGGGCCCCCTCTTTTGTCATGGGCCCCGAGAATCGTCATGTTTTACCCCCACTTACAGCGCCCCAGTGCGCAGATGGGACAATCTAAAATACTTAACTGTATTTTTTGCTTAAAGTCAGTCACTTAAGTATGATTCAAATGTGTTGCATGTTTTAAATATAAGCTTTTCTTTACATTGGAATTTGCTCAAAAAACATGATTTTCTGAATCCAAATTAAGCAAATCTTTGACTCAGTCGATATTAATGATATCAAGGTTATATTTCCACAGAATGGTCTTTACATTGTGTAGGATGATTTTATGTAGAAACAGTGAATCACCAAAAAAAGACTTTAGCTGGGGTTTCACAGAGGGGGTCACATTTGTGTGCACCCTTAGTTAAAACATTCAGTCAAGGACTATACATAGTCAAAACATAATAAAATAATCATTATTGTTGTTGTTGTATTAACAATTATGTACGTTATTACTCAGTAACCTATCTAACTACATAATAACATGGACACTGGAAAAAAAAAAAAAGATTTACCTTAATTTACCTGATTTTGTTCATCAGATACAGAGAAACTGTTGTGGACTCACAGATTTCTTTCCGGATCTTTGGGAGGACTTAACGGTAATTTGTATATACATAAAAATTAATTAGCAAATGAGTTCTTATATAGAGAAATTTAGAGATTTGTGCTTATGTTGTTGATTGTTTGATTGGATTGTACAGCACCTTGGTCAACAATTGTCATTGTTTTTATTGGTGCTATATAAACAAAGTGAGTTGAGTTGAAAGTTCATAAATATGGTTTTTTCTCTTTATTTCTTCATAGCCTAAAGGAAAATGTCTTGGAGTAATCTCTTCTATCCCGATAATCATAAAAGAAGGGAGGAGCTTATCCGCAAAAATCAGAGATTCTTGATCTGATGAACAGCAACTTCTACGCTACCAACCAACTCACTGATGTTCTTAACAATAAATTTAATTCCTTCTTCAGAAAGATCTGTGTGAATGAGAACGTTTTTCTGTGAAGGAGAACTGTGATTTAATTATGTGAATGCATACATGAGAATCCAGGCAAAAATTGCAGACGATTGACCAGGAGCTGAAGGAGAAGGTGGAACCAACACTGTATGAGAGACTGAAGAACACTTTCAGTGTCTGTCCATGACAATAATTTACAAGTAGGCGAAGTTGTGATTGGCATGTTATTCATGGGGCTTGGTATGATTATTGGGGCCATTCAAGGGAGTACTGAGCGCAATCTGCGTGAGAAGTCCCTGAAAAAGAGTGTGAACAAGCTTTGGATGAATTCAGGCCAGCATCTGCAATATATCAGGACATCTTAACCTCTGCCAAGATAAAACTTGAATTAATAATAAGAAAACTACACTTCCACATTCTCAGACCATGTGATATTTTGTCATGCTCTTACAGTTTTTTGTTGTTGTTTGCCAGTTACAAAATACTAAACAATTAAGAGGAATGAGAACATTAAACTGTGTGTAAAATGTGTTTAACAGTTTGTCTTGTGTGTGAACAAGACATTTGTACAAGTATACCATCAAACATAAAAATGATTCCTTTCTATCAGTGCATACATTTCTGTGAGTTCTATATTTTATGTATTCAGATAAAATAGTGACATTGTCTATCTCCCTTATTTGTCTCCTACTGTTGATATCTCAATCCATTAAAATAAATTGTGTACAACATTGACCAATGATTCCTGATTGTTGTACAAAGGTTATAATAAGGACTGAAGAACTAGAAACTAACTTTACAAATTGTAAAAAAACAAACAAACCAAAAAAACCCACAAACGGGGTTATGGCCACCTACGTTGTTAACGTTAATAAATTGCTTAAAAAAAATTCAAAAGCTCAGCACACCAGCTAAACATGTCTGAGGACTCATGGTCAAAGGACTTTCCACTTTTTGCAACTTTGCGATCACAAAAAAAAGAAGAAACAAAACTGACGTCAGCAGAAACAGAACAAAAAACTGATGCAGTTTTGAACCAGGGGGCGTTTCTAGGAGTTTCATTTTAGGGGGGCTCAGCCCCCCAATAAGGGTATGATTTAAAAAAATATTATTTGACTATTAGGGTTGGGAGATTTGATATATACTACTAACCTTATATGTAATCCACTATTCCACTGTATTCCCTGTATTTCATATATGGGAGTAGGACGAGTGACTGACTGCCATATACAAACACCGTGAAAAAAAGAAAAAAAAAAAAAATGAAAATTTAGATGTGACCAGTCACTAGAAAAATTGGAGGTTGGGAATGTAATGTAATTTTTTTGATTGTTTTTTACAGACGGAGACTTCCCTGATTCATTATGGTAGGACCATCATGTTTATCCTTTGAACGACTACCAAGCTGCTTTTCTCATGAAATGTACGTGGGAACGTGGAAATTGGCAGACCAATTTAAAACAACCATAAGGGTTCAATGACTGCAGTGAATCTTGGGAACCACTAGTGGTATTGTGTGTGAGGACGCTGTCTACGTTCTTTCTCAGCTGACTTGCTCATTTGGCAAGAGCTACTACTCCCGCACGCACAAGAAAAAAAATCTTTTTGTATATTCCATCTACAATGAACATATATAGATATTATAATATTATATATATATATATATATTATAATTATTTTTTTTTTTTTTTTTTTGTTTTTTTTTTATTATTTTGAGCTTGTTTAGCATTTATAATCAACCTTACGGTTTGTTTAGTACATCAAGTCACCCCTGAAAATTTATTTCATTTCTAAATCAATTTTATAACTAACCAGCTAATATTCATTAAGAAGATAGAACAAACACAGTATTAATGAGGAAAGTGTCTATTGGGCAATAATGTTTAATCTGTGTCTATATGTATTTCTATTTATTAAAAACTAAACAACATGAATTATCATTTGCCACTGCTATAAATCTGGTTCTTAAAAAATAAAAAAATTCCACAAATCCCGTGTACTCTACTCGCCTCTTAATCTAATATATGTAAGCCTGATACACTAATGATTCATTAGGTACTTAATACAAAATTATAGGAATAATACCAAAACATAAAAAACTCCACATGATTTTGCTCGCTATGTGCCATTTAGTGCTTTCAGACAATGAATGTGGTGTCTTTAAGCATTGCGGTGCATGGTCGGGGTGGTTTGCATAATGTAATGACCAAAAGACACAATAATATGTTTAAATTTTAAAAAGTAAATTGGAAAGAAATATGATCGTTTCTTAAGTACGTTTTCATGGGTGTTAATCCGCTTCATTTTGTTGGAGGAAAAAAAAAACAACTATCAACCCTGTGAGAGGGCTGAAGGTGAACGCAGGCAGCGAAGACGTATTGGTATTGGATGAGAACCGAACTGTGTTATTGTCCAGTAACATTTATGTAAGACTGCAATTACAAGAACCTGCACCATGCAGATGAGCATATCATAGCAATCTATCAATAAAAGCACACACACAACACACACACAACCCACACACACACGACCCACACACACCATTGTACTCCTCTGGTGTTTTGCTCCTGATCGGCGCGCCCTTTGCGGATGAAAAAATGCGCCTGAATTCACTTCTGCAGACTCAGATCAGGGGAGGAGCAACATGTGCCCCGTTTGAAATGAGTTTTTAAAGGAGGACTGAAGCGATCACAAATTAATTAATCAAATTATTTTTTTAGGGGGCTGGGCAGAAGTTTGAAAAGTCGGGTGTGTGGTGTGTGTAAAAAGGGACTATTGACGCCCCCTGTTTGAACTAAATGCGAAAGCACTTGGTAACACTGAGTGAGGAACACTGAGCGGTTGGTACCTGACCTATCGAATGTAGTTTCTCTATGCTAATATTGACCCTTTGTTGGGTGCAAGTCACAAGAATTTATCAACAAAAGAAGTGTCCTTGAGCAAATCCCGCTAATGGGAGCTGACAAACAGCCCCCTCTACCACAGAAGAAAGCTCTGCGGGCCCGTTATAAGTTAAGAATTCAGACACTGATAAACATGGTGACGCGGCTTCAAGCCAAAGTGGATGACCTACGAAAAACCGAGGCCAGAAAAATTCGCGCGAAATATCAGCTTATCTGAAAAAAGCTGAGGGGTCCTACTCTGTTTCCTTAGTTCCCGGGGAAAATGATTACCGATAAGTGCTCGACCTCTCTATTTGATCCCAGGATCGAAATTCGAGAGCAGAGCACCTTGTCCCTGCTTCAGGGATTTGAAGATCCACCCTGAGGTGTACTGGCAGAATTCTGCACTAACTATAACACATTCTTCAAGGCAGCCATTGAAAAAAATGGCAAATCAATACTGTGATTATTGGCCAGCCGCAGATAAAACATGATTCCAGTGTGGTGCCTTGAGGACTACACAATTCTATCTGGTTAATATGGACCCCCCTTCCCAGCAGCAGCTTATTCTCCACTCCCAGTTAGAGTTTCTCTTTCATTTGTTTAAAAGAAACAAATGAAAGAGACATCTGGATACAAGGTAGTTGTTGTCCTTGTATATTAAGCTAAAAAATGTATTTGTGTCACTTGTGGTCTGAGCATCATTTGAACATGGACATCACAGATCGCTACATGGTTGCCCTTGAAAATCTCACGCCACGATAACCTGAAAAATCAAATAAATTCTGCTGATTATGGCCCCCCTTTGCGGATTATTTAATTTTCACGGGAAAGAATGCTCTAAATCAGTGACCCTGTGATATGTTGTTTGGTTGTTTGTTTACACTTACATGACATTGTCTTGGTTTATTTTGTTGTTGTGAGTGCTGTTGTGTTTTCTTTCCTCATTCATTTAATTCGTTTTAGTTCCTTCCTGTTGTTAGGTTCGTTAATATAATTTGACACGGTGGGGCACAATAATTAGGAAATAATAATAAAGGGCATATGCACAAGCATTGTGAACATGTATATTAGACCTTGTTGTCCATTAACTTACGTTACATATACAGTAGAATATATAATGATTGGATGAGTTTTCACTGTGACAAGATGAAGGCAGGCCAGTGTACAGTGCAAAAGAGCATACGTTAAAGATGCCAAGTGTACTGGGACATGATAGTATGTCCCAGAGCCTTGCTTACTCTTCTGATACATACTCAGAAAGTATATACTTTGCAAAAAAGTAGTGCCTATTAGATCATTAGTTAAGTAGACAAACTGCAATGCAGCATTTAGGTGTTCAAGTTTCTCCTTTTTCCTCGCGACAAACAGAACAGTACCAAAATGCTGTCTGTGATCTTTTGGCAAGAAAAACAAACTGAATGAAGAATGCAATGGATCATTTGTACCCAGACGCTCCAACCACTATGTGCACAAATACTTCAGCATCCCCAACCTGACTGTGCGAGAACCCCAACCCTTCAATACTACTCTCTCACATCTGTGTATGTGTGTTCATGTTCGACCGCCTTTGTGATGTCTTCTAAGAGCCACGTGTTTTCCCCATGTGGCCTAGATGTCACAGACCGCATCGGTCTGCGGGAGCAAGCAGCTGAGCGAGGTGGTGCTGACGCGTCACTCCGTCATTTGTCCTTCTTCTTTTTTTTATCGGCCACAGACTTTATGGAAGCACAGGCAATGTGCGGCGACGTGCCAGCAGTCACAACCGGTCTCACACGGTAGGCGCATCGCCCCTGTGTGTATGTGGCCACAGTGATGATACACGTGGCGTAAAGTTTCGATGATACAGATTGCCTTCTCTGCAGGAGCTGGTCAATACCACACACGCGCAAGGCAAATTCGCGTGACGAATGAGGGACAAAAGGAACTTGTAAGCGTACAGATGTTGGTGATAAAGGATCTGCATCGGGACGCTGGGACTCTTGGGAATGGCCTTGGTCCTCTCGTCAGGTTAAACTGGCAACACAGTGAATTGGGAAGGTACTGCCCCCGGTGGCACGCTTGCCTGGACATCCCATACAGACTCAGACCAAGTCGCATCCTTGTAGAGGATGGCGAATCCAACTGAAGATAGCGGCAATCATCACCTCGCCAGACGAAGACGTATTGCGTTGGGCCCTATACGTTCGCACACGCGGAACACGGCCGACAACGAAGTCTGCGGGATTGAAGCCCTAGTAAAGTTAGTGGAAGATGCCCTGTCTGTTCTGAAGCCACCCTGTGACTCCTACAGTGACCTTGTGAGTGACCTGAAGCCTACATCACCATCATATCTTAAAACATCTAGCGCTCAACTATACAGATGATCTTTTTTCCTAGTAAAGGTGGTCAAAAAATAAAAATTTAGCAGTTGCTTACCTTGGGACTTCAGCTTTAAGAATAATATATCTGACCTCACTGTCATCTTTTTAGGTTAAACTAATGAGCAAATATTGCAGTAATTATCTGAGTCAAAGCACAAATGGCTCATAACCCTCTGGGATTTTTGGGACCTGGAGAAGTTTTGACATGTCCTGACATTTGTGCATTTTTCAGTTTCTTATAAACATATTAATGGGTAGAGTCTGATTACACTGTATTCAACACAAACTGTGCTACCATAATATGTGAGAGCAACATGCATGTATTTTTGAGAGAAAAATATTTATGCTTCTAAGACACTTTTTGTTTCGAAAGGCTGTTTACTTGCGAAGAGGCGTGAATGATCCTGAATAATGCTTTAATTCACACCTGAGGAGAAAAAAAGAGCCGAATAAGTCATTCAGTCAAGTATGTGAGACAAATATATATATATTTGTGGTTTATTTAAAAATAAAGTTAAAAATATAATCCAAATAAATGAGGGTCAAAGGCACATTTTGAGTATGTAATAGTTATTTCTGGAAAGAAATTCTGTTCAAATATATCAGTGAACATCACATAACTGGAATTTCCAAGGAGTTTGGGGTTTCTGTGCACTGGAGAAAAAAATGTCTTTGCTTCCAGTGAGTGAGTTCGTTTTCACTCACGTAAAAAGAATATCAGAGCAAAAGTTTGCGAACAAAAGCCTTCATTGATAAACCTATATAAATAGATACATGCACACACATACATAAATATACCTATATAAACAACCTATATATTTGGGGAGTTACATTGACATTTACTTTTAGCAGACACTTTTATCCAAAGCGACTTACATTTGAAGCAATCAAAATCATACAAAAAGAGCAATGATATTATAAGTGCGTATAACAA
The DNA here is from genome assembly GCF_018340385.1 of Cyprinus carpio. NCBI lineage: Eukaryota > Metazoa > Chordata > Actinopteri > Cypriniformes > Cyprinidae > Cyprinus > Cyprinus carpio. Next base: position 2,682,816 of record NW_024879238.1, on the reverse strand, counting down.
GTCTCAGTTAGCTTTAACGTAGCTCCACAGCAAGGCTTTTTTTTTTAATTACGTTACAATGAAATAACAGAAAACGATAGAATAGAAAAAAGAAAAAGACGGAGCGAGTAGGTTAGAGGCTTTTCCCTTTTGTTAATTTTATTTTTTTAAAAAGAAAAATTTGTTTTTTTTTTGTTTTTTTTTTTTTTTTTTTTTATTTTTGGTATACTCCCCTTCATGTGCTCTCCGCATCCCACTGGTAGTGCCTTTGGAAGAACATCCGCATGAACACAAACTGCGTTCACTCTCTGTCTCTTCTTTTCTTTCTGTTAGACGCGGTGCCACAGATAGGTGCTGTTTGGTTAAATCACAATGTAAAACCATGTAGGAAAACATATATTCTTGGTGTCGGCGGCTGACACTAGAAAGAGTGTAATCGCTTGCGTTCGCGTGATATTCTCCAAAATGGCGTATACAGAGAGCAGAGGAGAGGAGGAGACTAATTATGAGTAAAGTCCCTGAATGATGTGTAGGTGGACTAATATGATATGTCTTTTCCCCCTTGTCTTGACCTTGCCGTTATTTACTTGGCAGGCCAATGGGACAGTCACAAAGCCGCCGTGGGTGTCTAGACCTAAAACCCTAGCACCCCCCCCACCAGAAACTTAGTGTTTTGAAGGATGAACGAAGCTTGTACGGGGTTGGAACAAACATGGGGTACTAACCGGAAAGTGGCGTTGGTATGCGGTGCGCAGGATTAATGACAAAAATTTACATTTTGGGGTTGGCGTATCCTATTCACACTCTATTGAGAGCAAAAGACAGTGCAAGCAGAGTTTGGAATTCTGCAGCCGGAGGTTTACTAGGTGGCTGCTGAAGTCACACACGCATAACTAAAAGAGTACCAATCCTCAGGATAAGGTTTGAGCGCACGGCCCATTACTGATTCATTCCAAGGCGTTTTCCCTTTGTGGTCCTGGGGGTCGATTAAAACAACTACAACTGGGATTTTAAAAGCGGTGGGTAATTGTTGATCTGAATGTGGATTTCAAAGGAGTGCTAATACATAGAGAAGGTAAAGGACATAAATTTCCAATTATTAGGAGATAAGCAGACCAGTTACTCCACCTCTTCCTGTTAGACAGGGAGTGTGGGGGAGGAAACTGAGAAATTATTGGAGAGTGCTGCAGGAGTAGTAGTGTCCTCTGGTTTGATCCAGGTCTCTGTCCGGGCCATGAGCGTTTAGTCTTGAACCATGACTGGTAATAGAGGTAATGAAATCATGCTTTGTTTACTGCAGCTGAACCTTATTTATACCCGTTTGACAAAATTGAAATTGAATCAGCTGAACAACAAAGGGCTAAGCAAAGCACACAAACATTGCCAAGGTCCCGCGTTCTTCATCGTCACTTAAACTAAGTTAGTGGATTTGATTGTTGCTTATTTGGCATGATCTGGATAGTTTGGTTTATTCGAAGCTATCCGGAGTGCTGTCATAGGCATCAGGCTTTGTAAGCTTAACCGCTCGGTTGCGACGAGAATACTTTTGTACACGAAGGGGAAAACAAAAATAAGGACTTTATCAACAATCCTCTCCTCTGTGTCTCTCCTAAATCAGGCGTTAGCGCCCATTTTGACAAAACCTGAGCTGTACGCAGGCTGGCGTACGCTCTTGGGGTTCAGCCGTCGCTGCACCGATTGCAGTGTTTTCTTTCAATACCCAAAGCGGTAAATACAACGTAACAAATAGTATTCTCGTTGCTGGCATAACGTTACGGTGGAATCACTGATGGTAGGTGGACTATTCTGATGATAGTCTTTTCACACTTTCTTGACCTTGACAGTGTTACTTACTTGGCAGTCTATGGGGGACAGTCACAAGCCTCCCGGTTTTCATCCAAACTGTATTCTTTAAATGTGTGTTCGAAGAGAACGAAGCTTTACGGGTTTGAACGACCATGGGAGGTAAGTGATTAATGATCAAAACCATTTTCATTTTGCGGAGGAGGAGTATCCTTTTAAAATGAAAATGAACCCTTTTTCTCATTTCTTTTTTTAATAAAACATTCTGCATCTGGTACAGGTAACAGGCATTCCCTGTCATGTGTTGCAGCACGTAGCCCTTTAAGCCTCAGCTTCGTCTATTGCTTTTTTGAAAAAGAGAGAGAAACAAAACTAAAGACATTAACCTGTCTCCCAAAACAGCTTATATACTGGTATCAGCTATTAAAATGAGATTCAGGGCTCGTATTTATCAAGCCTCTAGAAGAATTACTCTCTAGAATGCTGCTAAGAATTGACTTAAGTGTAAAAAAAATTATTGGCTCAAAGCTGTGCTAAAAGTTAGTTCTCAAGCATCTCCAGTCGTAATTAAGTGAAGTGTAGGTCTAAATCTTAAGTGTCAGACTTAGAGTTGATTCACGACACTTTTGCTGTGCCAACAAAGGGATTTGGATGCCCGAACCGGAGATACACCATGAACCAATAACTGAATAGGATTTCCTTATTTAAGATATATCAGATAAATTCACATTGAATGGTTAAATTCCTAATAGGAGTTTACATGGCAACAACACGATCTGGAGAAATAAACGAATTTAAGAGAATACAATTAATGGTAAGGAAACGAATTATCGAAACCTTCAATTTAGGGTTGTGCTTGTAGACAATAGTGTGTGTATCGACGATAGTCAGAGATATCACCTGTTGGATGATTTCTTTGACAACAGCAAGAGCGATTATTATTGAATTATTATATCCGGTCACCAAAATAGGCGCCTATATTTAATGATGCAGCGGGAGAGCTGCTTAAGACAGAAAACTGGTGAGTAGCCGTGATAAAGCTCCGGGTGGCGTGTCAAAGGCCGTAATGCACCGCAGGCAATGTGCAGTCTAAAATAGGGGTTGTAAAAGATTTATTCATGATACAGTGTCGCTTTACTGATTATAACCGGGAGTGTTTTTAAAGAGCAAATAATACTCGGTAAACTCGTGCTAGACTGAAGTTAACTCAATGTAAATCTTCTTTGCTCTGTTTTCTGTTATGTGATAACTAGGAAATGTAACTGTTTGAATTAACTGCTAGCTTAACAAAGCATCAAGAAACAGATTTCTTCCTCGTCCATAAAAGATTGTGCCGTCTGTTCTCCTCAGGGCCATCACAAGCCCCTACCGGGCAACTCCTCACCACTGATGAGAGAGCCCTACTCGAGCTGTTTAAATAACTAGGAGAGTAAGAGTTATTTTAGCTTGTAAGTACATTTGATAAACAGTCGGCTTTTAGTACTTAAGTCTGAAAGTAGGAGGTAAATTTACCATAGGACTGTCCAGCACTATAAGGACTGGAGAAATGGCACTTTGAGAAACTTTCTATGTAATGGCCAACAGGAGGTCAAAGGATTATATCTCGTTTTGTTTATTTAGGTTAATTTAGAAAAAGTTTGCAGCATTTTTTGTTAGTTAAATGTAAGATTTTGTGGTTTTTTTTAAAGTATCGACCAAGCTGCAGACAGTGAGTTTGATCATAGCCTATGTTTGATCAATTTAGCCTGTCTCAAATCATCACGAGGGTTGCCCTAACATCCAAAGAGTATCGCTATTATAATAAACAGTTCCAAGCATAATTACAGTGTTAGTTTAAACATTTAAACCTATATAACTGTGCACTGTTAGATGCAAATCCAATGTGTGGTTAGGGCAGAGAGGAGCTAAAGCGTGCTCTGACGCAGGACATGGAGGCAACAGGCGCCTCACTGCATTGGTAACACTTAAAATGCATTGTCATTTTTGCTCATAAAGTTAAGAGTCAGGGTTGTCGGGGGTCCTTAAGTCTTAAAAATGTCTGTAAATAACGTTTTCCTAATATAAGGCCTTAAAAAGTCTTGAAATGTCTTTAAATTCGGATTCGATTGGTCCCTCAAAATATTTTTGGTCAACATTAACGCTAAAAAATCTTCAGTCTGACGGACCTAATGAGTGTTTACAATCATTTGGACAGGCCCGAAGATCTTTTTCTTCCCCACATTAAGTTACTGCTGCATCAGAGAGAATTGCAGTAAGTTAGCAGAATACAGAATACAAGTCACTGAGGCTCACTATTGTTTGTCTCTTTGTGAGAGACTTCATGAACAAAATATAGAGCGTAACAAACACACATAAAACTAAGAAGAAACACACTGAGGTAAAAATTCTGAATGTTTAGTTTATTTATAACATGATATAGTTAATAAACACCATGACAAGTGAGAGCTATTTTGCTCAATATTCTCAGAACACAAAAAAACAACAACATTGCTCACAACGCAAAATTTTTTTTCAAAATGAATTCTTGTTGGCGTGCGTTTTTTGAGTTCTAGTTTTCGTTGGAATTTTGAGTGTGTTTTAATTGATTGATTATGTTTACAAATTCAAGACATGGGGGCAGATAATGTGTATATTCATACCACGTCATATAGTTAAATCAATTTCTGTCAATTTCACCACGGAAAGAGTACCTTTTTCCCCCCAAAAAAATACCATATACAAATGTAATAGTGATTTTTTTTTACAACAGTTCAATAAACTAGAACTTTTATTAAGGGACTTACATTTTAGACATCATATTGCCTGTTTTTTCACTATTTCGCCAACAAAAATTATTTCAAACAAATCCACAGCACTGTTTTTGTTTTTTGAGCAACATGACAGCATTTTGCTCCTGAATGAATCAACTGTTAAAATGATTCGGTTCAATCGCAATGACCTCACTTATTAACAGTGACTTTCTGCCACCTGCTGGCGGTTTTTATTTCACATTTTAAAGTATCTTTTTCATTTTTCAAATCATTTCAAATATCAGTATTCAAACGTTTTATGATATATAAATATATATATATTTGTGACGTCTCAGCCTAGCTGTGCGTATGTGTGTGTGGTGTGTGTGTGTGTGTGTGTAGTGTTTGTGTTTTAGGTGACCGTTGGAGGGGCGTGGTTACACACCTGACACTTGTTGGATTATGTGGAGTGAAATATGGGGGAGACTTCTCGTGAAGGGACAGTTGGGCGTTTTGTCTCTGTGATGGAGCTTGTCGCTGCACGTCGTGCTGATTGTCTTGCCCAACCCTGATACCTTCCGGTATCTAGATTATGTTTATGTCTGTTTTCTTGCGTTTAAATAAATGTTAAATATGCCGTGCCGTGTCTGGTGTCTGTTTTGTTGTGCGCCTGAGTGCTGGCTGTAACAGATGGGGGCTCGTCCAAACCAATGCGTTAATCACGTGTAGTTTATAATGATTTTCTTTTGAATAATTTGAGGAAATTTTGCGGGGGATGGACGTGAGAAGGTAACGTAACAGTTTGTTCACATTTTCATGGGTGAAGTCAAGTGTTAGATGTGGGTGATAAACGACAGGATGATTTCATTCATTCCCCTGTTAGGTTTTAGCGACGCTTTAGCGTTGGTTTGTTATTTTAGTTTGTTATTTTGTGCAAGACTCCTGGGCTGAGTACACTGCTGTGGTTTGGGAATTGGGGCAGAATTGCTTAGTTCACTACCAGCGGTATTTTAGTGTTTAAAGGCGCTCGGCTCTGGGGAGTTGCATGAAGATTAGGTTTAGAAATATAGGGGTTGGTGGTAGTTAGGAAGGGGAATGCCGAATGAATGCTCACCCATTTTTGATCACTTAAAAGGACAAAGGAATTTTTATTTTTTTACCTATGAATTTGTGAATTAGTAACTTTGAATTAGAAATATGGCACCCATCGAAAACTTTTATTAAATCTCCGTTGGAGGGTTTGTTAAATGTGCTTTCATAAAGGACAATTTTGGGAACTTGTGGAACATTATGGTATTGGAGATGTAGATAAACCGGTTAAAAAAGAATGAGTTAAAAACAGTTTTGAAGGTAAAGTTGAGTGAGGGAGAAATTTTGTCCATTGCGAATGAAGAGATTATGAGGGAGTTCGAAAGAATCGGTGAACCTTTTTTCAGGTTTATCTTTTGAACAGAAAAAAGAGATCCTTAAGATGCAGCAAATGCATAGTCGAGAGATGGCTAATGTAGTTAAGGAACGTGAACTTGGATTGAAAAGGTTGAAAATGGACGATTTGCTTAAATAACGCGAAATGGAATTATTACAGCTCAAACATTCGCAACAGCTGGAATTGAGAAGCTGTCACAAGATTTTGAGTTGCAAGTTCAGCGGTTAAAGTTAATCGGTTGAAGGTAAAATGCCACTTTGAAGGTGTACCATCACAGGAAAGAGTATCGCGTTCATTTGATGTGGTAGGGAATTTAAAATTGCTTCCTAAGTTTAATGAACGTGATCTCGATGGATTGTTTTTTTCTCGTTGTTTGAGAGTATTGTGGAGGAACGTAATTGGCCTATTGCTGATCGGTTAGTGATGCTTCAAAGTGTAATTACCGGTAGAGCACAAGAGGGCTATATGGCGCTTACGGTGGAAGATCGAAAAGGACTATGACAAGGTTAAGTCTACTATTCTTGAGAGTGTATGAGTTGGTTCCAGAAGCATACCATCAGCGTTTTTGGAGTTGGCGAAGAGGAGAGAACGTCAGGACTCCTGATGGAAGGAGATTAAAGAGATGATGAGCAGGGTGAAAGTGGTCCTCTATGATGTTTTAGCCTTTCTGATTATTCTGGTGGAGAAAAGTGAAGAAAGTGAAGGGAGACTACAGCCTAGATTTTAACTCCAGATGTTGAAGAATAGAATGCAAACAGAGTGAAACTGCATCATCAACACTCCTATTTGCTCTGTAAGCAAATTGGTGGGGGTCAATTGAAATACTGAACAGGTGTTTACATATCAAACGCTCAAACACTTTCATAATGACAGAAGTTAAGGCCACAGGCCTATAATCATTAAAACACGAGATTCTGTTTTTCTTTGGAACTAGAATGATCACAGCAGATTTAAAACAAGCAGGCACAATACCAAGTTGAAGAGACCAGTTAAAGATGAAAGTGAGGACAGATGTTAATTGATCAGCACAGTGTCTTAAAGTGGCAGTCATTACACCGTCAGGCCCCGCCGCCTTCCTGATGTTTCTGCTGACGGAGCAAGATTCTTACATCATGCTCAGAGATAATGGGTGGAGGGTCACCCTGCTCTCTGTAGTGGGGTGGGGGGTGGGGTGGGGGGGGGGGGGGGCCATTAATGGAGAGCGTAGGGAGGGGGATAGTGGTAGTTATTAAGTCTACAAGGAGTTGCTTGGGCAGGTGATTTCCCATTAGTGTTTTGATCTTATAGTCAGTAATGTCCTGCACCCATGCCAGACACCTTTGATGTCATTTGCATATAGTTTATTTTCGAGCTTAGCTTTATAGGAAGCCTTGGATTTCAACACAGCTCGCTGAAATTCATATTTCAGTAATTTGTATTGTACCATATCACCACTCTTAAAAGCAGCCTGTTTTTTCTTACATAGCATTCTCACTACATTATTAATTATTGCTCTAATTCACTGATTAACTCTAAGAATTTGACTCAAAAGATAATGCACACTTACAGAAAAAATGTCTTTATTAAGGTAAAATGCCCATAAAAGGTACAATTCAATTTATATAAATGTTAATTTTTATTTTAAAATTACACAGAATATGAAGAATATGAAAAACTTGAGGAGTCAGCTGTCCACAAAAGTCCTTAAGATCCCAGCATGATAACACAATCAGTTGAATGAATGACTCAGTGACTCAAATAGTTTGTTTTAAGTATGATTGTGTAGTTTATTTTATTTTTCGAGTATTCTACCGATTATTCCATCGCAGGTGCGACTTATCAAAATTAATTTGACATGAACCAAGAGAAATGAACCAAGAGAAAACATTACCGTCTACAGCCGCGAGAGGGCGATCTATGCTGTTCAGTGCTCCTGGAGCCTACCCCTGAAAACATTAACTGAAAACTGTTAACTGAAATATTAACTGAAAGACAACTGAGAAAGACTGCTGAAAACATTAACTGAAAACAACTGAAAACAAACAAACCAGATTACAAACTGCAGGTAGTAAAAATATGCAGCCGATCTGATAGGTGACAGGAGCACTGAGCAGCATAGAGCGTCCTCTCGCGGCTGTAGATGGTAATGTTTTCTCTTGGTTCTAAATAAATGCGACTTATAGTCCAGTGCGACTTATATATGTTTTTTTTTCCTCGTCATGATGTATTTTTGGACTGATGCGACTTATACTAAGGTGCGACTATAGAGTCCGAAAAATACGGTAAGTGACTTACCGCCTGCACTTACTGGTCGTTTAGTTGAGAAGTATGTTGGAAAGTATGCATTTTCCCCCTCAACATTCCTTATTTGTACATTCAACATTAATCTAATAAAATTATTTATTGCAGTTGTAATTATTGTTATTTGCAGTTTAAATTATTTTCATCTGACTGGTAGCAGCCCTATAGTGTATATTGAATTTATTGATAAATTGTAGTAACTTGACATGAAAGATGATGCATACATCTAAAGAGGTTAAAAATAGGGCATTGTAAAGGTAATAAAAATATTAGATTTAAGTATGTAAAAGCTGATAGAACACTGATGAAAAATATTGCTTCAGAATAAATTGTTTACTCCACCAAAAATCTCAGTGATGCAGTTATTTTGCAGGGATATTTTGTATGGAATATTGTCTGCTGACATTAAAAGTTCACTGTATATCGTAGTTAATAAATATAATTTATTACACAAACCTCTACATTGCGACTAAATTTGACTCTGGGCAACGAATGATGTCTATCGTTTAGCCATTGGCTAATAAATTCTTAGATTTTACTCGCAGTGTGTGTGTTCGAGGCTATTATATAGGTTTATCACAGATATATTTTCACTCACTGAACACTGACTTTAGAGTTCTGCTCTCCATCAAGCGATCTGTACTTTTTCAATTCATCTCACTGGACGCACAGCGCACCTGTATTTGACGCTCTGTAAACTCTCTGTGAAGGTGCACGACTCGCCGTGGCTTTTGCTGATAGCGCTGTTTTCTCACACATGCAACGAGAGAGAGCGAGAGTCTTACCACATTGAATCGACGCGCTACATGCAAACTATATTCTTTGTTGTATTTTCTTGTCAAAATGATTCAACTTTTTTAGAACAAGTAGAAGATATGCCGGTTTATACGGTAGTGGGTGGAGCTAATACAACACAATGGCGATTTCATGTGGCTGGCGCTCATCTATACCATCCCTGATTTGATTTCAGCAAATTAGTTCGACCTTCAAGAACGCAGACAATGTGATTAATATTCATGAACCCAGAAGCTCATCAATCCGTAGTGCATTGTTTATTGTTAGTATGGTAGTATAATTAGTAGTAGTATTATGTTTTAATAATAATTACTATTATCTATTACTACTGTGTTTTTTTTTTACAGAAACCCTGAATGATACCCAACAATATCTTAAGCATCACAGCCAGTCTTAAGTTCAGTTAAAATGACAAATATGCATTCATACATGGTTACCAAATTTTAGTTCTAATCACTAAAGTTCTATCATATATATATATATATATATATATATATATATACTATATATATATATATATATATATGGGTGATTCTTCAACTATGGTACTTTTGGACCTGGACATTTTCAGAAAATTAAACATTTTTAATTAAAATTTTACTGTCATAATTTGTTTCCCCAGTATTCCTAGATACCTGCCCTGAAGTTGGCTGTGCTGATTTTTATGAAATAATGTTTTTTTTTTTTTTTTTTTTTATACATTTTTGCAGACATCGCAAAATAAATGGTCATTTCCACAACCGAACATGTGTTTTTCAACCAAAAATGTTGAAATATTTGTAATTATGAATATATTGGGTTACACATCACACTTGCATCTTTCCAAATTGTAAATTGATTTATTTCTCTGAAATGCAACTGTTAAGATTTTACAAAGTTAACACCAAAAAAAAAAAACGCTGAACACTAAGCCACTGAAACCTTTCATTCATATTTCTGACATTTTCAAATCTGATATTTTTTCAACTAATATACATATAATTTACCCTTAACTGCTAAATAATCAACACCACCACCATCATTACCTTAGCTTTAATTTTTTTTTTATGTTTTACCAAAAAAATATTTGTGGTTGTGGAAATGACAAGGGTAAGCGGGGTTATGGTGAAAAACAAATTTTAAGAGATAAAACCTGTAGTAGAATTATAAATGATGGAAATGCAAAAGTGATGAGTCATGACCTCAATGTGTAGGACAAAAAGAATCTCAAATTCAAGTTGGAAGTTTATTATTATTTTTATTTCAAACAGGGATAGTGTATTGATGAATAACTGGCCTAACAGCAGTAGTATTAAAAAAGATAACTCATTCCATGTGTCACAAATTATTGAAACAAAAACAATATCATAAACACAATCATCATGTTTCACCACTCCCTGAACCAGAGCAGTGTATATGGGCCAAGGTTCACTCACAGATGAACAGGTGAACCCAAGGGACAAGTGTTCAACATGTTTAAAATATGCCAAATTGAAAAGAAATACAAGAAACTATATATATTAGATTTGATTGATTTGGGTTATAATTTCATACTTTCTGTTTGAATTTAAATTCACCCGTATATTAGCCATGGTTCACTCACAGTCAAGTTCGGTGACTTCTCTGCTGATGTTTTGGGTGCCATCTTTAAAGAACAACAGAGAGACTATGTCAGATTTAGTTGTAAACAATAAAATATCTCAATATTAAAACATTCTCTATGACATTATATGTAAAGTTTATGTGTTTACACTATATTTTTAGTACTATAGGCAAACTACTTTGCTTTTAAGCACAGACAATGTCCTTGCAAGCCAACCTGTCTTTATCACTTCCATGGAGACAGATGTGGGAAAAGGACAGTTGTGGAAATGACATTTTCCCCCGTTCCCTCTAATATCTCATGTTTGACTAGCCTGTTAGTGTTAGTTTTAGAGTTAGCATTAAATAATCTCAAATATCACCTGATGAAATTGTAAAATTCCAGAAATGTTTCTGTCGGAATGAATTACGAGCGGTTCAGACATGGCATACAATAAACATACTCGCAGTATTTCTCAAATTTACCTTGATATATCTCCAATTTATTAACCTCTGCTGGGACCATTCTTTCATTCAGCCATGTGGTTTCCTCTGGAGTGTCAGTTACTATGGTTACTGAGTATACAAATCTAGAGCACTGAGCCTGGGATTGCATTTAATGCAGAGGTGTGGAAATGACAGTGAACCCAAGGGACCAAGTGTTCAACATGTTTAAAATGGTCAAATTGAAAAGAAATATTAAAATAAATTAGATTTGAATGAATTGGGTTATAATGCATACTTTCTGTTTGAATTTAAAAATTATATCAGTATTAGATTTTAAGTGAGATAAGGTTGAAGACCCAAAGTCTGGCCTAGGGACAGAGGCAAAATAGTAAAAAACACATATAAAAATGCCTCCTCCATAGGTTTTATATAAAACAACAGAATTGAACAATGATTTTTTTTTTATATATAGGTTCCCCTACACGTAGTAAGTGTGAAAAAAAAAAAAGTGGAATGTTTTTTTTTTTTTTTAATATCTGTCAAGGACAGAAAAAGTACCATAGTTGGAGATTCACCCATATATATATATATATATATATATATATATATATATATATATATATATATATATATATATTATATATATATATATATATATATATGATTCCAATCACCTATCTTTGTAAAAAGACACAGCTTCTTATATATATATATATATATATATATATATACACACACACACACAGGTGCTTCTCAGTAAATTAGAATGTCGTGGAAAAGTTAATTTATTTCAGTAATTCAATTCAAATTGTGAAACTCGTGTATTAAATAAATTCAATGCACACAGACTGAAGTAGTTTAAAGGTTAGTTCACCCAAATATTAAAATTATGTCATTAATGACTCACCCTCATGTCGTTCCAAAACCCGTAAGACCTCCGTTCATCTTCGGAAACACGAGTTTTAAGATAATTTTAGATTTAGTCGAGAGCTTTCTGTCCCTCCATTGAGAATGTATGTACGGTATACTGTCCACGTCCAGAAAGGTAATAAAAAAACATCTTCAAAAGTAGTCCATGTGACATCAGAGGGTCCGTTGGAATTTATAGAAGCATCGAAAATACATTTTGTTCCAAAAAATAACAAAAATTACGACTTTATTCCGCTTTTTCTTCTTCTCTTCCGGGTCTGTTGTGAACGCGACTGCTGGTGACTGTTGACGTACGACGCTGCTGGACGTGTCCGCGTTTTCTTTTGTTATTTGGGCGCACAGAGGAGAGTGGGCTGGGGTCAGCGGGGAAGCGTCGTCTTACGTCAACAGTCACAGCAGTCGCGTTCACAACAGACCCGGAAGAGGAAGAAAAAGCGGAAGGGATAAAGTCGTAATTTTTGTTATTTTTGGAACAAAATGTATTTTCGATGCTTCTAGAAATTCCAACGGACCCTCTGATGTCCACATGGACTACTTTGAAGATGTTTTTATTACCTTTCTGGACGTGGAAAGTATACCGTACATACATTCTCAATGGAGGGACAGTAAAGCTCTCGGACTAAATCTAAAATATCTTAAACTGTGTTCCGAAGATGAACGGAGGGTCTTACGGGTTTGGAACGACATGAGGGTGAGTCATTAATGACATAAATTTTAATTTTTGGCTGAACTAACCCTTTAAGTCTTTGGTTCTTTTAATTGTGATGATTTTGGCTCACATTTAACAAAAACCCACCAATTCAACAAATTAGAATATGGTGACATGCTAATCAACTCAAAACACCTGCAAAGGTTTCCTGAGCATTCAAAATGGTTTTCTCAGTTTTGGTTCACTAGGCTACACAATCATGGGGGAAGACTGCTGATCTGACAGTTGTCCAGAAGACAATCATTGAGACCCTTCACAAGGAGGGTAAGCCACAAACATTCATTGCCAAAGAAGCTGGATGTTCACAGAGTGCTTTTATATAGCATATTTCCCTGTTATGAATTATGATACCCGCTTGGTTCTTTGGTCCGTTGGGTCGGATTGCTTTCTCACCACGAGCGAACCGCTCCAGAGTCCACTTGCAATCGGGCCAAGACCACCTCTTCAAGCAGGTCTAGGTCCGCTTGTTTGGTCCGCTTTTTTGTTCGCACCTGAGTGCGATCACTACATTCACACCTGCCCAAACAAACCACACCAAGAAAGACAACAAACTCTACTGCGATTCAACCTAACTAAATGAGGCAGGTGTGAAAGCACCCTTAGAGCTTTAGTGGTTGAACAGAATTGAATAAATTTTTTTTACAAGATTGTGTTGCTACTTTTTTTTTATACATTGATTTACTAGTGTATGCTTTTCAGAGTGATTCACCTTTTTAAATGAATTCATATCCAAGTTTTACTAGCAGGATAGTTGTGAAATTACATGATACTCACACAGGGTTAGAGGTCACAGCAGGTCCATCACTGAAATTAGGGGGCAGACCCATGGAGTTACTATTCATGGACACATAGTTGACTCCTGGAGATGATGTTCTCAGAGTGTCAACAGGGAGCCTCCTCCTCTCTCGTCACTCATTTTACAGGGCTTTTTCTGCTAGATGAGACTTGATTTCAGGCCTGTATGTGGAGTCAGAGAACATCCATTATACTGGATTTGGATACACCACAGTAAGTTAAAATGAAATTCTTGGGTTTTACTTGTTAAAAGGGATACTCCACCCCAAAAGGAAAACTTTTGTCATTAATCACTTATCCCTATGTCCGTTCCTAACTCGTAAAAGCTTTGTTCATCTTTGGAACACAATTTAAGATATTTTGGATGAAAACAGGCAGGCTTGAGACTGTCCCATAGACTGCCAGATAAATAACAGTGTCAAGGTCCAGAAAAGAATGAAAAGCATCGTCAGAATAGTCCATCTGCCATCAGTGGTTCAATCGTAACATTATGAAGCGAAGAGAATACTTTTTGTACAAGAAAAGCATCGTCAGAATAGTCCATCTGCCATCAGTGGTTCAATCGTAACATTATGTCAAATCAGCATAGCGCCATTTTAGAGAATTTGAACAGTACGCAGGCGGAGTACTTCTTCTGTGTCAGCCGACGCCACAAGGATATGTTTTCTACATATTTTTACGCTTTGGTTTGAAAAGAAAACAGCGCATCAGTGCAGCACGCCTGACACAGAAGAGCGTACTGCATCTTTTCTGCATCTGTACACTTGACTACAATTTCGGTAGTGTGGTTAAGTTTGGAGGGTGGTTGTTGGTGGGGTGGGATGTGGTGGTGCTCCCTTGCGATCTCAACCGACTGACTGAGGCCATCCTAAAAAGACGCTCAGGGACAGTTGACGGGCCACTGCTGCGCGTCCATCACAAAAGCTTATCATTTTCATGTGTTTTTAAACCTTGCCAATTTAAACATTCAAAAGAGTTTAAAGAATTCAAACACAAGACGCAGGAAAGCTCGACTGAGTAAGCTTCTTGCGCGCTGTGTTCGGTGCGCACGCAGAGAGCCGCATCTCACGGACAGCAACATCGAACCGAGCTCTCCTTCAGGAAGATTGCGTCCTCCTGCACCTGAACAAACAAATGCAAATCGCGGTTTGAACAAACAGAAAAAGATGTGAAACAGCCCAATTAGCACTGCAGTGTTCTGGTGTTCAGGGCTCATGCAGAGACGTGTCCTCAAAGCGCTTGAACACTGAATCTGTCTCTTCTGTTTTTGTACCAACAAATACATACAAAATTTCAAAATACCCGTCTTGGAAAGTGTGTTTAAAAAAACTGTCGGTTATGTCTTAAGTGAAAGTAAACAGTCTTGGAAAGAAATCGGATGGGTGGTGTCATTATAATGGATGCATTGTCTCTTAAAGTGTCCGCGCCTAATTACTAGCTCTGCTGTCGGTTGTCTTTAATGTTAATCCAAGAAAATAAAATAAAAATAAAATTAAGTCTCTTGTCTTGATTGATTTGTTTTTTTGTTTTGAATTGATTTAATGCAAAGCCAAAAATTAATATTGATACCAGATATAAATGTTTATATTGTTTTACTAGTGGGTGCAGGACCCTAAAGTTCATTTTGTAAGTGAGTATAGCAAAATAAAGTGAACTGTGACGTATTATACCCAAAAATTCTTCATACTGTAGACTACTAGTGAAATTAATAAAAAAAAAAAATAATTTGGTACCACACATTATTCAGACACTTAGACCAAGTGTTTTTTCTTTAATTGCTAATGCAACCTTTTTACAACACAGACTGAACAAAATTAAGCATTGCTTGGTAATTGGTCAACAAAGTATTGATAGTTGTGTAAATATTGTCATACTAACAGTTGTCTGAAGTGTTGGTTGATTGTAATCCATTACATAACTTTCTATCAAAATTATCTGAAGAAACAGTCGAGCAACAGATAAGGACAGCAGTTTGTAAGTGTTTTGCCTCATTTTCTCATTAGACTACTGCGTGAGCGTCGTTGTTAGGAAAACTTTGCTTTATTTACTGTGTGTCTTACCCTGGTAAATACGTGCTGAAGTGGCGCTTGGTTTTGCGTTTGCCTATCAAGGGACTGGCCAGTTTCGGTCTGCTAATAGGGAGGTGTGACCAGCTGACTTCAATCACAGGTAATCAGGCAAAGATATAAGTGGTAGGTGTCACCGTGGCAGCGGTCGCGGCAGCCTTTGTGTGAAGCCTACTCGTGTGAAGACCGACGAGTGTACCATCGACTCTACCATCGACTCTACCTGCGCGACTCCACCTAGCAAGGACACAGACAAGGCTCGAGTATTACTTTTCTCCCCTTTAATTTTTTGTATAGCTTGTTCTCAAACTACTTATTTCGGTCACTTGTAGTCACTATGTGCTTTTTAGATCTCTACTATCACTACTAACACTCGGAGAGCATGTTATGTACGTCGAAGGAAGGCCTGCCCTACAAATCTACGGCCTGTCCATCTGACCTCTACTACTATGCTCTCTATTTCAGTTGGTCTCTGGAACGGCCAGTCCGCTGTTAACAAAGCAGACTTCATTTCTTCTGTTGCTACTCATTCCGGTCTCAACCTCATGGCACTGACTGAGACTTGGATCATACCTGAAGACACTGCCACTCCCGCAGCCCTCTCCACTAATTTCACTTGTTCCCACACCCCTCATACGAACTGGGAGAGTTGGAGGTACTGGTCTCCTTATATCGAAAGATTGGAAATTTGATCTTCAACCATCACCTACAGGTATCCCTTCTTTCACGGTTCATTTGAATCACATGCTATTACTGTAACCCACCCTGTTAAAATCCACTTTGTGGTCATTTATCGTCCCCCAGGTCAATTGGGAACCTTCTTGGAGGAGTGTGGATGTGCTGCTATCAAACTATCCTGAAGATGGTACTCCTCTGGTACTGCTCAGAGACTTTAACATCCACCTAGAAAAACCTCAGGCTGCTGACTTCAACACTCTGCTTGGCTCATTTGATCTCAAGCGAGTGTCTACTACAGCTACGCACAAATCAGGCAACCAACTGGACCTCATCTACACACGCTGTTGTTCCGTGGACAACTCTTTAGTTGCTCCACTGCACACCTCAGACCACTTCCTCATTACTGCTAACCTCGTACTTACTCCTGAAGCGGCACACGCTCCACCGCAGGTCACCTTTCAACGGAACCTACGCTCACTCTCTCCATCTCGCCTATCCTCTATGGTTTCATCCTCACTTCCTTCACTCTCGCAGTTTTCAGCTCTGGACACGAACAGTGCTACGGACACTTTTTGCTCCACTCTAACCTCTTGCTTGGACAACTTTTGCCCACTGTCGTCTAGACCAGCACGCACCACCCCATCTGCCCCCTGACTGTTTGATGTTCTCCGTGAACATCGCTCTAAACTCAGGGCTGCAGAGAAGAAATGGCATAAATCAAGAAACTCTACTGACCTCAGTGTGTATCAGTCTCTCCTCTCTTCCTTCTCTGCAAATGTCTTCACTGCTAAAACATCATACTACCACAACAAAATACAACAACTGTTGTGACGCGCTCGAACACTCTTCAAAACTTTCTCTTCTCTTCTTAATCCGCCTCCACCTCCTCCTCCATCGAGCTCTTACAACTGACAACTTTGCAGTTTTCTTCACAAATAAGACAAGAACCATCAGTGACCAATTCTCCACACCGTAGACTGAGGATGACTTCACAATGACTAATGCACCCTATCTCTCCTCCTTCTCTCCACTCTCAGAGACGGACGTTTCCAAACTTATCCTGTCCAGTCATCCTATTACTTGCCCACTTGATCCGATCCCCACTCACCTCCTTCAAGCGATTTCTTCTTCAGTCATACCTTCACTTACTCACATTATCAACTCCTCTCTTCACTCGGGAACATTTCCCTCAGCATTTAAGCGGGCTCGGGTAAGCCCACTGCTGAAGAAACCATCTCTAAATCCAGCACTTCTAGAAAACTACAGACCGGTATCCCTTCTTCCATTCATTGCAAAGACACTTGAACAAGCTGTGTTCAACCAGCTCTCTATGTTTCTTGTACACGAACAACATCCTGGACAGCAACCAATCTGGCTTCAAAAGTGGCCACTCAACTGAGACTGCCCTGCTCTCGGTTACTGAAGCCCTGCGACTGGCAAGAGCAGCTTCAAAATCCTCAGTACTCATTTTGCTGGACCTGTCTGGCTGCTTTTGACACCGTTAATTACCAGATTCTCCTGTCCACCCTCAGAAAGATATGCATCTCTGGAACCACACTCCTGTGGTTTAAGTCTTACCTTTCTGATAGATCCTTCATGGTGTCTTGGAGGGGTGAAGTTTCTAAGTCACAACAACTTGCTACTGGGGTTCCTCAAGGCTCAGTACTTGGACCACTTCTCTTTTCCATCTACATGACGTCATTAGGATCTGTCATTCAGAAGCATGGCTTTTCCTATCACTGCTACGCTGATGACACTCAACTCTACTTATCATTCCAACCCAGATGACCCGACGGTAGTTGCTCGCATTTCAGCCTGTCTGAGTGACATTTCTAGCTGGATGAATTACCATCACCTTCACCTCAACCTTACTAAGACTGAACTGCTGGTGGTTCCAGCTAACCCATCGTGTTCATCACAACTACTCTTTACAGCTGGGTTCGTCAACCATAACTCCTTCCAGGACAGCCAGAAACCTAAGAGTTGTGATGGATCACCAGTTAAGCTTCACAGACCATATTGCTACAATGACCCGGTCCTGCAGATTTGCTTTATACAACATTAGGAAGATTAGACCCTTCCTGTCAGAGCAAAAATGACCAATTTCTGTGTCCAAGCTCTTGTTCTCTCCAGACTGGACTATTGTAATGCTCTCCTGGCGGCCCTTCCTGCATGTACTATCAAGCCTCTGCAACTGATCCAGAATGCAGCAGCGAGGGTTGTCTTCAATGAGCCAAAAACAGCTCATGTGACTCCTCTCCTCATCAGGTTACACTGGCTTACCAGTAGCCGCTCGCATTAAATTCAAGGTACTGATGCTTGCCTACAGGACAACCATGGCACGGCACCAACATACCTAAGCTCATTAATTCAAAACTTATGTGCCCTCCAGAAGTTTACGCTCTGCCAAGTGAACGACGCTTTGTGGTGCCATCCCAAAGAGGTTCAAAATCACTCTCACTGACTTTTCCTGGACTGCGCCCGTTGGTGGAATGACCTCCCGATCTCAGTTCGAACAGCTGAGTCTTTACTCATTTCGAAAAACATCTAAAGACTCATCTTTTTCGCCAGCACTTAACCAACTAATACTAGTACTTACCTTTTCTTTTCTTGTCTATCATATTCTTACGCCAAAAAAAAAACAAAAACAAAAAAAAAACACCCTGGCTACGTGTTCTGTACTACACTAACTGAGACTTGTCATAGCACTTGTTATACCGTTGTTGTTCTCTTGTTGATCTGATTGCTTCTATTGCTCTCATTTGTAAGTCGCTTTGTATAAAAGCGTCTGCTAAATGATTAAATGTAATGAGTTCTTTTCAGATTTTATTACCAATTTCTAAACTATAGCAAAATAAACTGTGATAATGTGAGAAATGTTGAAGGTGTCTGAATAAATTTTGGTTTGGACTGTATATTTTATTTTAAATTGAAGACTATGCAGTGCTATTACACAAGACGTGGAAAAACTCAACTGAGTGGTCGCGTGCAGTGTTGGTTGAGCGTGAAGGTTGTTTAATTTTTTTGATTAAATAAATAGAATGAACATACAAATTCAACACTTTTCAAACAGGGCCCACTGGTACAACCTGCACCGGGACCCCTCAAAACCCCAGCTACGGCCCTGATAGTCCTTACTAAAGCCTGGTTTTCACTTAGGTCTATGTTACTAAAAAATATCAGATTACTCAATTGTCAAAAATAATCAGTAGTAGATTACTTGATTACCAAAATAATAATTAGTTACAGCTGTTACGACCCAGGCCTCTGTGCTCCTCTCTCCGACGGCCACCGGAAGGCACCCTCACCTGAGTACTAACATCTTCCTGGACTACATTACCCATATGCCCCGTACCTCGGACTAATCACCACCAGGTGTTCCTCATTTCACTCCCCATGTAAGCTGAAAGCCAAGCACTCACTCAGTGAGAAGAAGTCTTGTTTAGCCTGTCTAGCATTTCTGAGCGTTTATCTCTGCCTGATTATCTGTGTATTACCTTGGACTGTTCTGATTCTACCGATCCTCTGCCGCCTGCCCTATTGACCCCTGCTTTGTCTTTGACCTACCTGTTGTCTGCCGCCTGCCCTGATTCAAGCCTGGTAACCGACCTTGATCTCGATTGTCTCTGATATCCTTGACGCTGTTGTCTGACCTCTGCCTGGTACTTCTACGTTTTCTTATTAAACATTGCACATGGATCCGAATGTCTCTGACTCCTCGTTACAGAAGACTTCGCCAACTCAGGATCCAGCGATGTTCTTCCAGCTGTCTTCTGAGGTATCTGCTCAAGCTTCTGTGCTGGCCACACATCAACAACAGCTGTAGAGACTCACCTCTCTCACAGAGGAGCTCGTGAGGACGCTACAAGCCCTCCATGTGACCGCCCCAACAGGGAGTTCAACACCAGCACCAGCGCTCACCAGCACCAGCGCTCACCACTCCCGTCTCGACTTACGCATCACATGGCATTCGACTCTCACTTTCCTGAAAAGTATGACGGTTCCCCAAGCTAGTGTAAGGACTTTCTAATGCAATGCTACATCTGCATCAACCAGCAACCCCTCACTTACTCAACTGATGAGAGTCATGTGGCGTTCGCTGCTCGCTGCTTACCGGTAAAGCGTTGGAATGGGCTACAGCGATGTGGCAGGGTAATCGCATGTCCCACTTACGACTGTTTCATTCGCCAATTCCGGGATGTGTTTGAGCATTCTGCCAGCGGAAAGGAGGCAGGAGAGGAGTTAATCGTGCTACGTCAGGGTCACAGCACCGCTGCCGAATATACATTGGCCTTTCGAACCCTCAACTGCTCAGACGGGCTGGGATGACGAACCTCTTCGGCTATTCTACCGTAAGGGACTCAACCATGATCTACAGTCTGAACTAGCCTGCAGAGAGGAGGGAAAAACTCTGGAACAATTCATGGACCTGGCTATTCGTCTGGATAACCTGATACGCTCACAACACACTCGTCGGAGGTCACCCACCCAGTTGGTCGCTTAAAAATTAATAGAGAGGAAGGAAAAATTCATCGAACCAGAACCCATGCAAATCGGCACCACTCAACTATCCACTGACAACATCTGTGCCTATACTGCGGTCAGGCTGGTGATCTGAGGGCTTCCTGTCCCACTCGGCCTCCTCGTCGGGATTACACAGCGGTTAGTGCTAGCCTTCATTCCTTTGGGGTACCGGTGGCTATTAGCACTGAGGGGAGGAAATTTGAGACCATAGCCATGATAGACTCTGGGGCTGCGGGGAATTTTATTGACACATCTTTTGCTGAAACTCATGACATTCCTCTCCTTTCATGTGAATCCCGG
Organism: Cyprinus carpio; assembly: GCF_018340385.1. Taxonomy (NCBI): domain Eukaryota; kingdom Metazoa; phylum Chordata; class Actinopteri; order Cypriniformes; family Cyprinidae; genus Cyprinus; species Cyprinus carpio. Next base: position 2,661,795 of record NW_024879238.1, on the reverse strand, counting down.
GTGGGAGTGGCAGCGCTAGATGGTCGACTGCTGGGTTCAGGGAGAATTAAATGCATAATGCCAGAGATCCATCTTCAAACTGGGGCTCTCTACACAGAATCCATTAGACTGTTCGCCATTGAATCACCCCAGAACCCCGTCATCCTAGGACTACCCTGGCTTGAGAAACATAACCCACGCATATCATGGTCAACTCAGGAGATCGTTCAGTGGTCAAGTACCTGTCAAAGCCATTGTATCACCACACGTCAACCATCCACTCATTCCCATGAGGGGGAGCTCAAACCCTGCGACCTTTTAAGCCTGCCAGTTGAATTTCAGGATTTATCGGAGGCCTTCAGCAAAGCCAAAGCTTCCAAGCTTCCTCCTCATCGACCCAGCGACTGTGCCATCAACCTCATCCCAGGTTCTACTCCTCCCAAGGGCAGGATTTTCCCCTCTCTCAACCCGAATCTGCAGCCATGAAGAAGTATATAGAGGAGGAACTGGCCAACGGCTTCATCGTGCCATCGAAATCACCAGCTTCAACGGGGTTTTTTCTTCATCAAGAAGAAGGATGGAAGTCTTCGGCCCTGCACTGACTATCGGGCACTCAACGAGATCAGTGTAAAGTTCCGCTACCCATTGCCTCTGATTCCTTCGGCCCTGGAGCAGCTCCGCAACGCCAAATACTTCACTAAATTAGATCTCCGCAGTGCCTACAATCTGGTTCGCATTCGCAAAGGGGACGTTCGGACTTGCCAACAGTCCTTCTGTGTTCCAGGCCCTCATTAATGATGTCTTCCGGGATTTGCTTAACCACTGTCATCATCTACATTGACGACATCCTGATCTACTCCGAATCCTTGGAAACCCACGTCAAGCAGGTCAGAGCGGTCCTTCAGAGACTCATTCAGCACCAGCTCTATGCTAAGTTACAGAAGTGTGAATTCCACCAAAACACGGATTTCCTTCTTGGGTTACATAATCAGTGCAGAGGGGGTAGCCATGGATGAAAAGAAGGCACAGGCAGTATTAGACTGGCCAAAACCATCCTCAACCAAGGAACTCCAGCGTTTTCTAGGATTTGCAAACTTCTATCAACGCTTCATCAGAAATTTCAGTGTAGTAGCTGCACCTCTCACCTCACTGTTGCAGGGGAAGGGTCAACGTCTCAATTGGACACCCCCCAGCGAACAGGCTTTCCAGCAGCTCAAACAGCGGTTCACGACAGCTCCCGTCTTACATCATCCCAATCCGGAGCTGGAGTTCACAGTGGAGGTGGACGCATCCAATATGGGCATCGGCGCTATCCTCTCACAACGTCATGGTAACCCACCTAAACTGTTTCCATGTGCTTTCTTCTCTCGCAAACTCAACCCAGCCGAGAGAAACTACGACGTGGGAGATAGAGAACTATTAGCCGTGAAGACGGCATTTGAGGAGTGGCGTCATTGGCTGCAGGTAGCCAAACTACCATTCCTCGTACTCACCGACCATCGCAACCTGGAGCACATCCGTTCTGCCAAGCGTCTCAATCCCAGACAGGCAAGATGGTCTCTATTCTTCTCTCGATTTGATTTCAAAGTAACCTATTGACCTGGAGCGAAGAACAGCAAAGCAGACGCCCTGTCCCGAAAGTTCGATCACCTTCCCAAGTCTAACTCTGTTGAACCCATTCTCCCCTTCACAGTTATCCTAGCACCTATCCGATGGGACATCATGAAAGAGATTTCAGAAGCTAAGGTAAACAACCCTTTTCCTGCCGAGTGTCCACCCAACCGTACCTATGTCCCTGCCGAACTCCATCCATGAGTAATACAGTGGATTCACAAATCTCCCAGCGCTGGTCATCCGGGCATCAACGCCTCCAGAGAACTTGTGGCCAATCACTTCTGGTGGTCCTCACTTCAGGCCGACGTTACTCAATTCGTCCAGGGCTGTGTCACTTGCAACATCACAAAGTCCTCACATCAGCGACCAGCCGGTCTGCTCCAACCTCTGCCCATTCCCCAATGACCATGGTCTCATATTGCTATCGACTTCGTGACTGACTTACCCAGCTCCAAGAATTTCACAGCAAATTATTGACCGCTTCTCAAAGGCTTGCCGTCTAGTTCCTCTCCCCAAGCTGCCTACAGCCTTTGAGACGGCCAAAGCCCTGCTACAGAATGTGTTCAGGTTCTACGGTCTTCCTGAGGACATCGTCTCGGACCGGGGTCCACAATTCACTTCCCGAGTATGGAGAACAATCTGCCAACAACTAAATATCAATGTCAGCCTTACCTCAGGATATCACCCCGAATCCAATGGCCAGGTAGAGCGACTCAACCAGGAACTTTCCCGTTTCCTCCGGACCTACTGTCACAACAACCAGGCCGACTGGAGTCGCTATCTTCTGTGGGCGGAGTATGCCCAGAACTCTCTCCGAAAGCCTGCCACCGGTCTCACTCCCTTCCAATGTGTACTTGGCTTCCAGCCACCCCTGTTTCCCTGGTCTGGTGAACCTTCGGAGCTCCCCGCAGTAGATGAGTGGTTGAGAAGGAGCGAGGAGACTTGGAACGCAGCTCATGTTCACCTCCAACGAGTGGTTCGCAGAGCAAAGGAACAGGCTGATCGACACCGCAGAGCTGGTCCTAGCTTCACCCCTGGTCAATGGGTTTGGCTATCCACCCGAGATCTCCATCTTCGTCAGTCCTGCAGGAAACTCAACCCGAGGTACGTGGGTCTCTTCAAAATCATCAGAGAAATAACACCCGTCTCGTATCGTTTAGCATTGCCTGCCAATTGTCGTATCTCACCCACCTTTCATATCTCCCTGCTCAAGCCCGCCGGTGGACCTGGAGGAGAGAGGGACCAGGAGGAGGCCTCCGAGGAGAGCACCCCTCCCATGATCATCGTTGGCGAGGAGGCCTATCAGGTGCGAGCAATCCTAGACTCCCGACGCCGAGGCAGGGTCCTTCAGTATCTCATTGACTGGGAGGGATACGGTCCGGAAGAACAATCTTGGGTTAACTCACAGGACATCCTAGATCCCAGCCTTACCACTGAATATCACAGAGACCACCCCGACCGACCAGCTCCCAGACCCCGGTGTAGAGATCATGCTCACTTCGGGAGCCGCTCCCAGGGAGGGGGATCTGTTACAACCCAGGCCTCTGTGGCTCTCTCCGACGGCCACCGAAGGGCACCCTCACCTGAGTACTAACATCTTCCTGGACTACATTACCCATATGCCCCATACCTCAGACTAATCACCACCAGGTGTTCCTCATTTCACTCCCTATATAATCTAAAGCCAAGCACTCACTCAATGTGAAGTCTTGTTTAGCATGTCTAGCATTTCTGAGCGGTTATCTTGGCCTGATTATCTGTGTATTACCTTAGACTGTTCTGATTCTACCGATCCTCCGCCGCCTAGCCTATTGACCCCCTGCTTTGTCTTTGACCTACCTGTTGTCTGCCGCCTGCCCTGATTCAAGCCTGGTAACTGACCTTGATCTCGATTGTCTCTGATATCCTTGACGCTGTTGTCTGATCTCTGCCTGGTACTTCTACGTTTTCTTAAACATTGCACATGAATCCGAATGTTTCTGACTCCTTGTTACAACAGCCCTAGATTAGTTAAAATATTTCTAAATATAACTGCATTGTTTTACTTTTTATAATTTTGTCTTTGAAAATTTCTTAAAAGTAGTATTAAAATATAGTCACGTTCTAGTAATTAAAAGTAAAAAGTATAGTAAATAAAAGTTACAAATTAACTTACAAATAAATCAACTAATATAAATACAAATAAAATTACTAATAAATTAACTAATATAAATATAAAATTATTTAATTAAACATTATCATGCATTTTCAATTCACAGTTGTAGTCAAAAATTGTGAAAAATTTGCTGAATTTTCTAATTTTACCAAAATTAGAAGAACTACTATATATATATAAAGTGAAACATTCCCATGTTAGAGGACAAGAATATACTTTGCATTGGGCAGTTCTCCGAGCTCCATTCTCTTGGGCTTTTTGAAGTTACTGGTAAGATAACCCATTATTTTCTTGAAAAAAAAAAAACAACAACAAAATTGACTCAAGATACTTATCCACATGATAAAGGAGGTCTTGAATATCAATAACTCATTTCAAACCAAAAACAAACTCTTTTCTGCAATTGACCATTCACAGGGAGCTTGATTGACAGGTGATCTGACCAATCAGATTATAGATATTATGTGCCACTGTTGCTATCTGCCATCTTGTCCGACAGCTACATATAAAAATCCATGTTAAAATGGGGGAAACTTTTCCAGTATAACTAAATATAAAAATGTGCGCAGGGTTAAGCTGTGCTGTTGTTGGCTGCCACAGTAACTAATTGGGGTCTTGGAATTGACTTTGACAACCCTGCTCTTATCTGACACACACATTTGAGGTCTTGGGTTAACACACCTGATTCAGATAATCAGCTTGCTAGAAGTGAGCTCCATGCATGAACTGTGTTCTGATTGACATGCTCCCTACACAGTGTTCATTGCTCCTTACTCCTTGAAGTTTACCTTACTTCGGAACATTCATTCACGAATTTGCGCTGCACAACATCTTCCCACACGGATAAGTGTGACATCATATACCTCGGTAAATAAATGCACATTTCATGTCTTGCTCACTTCATTGCATTTTGAATGGAACGTACATGTTCGCTTCGATCTTGAATCATGGCGGAATATCCTGTGATGTCCACTTCGCAGGGCACTTACATTCGAATAGAAACAAACATCTGAAACCATAAGAGAGAAATACAAAATGTGCAGAGCAGGGGTCGCGAGGACTGTAATTGAGAACTGCTGAGCTAAAGGATTTCCTTTAAAGTACCTGTTTTACATTTTCCTCGTAAAGGACAACGTTTTAACGAATTTGCTTCTAAAAAGTAACATATCAATACATACATTTTTGGTTTAAATTTTTTTTTTTTATTGTGAGGTACTCGAGGCCGTACTGTATTTTGAATAAGTCACGGCTGAAGGGGTTGCAGACTCCACTTTGCGTCGTGCCTAACAACGTCCTTTAGCTGTGACTTACAGCACGGCCGCGAGTACCTTTGCTTACATAAAGTACACTATGTTATTACAGGCATTATACGGAGGAAATATGACAAGAAAATGCAATCAAAACATTACAGGTCAAAATGTGAGCAACTCATCATCAGTAGTTTGAAAACTATCTCTTGGCAAGAAGGCCTAAATGTGGGCTATTTGTGATTGCTATAACTGCTTTTTATTTTGAAACATGTTGTGCTCGCATTTAATTTGTCAAATCAGAGCTGTTTAAAGTTTAACTATCAAATTTCAGTAATATTCTGATTCCTTTAATCCATCCCCGGATTTTAAACCTCCTGAAAATAACTTTTTGCCTGAGTCCGTTTCGTCTGATGCCTTTTCGTCTAATGCCTTTTTGCCTGAGTCCGTTTCGTCTGATGCCTTTTTGTCTGAGTCCGTTTCGTCTGATGCCTTTTTGTCTGAGTCCGTTTCGTCTGATGCCTTTTTGTCTGAGTCCGTTTCGTCTGATGCCTTTTTGCCTGAGTCTGATGCCTAATTGTATGAGACCTGACACCTAAACGTCATTTTTCCTGAGACCTGAAGCTTTTCAGTCTGAGGCGCGATGCCGTTTTGTCCAATGACTGAAGCCTTTTAGTCTGAGGCATGACGCCTTTTCATTTAATGACTGAGGTCTGAGGATGTCCTAAAATGTACACCGTACACCAGTGACTGAGGTCTGAGGATGTCCTAAAATTTTTGCCTGTTTGAACTTACTGGAATTATTTATTTACTTATTTATTTTTTACAGAAGGATAATAAATATTAAATATAACGTAAAAATAAGCATATTTTACATAGAAATATGGTACTTTTAGAGGTAAAAAAAAAAATCACGAAAAACTGCATAAATTGATAGTTTTTTTATTTTATCGAAGACAGTAATATGACATTAACTACTGAATGTGCATACCAAACTGTAAGTCGTAGAGACTTGAAACTTACAGGAATGGTAGTTTACAGCCTACGACGTGACCAAGGCTTGCCCCAGTCAGTCTGACGGGGGCGCTAAAGCGATCAAAAGTACAAAATCGCTCACAACTCCTAAACCATCATCCGCAGGCCCAAGTGTTTTATCTTGTTGGAATCGGCTTGACCAAGTGTTTTATCTTGTTGGAATCACGCCAGACAAAACGAATACCAGATGCTCAGATTCACTCATGAGCCTGGCAAAATTTTCAGGTATTTTGCATGAAGATTCTCTGGAGAGTGAATATCAATAATTATCAAAAAAGAGTTGAACTTTTGACTTACCATCGCAAAGGGACGCCAAAACGTTGGAAAGGGGCAGAGCCACGTTTAGTAAAATGCCTATAACTCCTGAACGGAATAACTTATCTTATGTATCTTAATTAATTATCTTAACACTTATGTAAGAGCTCAATCTGAGGTCACAGGAAAGAAAAATTGTCAAGATTGAACACTTGGTGTTGCTATAAGATAAAAAAAAACAAAACAAAAATGGCTATATCTGCACAACCATTTGTCCTATCAGGCTATATCTGCACATATGGTCTTGGTCCAAAGTGCCACAAGTGTCTATAAAGACATTTGCTTATCTCAAAAATCATGGCCACCACTGGCCGACAAAGTTTGAGCACCTGTTAGACAAGGTTAATGGAGGCTGATCAGAAAACAAAACTCAGTGGGCCTGTTTGACTCCCGGCATCATACGATAGAACTCCTCATTCCAGACAACTTTGCTTCTAGATCCACGGCTGTCAATCAAATTGTTTGTTAAATGATTGAGAAGATGTAAAAAAAAAAAAACTAATTTTGCAAAACTAGTCCTAAGTTTTTTGCTCCATCTGGAAAACAAACACTGCAGTACAACTCTCTGGATTCTCTAGGTCAATAATTATCAAAACATTTTGAAATTTACCCTTTGGGAAGTTATAATGGAGTTGTTTATAAAAAGGGCCTGTCAAAATTTACCCAAAATCCTAGAAAGCCTAAAGGAAAACTCAAAACTTCACGAAACCTGGTGAGCACATGCGACAGGTGATTCTAAACAAGCATGCAAAGTTTTAAGAAGATCGGACCACAGCTGGTGCAATAACAGTCATAAATGTAAAAAATTAAAATAATAATAATAATAATTCTATAGTAAATTACCTGGATTTGCCAAAAATGTTTTTTTTTTAATAATTTATTTAGGTGGGTACAGACTTGTTTAATATTATGTTGTCTTTTTCCTTATATGCGAGAATATTTTAAAACGTGAATTTAAGATAAAACTGCCAGTGGGTAAATTTTACCCACACTCATTACAACTGTATTTATATGGCTAAAGAACATATTATTTCACTGTATTATGCCACTGTCTTCAAAAAGAAGTGTCTAGAGTCATGTACTGATTATGTCTAGTCATCACAGCGGGTTATTTTTTACCTGTTGTTTTATATTCAAGACTTTTTAAAAAGCTACACTAGTTCATAATGGACAGTAAGCTAAAAAGCCTGCACTGCCAACGACTGATAACGGATAGTAAATATTTGGGTGGTGTAATATTATAATACGATGTCATTAATCAATATACTAGGATAACCCATGTTATTTAAATTGCTAAAATAACCTATAGACAATAATGAGAAATAATAATTCACAGCATAGAATGATGCTTTGACAAATTCAAGCGCACAGCTGGACCTAATTATTAATTTTTTTAGTTATATCATTTATAATTTGAATAAGAGAACAACACCATTAAACTCTGGGTAATCAACAAAAATTGTTTTATTCATTACATTAAAGATCTGATAGTTTTTTTCTTCAGGAAACGGCCAGACTAGACTAAATAGCAACACAGTAGCGATCAATAAACGATATGGCAAGACTAAAATTAAATAATAAAACAAAAGTTGACCAATTAGAATAACGTTAAAACTTAAAACATGTAAATATGATATCTGGATCACTGATCACTGAGCTGACCCAAGTACGCATAACGTCTCCATCACTCATGGCATTTAGTGTGGCATTTACCTTCCATAAATCAAACTCTTTTAGTAATTTTGACTTTATTTACGAAACTGAGAACTGCTAAATCAGTGAGTGAAAGGCGTTGCCTAGAAATGTACAATGTTAAAACATAAGTAGCAAGAAAGTGATGAAAATTCATGCATTGTATACAGGTAAATTTAACCTGGTGGCGCTTATAGGTATAAATGCCCTATTTTTTTGATCTGGTTTTATCTAAATCATTTTTAACAGCATTGGATTGTAAATTACATTATTTTAGTAAAAGTCAATGACTGAGAGACTTGAATGTTTTGTTGAAAATATGTTATGTACATTTGAAAAACAGCCAAGGGTAAAATGTACCCCTTAGTGATTCTAGTGTTTAAAGGCAGGGTAGGTAAAAAATGTATAAAAACTTTTTTTCCAAATTTGTTTAAACTTTATATATATATCAATACATAATTAAAATGTAAGTACTCTGAAAAAAAAAAGTATAAAAATAGAGTGTCTGTAGACCTCTCATGACTGTTTTAAAGACAGTTCATTATTTCCATTCATTCACTCCACCCCCTCCCTTCTGGGCTCCTTCCAAAGCCACGCCCCCAAAACACATGAACGCGCGACTCCGACCACTGAGCTGGAAGACGCATTATTTACCTGAGACGAGCGGAGAGGAAGGAGCACAGTGCGTGTAGTGACATCATGTCAGAATCACATGTAATGAATGTTTTTATCCTGTACGCTGCTACTATCCAACTCTTCAACTCCAGGGACTGAGAAGTCATCATCTCTGGAAAAATGACAGCAAAAACAGATTAAACATGTTGATTGTTATAAAAACTGTCACTCGTTCACTGAACGACACAACATACAAGTCTCACTGGTCAGAAAGCGACTCCGAGACAATAGTGGATACAGGTGGTGGTGCCATTGTAACCCAGGTCACTAACAAGATCACTAGTAATTAATAAATATTTTATTTTTATTAATATATCTTTAGTATTTATATAAAAAAATGCAGATTGAAGTTAGTTTACATTTATATTATAAATCTAGAAAAAGGAAATCGCTAAAGTTGAGTAGTGAGGTGAGAGGTTAGTCCCGCCCGCCTGCAAAAAATTAGCGCACAAGCAGTCAAACTGAGAGAAGACGCAGTTGCGAATGAGAAATGTTATGAGAATCATTTGAGTAATCAGACATAGATGATTAACAAGTTTGAAATATAAATCGTTGATATATAACTTTTAGAAGCTCACGGTTTGAAAATAGTAGTTTGAACTGAAGTTAGAACGGGATGTGATGAGACGGGCGCAAGAGATTTAATGAACATCTTTTTCCGGGGAGAAACTATTTTATTTTTGTTTTCTGATTTATACTTCTCCTTGGTGAGTACAAATTTCATCATAAGAAGTGTATTTAGTTATTTTGATCGTGAATACTGTGAATTGTAATGTGAAAGAAGGAATCTAAAGGGTAATAAGTGATGTAAAAGTTCTCAAAAATGCTTTAAATGTGGTTTTAATATATGTGATTGTACATAGTCATGTTTGTAAGATGTTTTACGTGTTCGACAAAGATAATTTCTTAACGTGGAATATGCACCATGCGGTGCTAGCTTTGCTAACACTGTGCATAGGCCCTAGTGTTGAATTGAGCACATGGTGATTAGCGTGTATGTTCTCATGTATGTGCAAATGATTGAGACAGAGAGTTTAATTTAATTTAAAATGATTTATTTGGACAATGATATTAATGTTTAATTTGGCTTTGTTGTTACAAGGCCGGGTTTTTTTTTCTTTCTTTCTTTCTTTGCTGAAGAATTGTGTTCCTGAATCCTGTCCTTGCCGAGTATTCATATTCTGGTTTGGACTGGCGAGCCATCCCACCAACTCGTACCTGAAACAAAGAAAGGAGTGTGAAATCTGCCGAACTGGTAGGATCAAACTATTTTTTTTTTGCTTTGAGTTTTTCTTTTTCAAGTTTTTAATGCTGCCTGGATCTTCAGTGGATCAACCATTGTTTTTTTTTCCTCTCCTGGATTAAATTTTTCCACCTTTGATGAACATTGTTTTATATTTTTTGAATTTGAAATAGAGACACTGATCTTAAACTGAAACTCAACTGGACATTAAGACTGAGTTTGAACGGAAAGACTGAAGCCTATTGTGAAACGGATTTTAAACTTTTAAAATCTGAATGCCTTTGAGGAACTAAATTCAAAAAACTGAGACACTGATTTTGGAATTTAGTGTGTGGAAATCATTATTAATGTCTGTGTTCGGAATCTGAACCTTGATTTGGGTTTTTGAATTTTCATACCCTTTTGTTATTTTGAGTCTTTATTATTCAATTTACTCATTGTTATTTTTGTGTTTTGGTTCTGTTATTTCATTGCCAATTTAAAAGAGAATGACTGAAGTCAAAGAATAACCAATCAGAACATTACATTATATTCTTTTCCCTATTGGCTGTTGCTTTTCTTTTTCACTTTAAGCTGTGTGATTTATGGGTTATAGACTATTTCTAGATTACACTATTATACGTATTACTTACCTTTGCTCCAGTGAGACGGTCTTTATCTTCTGATTCTGGTCCAAAAGCATTCCCAATGATTTCACAAGTGTTTTTATACAGTGACCTAGAATTTATTTATATAGAATTTATAGAGTTTTACACAATAGTAGGACCCCGTTACACCATTGTAAATCCACTTTTCGATGGTGTGGACGTTGATATGTCTTTCTCATAACTAATAAAAAAAAATTATACAAATCAACACAACAATTACATCACATTTATAAAATGTCTTGATTACAGATAAACAGAGTAACATACACTAAAATATCAACTCACAACTGCATTGCAGACACAAAATAATAACACACATACAACAAAGTGTGTACGACACACACAGATACAAGATAAAGACATCAGTAAACATAGGTAGAGAATATAAAAACAAAACAAAGGCGAAAAAAAAACGTGCTTATGAACATGGTAAAAGAGTTAGACAGAGGGTAAATATAGTTCTAAGAAAAGTTCCTAGATGCGGAGTAACGTTAGGCCTACTATCTGTTAAACATGTATTTAGTTATCTAAAGCAAAATTATGCACAATTCAACACTATAGCTATCATCTTGAGCTAGGCCTATAGATTATTTATCGTCTCTACTATGGCTCGCTAAGTAATGTTATGTTAGCTATTTTACGCAGCTACGTGTGCTAATGACACATGCTTCATGAAAAAATAAAACAAAAAAATATGTATGGTCAAAATACAAAAAGAAAGATTTACCTGTCCAGCAGAAATAAAGCCATCAAGGAGGCACTTTCAGCCCCTTGAGTTCCCTCAGTTCTCGCCATCGCTGGAAAGCCACGCCGATATTAACTCGCGTTTTATTTCTTTGTTTATCCAAAGACTTTTTGTTCATTGCCTTTTCTTGTACTGTTACTGTCTTCCTTTTTTTTGCCTGGTTTGCCTTCAGTAACTGCATAGGCCGGTACTGTGAATTTTGCTTGCTGTTTCTCTGCCATTGTTTTGGTATTCCTAGGATCCGTGCCTCTTGAATTCCTCAAATCAAACGTGCGCGCGCGCAAGTAGGCAGGTCATGTGTGGCAAAAGGGTGGTTGCCATGGTGCGAGAGAGTGACAGTCGCCTAAGCCAATCCTATGTTTCGTCCCGATGGAAATAATGAGCTGTGTTTAATACAGATTAAACGGTCTAGAGTCACTCAATTTTTATACTCTTTTTATCAGAGTACTTACATGTTAATTATGCATTGATATATATAGAAAGTTTAAACAAATTTGGAAGAAAGTTGTTTATAAATTTTTTACCTACCCTGCCTTTAAGGGGTGGTTGTCACGGTTCATGAATGCACCGTCTCCTGCTGGTTTGTTGTGACATCATGTTAATTGTTTCATGTGGGTGTTACCGCTGATCGGCTGATCAGCGGCAGGTGCAGCTCGTTACAGCAGCCTATTTAATGCCCGGTCTCTCGTCTCTTGTTTGTCAGATCGTTGTGTGAGGTCCGCGTGGTGTTTGTCTGTTCGTGATTCATCGTTCCTGCTTCATGCTCTGTTTCCTGTTTGGTCGTCTTTGGATTAATGCCAGTATTACGGATACCTCGCCTTCACCAACTCCACCAACGTACTCAAGGGCCGTGTTAAGTCGTCACTATCACCACCAACGCACTCAAGGGAATTGTCAGGTCTTCACCACTTCCATCATCGCACTCAAGGGAATCTACTCACCTGTCTGTGCTGCCACCGAAGTCCCTGCGTCATTCTCCAAGAGCCATTCATCATCAAATATTCTTAATAAACATCATTATTACTTGCAGTTGCCTCCTGTCCTTTATCACGCCGTGACAGAACGATCTGACCAACAATGGAGGCAGCGAGTAATGAACCGTCTGCTCTGGAGGATTTCCTCAGCGCCAGTGTTCGGAGGATGGACTCCCAGGAGAGGAATCTTAACGACACTGGTCGCGCGGTTCAGGCTTTGGTGACGCAGGTGTCCGAGCTCACCCAACAGCTTCAGTTACTACGAGCTTCCACTGCGCCGCCCACACCGGCCGTTCCGCCAGCCCCTTCGGAAGTCCCCCCCCCAGCCGGAACCACGGCTCCCCATTCCGGAGTCTTATTCGGGTGAGCCTAAACTATTGTAGAGCTTTTTTAACCCGCTGTGACATGCATTTTTCCCTCCAACCCAGAACCTTTGCCAACGAGAGGGCCAAGGTGGCATTTGTGCTCACATTGCTCACTGGGAGGGCGGCATTATGGGGGAACGGCGGTGTAGGAGAACCAGGATCCATGCTGCGCCTCGTTCCAGTCACTCTCCGCCGAGATGAGACGGGTCTTTGATCGGGCCGTCGCCGGGAGGGAGGCGGCCAGGAAGCTCGCGGAACTACGGCAGCACGAAAGATCCGTCTCAGACTATTCCATCGAGTTCCGAACCCTGGCGGTAGAGTGTCATTGGAACGAGGAGGCGCAGTGGGACATGTTCCTGCATGGGCTGGCTGACCGCGTCCAGAAGGAGATCTACGCCCTGGACCTCCCTACTTCACTGAATGGCCTCATCGAACTGGCTTTGCGGGTTGACGCACGGCTGACGCGGATGGAGAGGCTGAGCTTACCCAGTTCCACATCGTGGTCCCAGCTGAACGTGCGGTCCAGCGGCGGGGACGCGGCCAGCCCCTCCTACGATCACGAGCCCATGCAGGTAGGGCGAGCTCGGCTTTCCCGGGAGGAGAAGGAGAGGCGGAGGTCCCTGGGCCTTTGTCTCTACTGCGGGGGAACCGGGCACCACGCTTACTCTTGCCCGGTAAAAGGCCAGGCCCGGTAGTACGTATGAGGCTACTATCGGGTGGGATCTCTGCCGAGAAGACCTCATCATCATCCACGCTCCTTCCGGTAAGGCTAAGGTGGGCAGCACAGACCCACCACTGTCAAGCACTACTGGACTCAGGGGCAGAAGGTAATTTCATGGACAGCACACTAGCACACCGTCTTCACATTCCTCTCCGACCCCTTCCGCACCACATCACGGTTCAACGCCCTCAATGGATAGAAGCTTCCGGTCATATCTCACGTCACTGAAGACATCACCCTCATCACCTCTGGCAATCACTCTGAAACCATTTCATTCCACCTCCTTGCCTCCCCCCTGGCACCCATAGTCCTTGGTCACCCCTGGCTCCTCCTCCACAACCCGAAAAGAGACTGGTCTTCTAATACCATATTAACTTGGTGTCAAGGATGTCACGAGTCTTGTTTAGGGTCTGCCTGTCCGTCTGTTTCTATGTCTGTGTTGCAGGAGGAGGCGGTGGATTTGTCTAACGTGCCCGCGGAGTACCTCCACCTGAAGGAAGTGTTCAGTAAGTCTCGTGCTGCTTCTCTTTCTCCGCATCGTGTCCCTACGACTGTGCCATAGAATTACTGTCAGGTAAGTCTCCGCCTAAGGGCAAATTATATTCACTTTCGGTTCCAGAGAGGGAGGCTATGTAGAAATATATTTCTGATTCTCTAGCTTCCAGGTTCATCCGCCCTTCCTCTTCTCCAGCGGGGGTGGGGTTCTTTTTTGTGGGAAAGAAGGACGGCTCACTGCGACCTTGTATTGATTACCGGGGGACTGAACGACATCACGGTCAAGAATACTTATCCTTTGCTGTTGATGTCTTCAGCCTTCGAGAGGTTGCAGGGAGCGTCGATTTTCACAAAACTGGACTTACGTAATGCTTATCATTTGTGTCCGCATCAGGGGGGGGATGAATGGAAGACCGCTTTTAATACCCCCAGGGGGCACTTTGAATATTTGGTCATGCCCTTCGGGCTTTCCAACTCCCCAGCGGTCTTCCAGGCACTCGTCAACGACGTGCTGCGGAGATATGATTGATCAGTTCATATATGTCTACCTGGACGACATTGATTTTTTTCTTCTTCTCTCCAGGAACATGTGCAGCACGTTCGACGAGTGCTTTCAGAGATTACTAGAGAATGGGCTTTTTGTCAAGGCGGAGAAATGCGAGTTTCATGCACAGTCGGTTCCATTTTTGGGGTATATCGTGTCGACTGAGAGAATACGCATGGATCCCGAGAAAGTTAAGGCTGTGGTAGAGTGGCCAAGTCCAGATTCCCATAAAGGCCCTACAGAGATTTCTGGGGTTCGCCAACTTCTATCGGCGGTTGATTCGCAACTTCAGACAACTAGCCGCACCTCTGACCGCCTTGACCTCCACCAAAACTACGTTCAGGTGGTCAGACACAGTCGAGGCTGTGTTTGCCAAACTGAAGAGCTGCTTTGTTTCAGCCCCAATCTTGATAACCCCTGACCCATCACGTCAGTTTGTGGTGGAGGTCGATGCATCGGAGGTGGGGGTAGGAGCGGTGTTATCTCAGCGTTCTTCCTCAGATGACAAGGTCCACCCATGCGCATATTTTTCTTATCGTTTATTCTCCAGCCGAACGAAATTACGATATTGGTAACCGGAAGTTGTTGGCAGTCAAGATGGCATTGGAGGAGTGTCGCCACTGGTTAGAGGGATCGGGGGGTTTCCTTTTATTGTATGGACTGACCACAAGAACTTAGAATATATTAGTACGGCTAAAAGGTTGAACTCCAGGCAGGCTCGGTGGGCACTTTTTTTCGGACGTTTTGATTTTACTATCTCGTACCGCCCGGGTTCCAAAAATATTAAACCCGACTCTTATCACGTATTTTTGAACCGTTCCGAACGCCTGTCCACTCCCGAGTGTATTTTTTCCTGAGACATTAGTGGTCTCCGCACTCACATGGGAGATCGAATGGAAGGTTAAGACAGCCTTAGAAGGGGTAATGCCTCTGTCCGGGTGCCCCACCGAATCGCTTATTTGTGCCGGAGGGATTACGGTCCAACGTTATCCAGTGGGGACATTGTTCTAATGTGGCTTGCCATCCAGGAGTTAACCGTACTAAGTTTTTGGTCAAGCAACGATTCTGGTGGCCACTGATGGCTCGCGACATTCACAGTTTTGTGTTGGCTTGCTCGGTTTGTGCCACTGGTAAGACTTCCAATCGACCATAGAGATGGGTTACTTCAACCGCTGCCGGTGCCTTCGAGACCCTGGTCCCACATCGCTCTAGATTTTATCACCGCCCTCCCGCCCTCCCAGGGCAACACACGGTAGTTTTGACCGTGGTGGACCGGTTCTCGAAGGCGGCCCATTTTATTCCCTTGCCCAAATTACCCTCAAGCCAAGGAGACAGCGGTGGCCGTTTTGTAGATAACGTCTTTCGGTTACATGGCCTCCCGATAGACGTGGTGTCCGACAGGGGACCCCAATTTTGTGTCCAAATTTTGGCAAGAGTTCTGTAGATTACTGGGCGGGCGACTGTAAGTCTGTCCTCAGGGGTTTCCATCCCCAGAGCAATGGTCAAACCGAAAGAGCCAACCACAGATTTGGAAAAGGTGTTGCGATGTTTGGGTTTCCAAGAATCCTTCCTCCTGGAGCCAACAATTGTCGATGGTGGAGTACGCCCGCAATACCTTACCCATATCAGCTACGGGCCTATCACCATTTGAATGTAGTGTAGGTTACCAGCCACCTGTTTTTTCCCAGTCTGGAATCCGAAGTCGCGGTCCCCTCCGTTCACGCCTTCGTCCAGAAGGTGTCACCGCACTTGGGCTAGAGCCCGCGAGACTCTACTCCAAGTGGGGGCGCACACCAGGCTAAAGCGATCGCCACCGGTCTAGGCCTCCGTATACGTCGTGGGTCAAAAAGTGTGGCTTTCTACTAAGAATATTCCTCTCTGCTCCGTATCTTAAGTTTGCTCCCAAATTTAATTGGCCCGTTTCTTACTGTCACCAAGATCATTAGTCCAGTGGCAGTCCGCCTCAAACTCCCTCCTGCCTACAGGAGAATTCATCCCGCCTTTCATGTGTCTAAAATTAAGCCCGTTTTTCATTCCCCTATTAATCCGCCTACCCCGGTTCCCCCCCCCGCCGCGACTCGTTAGATGGGAGACCACTTATTCGGTCAATCGCATTCTGGACTCTAGACGGAGGGGACACGGATTCCAGTACTGGTGGACTGGGAAGGTTACGGTCCGGAGGAGAGAAGTTGGGTACCCGCTAGGGACATCCTGGATCACTCTCTTATCGATGATTACAATCAACAGGTAAGGGGTTCTGTGACGCCAGGAGGCGTCCTTAGGAGGAGGGGTACTGTCAACGGTTCATGAATGCACCGTCTCCTGCTGGTTTGTTGTGACATCATGTTAATTGTTTTCATGTGGGTGTTACCGCTGATCGGCTGATCAGCGGCAGGTGCAGCTCGTTACAGCAGCCTATTTAATGCCCGGTCTCTCGTCTCTTGTTTGTCAGATCGTTGTGTGAGGTCCGCGTGGTGTTTTGTGGTGTGGTCTACAGCATGCTAATACTTTAGTTTTATCTATCGCACCCAAAGATAAACCTGCAGTGCTTTGTACAACTATAGGACCAGGAAGAGCTAAATAAACGTATCCACTGCATCTAAACCAACAACATGTTTATATTAGATCCTGTACACACTAAATTACTGAAAGAGTTGCTACCTGTAGCAGAAAAACCGCTTCTCAATATTATATTCCCCCCCCCCGTCGTGTTTCTTTAGGTCACGTCCCGAAACCATTCAAGCTGGCGGTTATTAACCCTTTATTAAGAAACCACACCTAGATCCTAGTGAACTGGCAAATTACAGACCCATTTCAATTCTTCCATTTATGTCCTAAAAATTTTAGAAAAAGTAGTGTCTGCTCAATTGTGCTCCTACCTGCAAAAAAATTGATCTCTATGAAGAATTTCAGTCGGGTTTCAGGCCCCATCATAGCACAGAAACTGCAACTTGTTAAAATTACAAATGACTTGCTTCTTGCTTCAGATCAAGGCTGCATCTCATTGCTAGTTTTTCCTTGATCTTAGTGCTGCGTTCGACACCATAGATCACAACATACTTATAGATAGATTACAAAACTATACAGGTATCCAAGGCAGGCTTTAAGATGGTTTAGATCCTACCTGTCTGATCGCTACCACTTTGTTTATTTAAATGGGGGAGTTATCTCATATATCACCGGTAAAATATGGGTGCCACAAGGATCTGTCCTAGGTCCTCTGCTATTTTCAATATACATGTTGCCCCTTGGTAATATCATTAGAAAATACGGTGATTAGTTTCCACTGTTATGCTGATGATACTCAACGATATAATCTCAACAAGACCAGGTGGAAACTTCAAAATTATCTAAGCTAACAGAGTGTGTTAAAAATGTTAAAAGATTGGATGACCAATAATTTTCTCCTATTAAATTCAGATAAGAAAGAGATATTACTTATTGGACCAGAAAACATTACACAGAATCTCGTAGATTACAATTTGCAATTAGACGGATGTACTGTTACTCTTCCTCTACTGTCAAAAATCTGGGTGTTTATTAGACAGTAACTTGTCTTTTGAAAATCATATTTCCCATGTTACAAAAACAGCATTCTTCTCTTCCATCTTAGAAACATGCCAAGCTACGGAAACATGTTACCTGTTTCTGATGCAGAAAGCTAGTTCATGCGTTTCATGACCTCTAGACTGGACTATTGTAATGCACTGCTAGTGGTTGTCCTGCATCCTCAATAACCAGCTACAGGTAGTCCAAAAATGCAGCGGCTAGAGTCCTTAGCAGGTCAAGAAAATATGATCATATTACCCTAATACTACAGTCTCTGCACTGGCTACCTATTAAGTTCCGTATCAGTTACAAAATATTATTACTTACTTATAAGGCCCTTAATGGCTTAGCTCCTGCGTACCTAACTAGTCTTCTACCACGCTACAACCCATCACCGCTCCCTAAGGTCACAAAACGCTGGGACTTTTGGTAGTACCTAGGATAGCAAAGTCCACTAAAGGAGGTAGAGCTTTTTCGCATTTGGCTCCCAAACTCTGGGAATAGCCTTCCTGATAAAGTTCTGGGTTCAGACACACACTTCTCTGTTTAAATCTAGCATTAAAAACACACCTCTATTGGCCAAGCATCAATAATGCATCTCATAATTTTCGGACTGCAGTTATATCTGATCAATTGTGCATTATGATTCTTTAGCTTGGGTTAATCTAAATTAATTTTACTTGGCTGGAACAGCAGCTACGCTAATTATGTCTCTAATTTGTTTCTCTGCTTTGCCACGGGATTTACATCCCGTGGTAACTAGGGATTTACACAAGCTCCAGTCTGGATCCATATACACCTGAGAAGAGATGATGCCAAACCCCTCAGAGACCTAAGATGATGCTAACCCAGAGGACAACATACAGAACTACCACATGTTTGCTATAAGTTTGATTGCATAATTGCTGGTAATAGTGTTAATCGTCTGTTTGTTTACGTCTTTTAGTGATTTTTCTGAACATTTCCTGCCGTATGCACATAAACTGACAGTCATCACTGATAAGCTACTACTAAATATTGTAGAAACTTAATTTTCTGTAAAGTTGCTTTGTACATGATTTTGTATCGTAAAAAGCCTCTATACAAATAAACTTGAATTGAATGAAGTTGTCTGTTCGTGATTCATCGTTCCTGCTTCATGCTCTGTTTTCCTGGTTGGTCGTCTCTGGATTAATGCCATTATTACGGATACCTCGCCTTCACCAACTCCACCAACGCAACTCAAGGGGCTGTGTTACTTTCGTCACTATCTCCATCCAACGCACTCAAGGGAATTGTCACGGTCTTCACCACTTCCATCATCGCACTCAAGGGAATCCTACTCACCTGTCTGTGCTGCCACCGAAGTACCTGCATCATTCTCCAAAAGCCATCTTCATCATCACATATTTCTTAATAAACATCATTATTAACTTGCAGTTTCCTCCTGTCCTTTATCACGCCGTGACAGAGGTTGATTGGAATTTCACTTTTTAACATATGTTGCTTGTTTGTGCGTAAACAATATGTGTAGACAAGATAGCCAGTTAAAAAAATGCTTTTTTTGTAAAAGACCATTTTTTGAAGAAGAAATGCATACATGTATGTAGTGTGAAGTCTGGATCTTTGAGTAAATAAAGGCGTCACTAACGTTGTCAATTCTTTCATTGTTTTTTTTTTTTTTTTTTTTTTTAATTGAACTGTACCTAAATTTGTCCTATGGGTGACAGCACAAACAATTCTTAAAAAGTATACAATAATATACAAACAGCATGAAGAGAGATTTATCGGCTTTTGTTAGACACTTCTTTTCATAAAAGTACTATTTTTTTAATAAGAAATTACTACTTAACATAATTTTTTCCCCATGACTTGTTGGCCAATGTTCAAGACGAACTCTGCAAACAAGCTGTCATTCATTCAAAACCGCTGAAAATTATAAAATTTTAAGGTGATTGAAAGTTGTATTCACCCCTATTGCAATACTCAAATAATTATTATTTATTTTTTTTACGATATTTCGAGATAAAAACCAATTCTGTGTTTCTTTTAGGTTGTGTCACACCATCAGGACATTACGTCACACTCTAGGATAAAACTGGAGTTATTAAAGGTATTTCTATTTCATTTTTGAACGTCAAAGGCAAAAAGACAGTTCAATTTTAATCTAAACACTATCAAACATGTTGTTTTTTATGAAAAAATTTATCAACAAATTCAGGCTCTTAATCAATCAGTATGTTATCTTGAACGTGTTTTATAGCATATGAATACTCTTTTTAAGGAAAAATTTTCAATTCTATTTACTTTCTGCATCTTTCTTTTAGGATCTTCTCCCTTCTGTGGATCCCTGTTAATTTTCTGTCAATATTTCCACATTCTTTCTCTTTTACTAATTTCTCTCCCTCAATTCTTTCTGCTTCAAAAACAAAGTATCACATTTTAGATTTATTTTAATGACACTTTATAACAGTACAAGTTTTCTGTAAAAACATCAGAAAATTATTTAATGTAATTATTGCATTTAAGAACACTCAAAATTATCAAAAAATAATAAAAAGGAGTTAAACAAACCTTATTTAATTATTTAAAATAAAAGCTTTTGGTCTGGGGGGCGCATACAGCTTAATCTGATCTCAAGGGGGCCAAGACCAGTAAACTCATAGCAAAACCATTATCATAGAAACTAACAATAAGTCCACTTTTTCTCTTTCCTATAGGTGCAAAGAAGTAAATTATAAAAACCTTTATATTACAATGAATTGTCCTTTTTACAAAATATATTACTTATGAACAACTAGGTAGTATGTACAGTTTCAACGCTATTACTCAGTTTAACATTTATTTAAGTGCATTATGCATAAAACTGATGCAGTTATTGTACAATGTCGCAAAACATTAAGTCCTGATTTTGTGGAACTT